>NC_137459.1:76943021-77542230 GCF_964235325.1 Thermobia domestica
TCTGTCCTATAATTTTACTATTTGTAAACAAAATTTAGTTTAACAAGTAGAGAACATTTAATTAGTAATGAAGGGTAAACTCAGACCTTGAAACTTCTGGTTCACTTCAAAGAAGAGATATTAATAACTTCATATCTAAACCATTGCACTCTAAAACAGATATGGCATGAGTGTACTTCACCATTAATTGCAACGAATTTGGTTTCGGTTTGTTAGATTAGGGACATTCTGTGTGAAATTAACCAATGAAATGACAAAATCTAACCTGACCATCTTAGATTTTTGTAAAAATTGGTACACAGCTTTATTGCGGTGTGATATGAAAAAAATTCCAAATATTACCTCTCTCTTCCTGAAACTGCTCATACAGGGTGTTCAAAAATGTCAAAAAAGGGCAAAAAAGGGTTACTGTGATTATCAAAAATTGTCATGAAATAGTTAATATGTGCACTAGAGACATGAAACAAACACCATTGGAAAACTTAAAGACTGCTCTACAAGTTGTACCATATTGAGGAAACCTGTAAAATAAAAAATAACACTTCAAAAATTCAAATTCAAATTTGAGTTTTGAATTTCGCTTAGAAATGTCCCTGCGAATTTGTTCAAAATTGTCCAGATTGTAGTCTCATATGTGTGCTAAAACACCACAAAATTGTTTGTATTTTGGGCACTCAATGGGATCCGATTCAAAATTCAACATAAACCAAACATTGCACGATATTGACAATGTGAATATCTGGGTTCAGATCGATAACCACTTGCCTGTAGCTATTTATCTGCAGCATCAAAGGAATTGATATTCAATTTCATTTGTTTCTTGATGTATTCATTTGAATTTACGCAATTATCCATCTTTCGAGTTATTTAGAAAGGTATTACGTTTCCTAACAGTACTCAATACAGGTCATTATTCTTGTTAGTCAGTATGGATGTTTCTAAATTTATATTGGCTACATTGATACAAGTTAATTTCATTCCTTTGTTTCAGGATTGCTGTTACATTTTTCTGTTTCATTTTCGGCAATTCCGAAAGGAAGCATTTGTGCACCCAGGTTAGCCTATACTTTTTGTCTTATCTTGGTGTCAGGAATCACCTCCCAAACGTTGTCGGTGTTGTTTTGAAATGTACATATGGATAATCAGATGCACTTACTAATACAGTTATGTGAGACAATATTGAAATTAAAACAAATTTATGAATAATTTTGAATGAAAAAGAAATATAAGAGAGTCTGATGAGCTGTCGCTTTGAACATTAAATATAAATGAAGTAAAACACTGTGCAACGTAGTCAGATGAAAATGAAGCGTATATAAGCAAATGGAACGAGAAAGGAAAACTTAGCTCTAGTTTCTTCCACATCTAAAGAAAAGGAAGAAGGAGCAACTTCTTGCTAATACACCGGTTCTGTAAGAGAATAGAAACGCATATGAACTTATTCATTAAAAATCAAGAAACTAATCACATATTTAATTCACGTAAATGGGCATTAACAAAATTCAGTAGGGTTCAAATTGTTTATAGTGATAATTAATAAGATTTATGAAGAAACACATCTCTCATTAGTGATTCTATATGATATTGACTCAATAAATAAATGAGTAAATAAACCAGTTAAGAATGCTCCAGGAGTATTAGCAGAACGAATTTTAAAAGAATTAATTTTTCTTATTTTCTTCTACAGGCTTTGTACAAATTGTTTTACGTGCTTTATTATTAAACTCATTAAACAATTTTTGTAATATATCTATGCATTTATAATTTCCTTGAGTACTAAATTTTTTTCACATGTTTTGTTTAAGATATCTGTTAAAACTTTCTACAATATGTTGTTTTACGAAGACATATGCTCAAAATTAAAAAATTCGCAAAATATCTATCTATGACTTTGAGTTCCCGAGATATGGTTCTTTAAATCTCTCGAAATCCCGAATGTTTTGGGCCAATATCTGGGTAACTGTGGCCAGTTGGCCACTGGCCACCGGTTACTATTTGACACCAAAATGTTCACCATCCTCTTAGCTATTGATCAACACAAATATGATCTCGCTATGACTTACGATTCCCGAGATATGGCATGTTAAATCTCCGGAAATCGGAACTTTTTTAACCAATATCTCGGGAACTGTAAGAATGACGCGAAAACCACATCACTTTCTCAGATAGTCTTTGATTCTCTATCGAGTGGAGGGTTCAGAATTTTAAAAAAATCACAAATGACAAACACAGAGACAGATAATCCAGTAACGAACTTTTTTAAATTTCGTTGAAAAGAAAAATACGCTAAAATATGATTTGCCACATTTATGTAACCTCGAAATGCATAGCCGTATTGTTGGATAGCATAATACGGTAGGAAGTAGCAATAGTTCTTAGGAGGCTCACATTACGATTAGATTTAAATATCGTTCGCGAAGATACGCTTGCCACTCTTCTTCATGAAGTTCACACATGATTGCACAATTATACTTCCCAATATTTTTGAAATTTGTGATGATTATTCCTTCGAACTATTTGTAAAACTTCTAATATATTACTTTATTATTTACATAGCATTCTTCACAAAATTATAGCTATAATTGATTCATTTGATTGAGTTTCAATTCCATGTTTCTACTTTTCACTCGATGTGAAGGGGGCGATGAGAAATGAATGATGAAACAATACATAACACTTTTGCCCTAGCTAAATTTTGAACCCGTATTACAATTTTGCGATCGCTGGACAATTGCGATCGAGTAAACCAATTGACAACTCGAGTAAACCAATTGACATCTCGAGTAAACCAATTGACAACTCGAGTAAACCAATTGACATCTCGAGTAAACCAATTGACACCTCGAGTAAACCAATTGACAACTCGAGTAAACCAATTGACAATGTAGTTAGAGGTTGGCATATTTATGGTCCTTAATTGCTGGTTTATTGTGCAAAGATGCCCTCACACCTTATATTATGTATTTTGATAGGTACCCATAGATATTTAAGAAACCAGTAAGCATTTTCCGAAAACATAACTTGAAAATTTCACTATTAACAACCACATTGAGTCATGTTATTACATTCTTCATGTGTCACAAGTACAACATAGAAAACTACCTGTTTACGCCGAACTCTAAATCGAACATACATTCGAAACTTACTTTTTTATTTTTATTTTTATTTTTATTTTTATTTTTATTTTTATTTTTTTTTTTGTAAAATGGGTTAATTTACTATTTTTCAGTATACTCAGAGACTTGGCTTGATCTTAATCTTATGAAACTCACTTAAAGGTAACTTTGGAAAAATTCGTGAAGGTGAGTGCATGGGAGGTGTCGTACACGAAGAGATAGCAGCATTATTGTCATAAAATGTTAATTGATTCTTCAGGTTGTGACAATAAGGCTTTTTGGGACCAGCATGAAGTAGTAATGCTGGATTTCGTGACGAAGAGTAGGAGGGATTTAATCGAGACCGAGAGACGTGAAATGCTAACCAAAAGTGTTCGTATCATTCAATATAACCCTTAACTACTGTTGTCCAATTGTGTTACACTAACACTGTTGTTGGGTCTATTAGACCCAGCACTATTTTATGTTTATAAATGATACTAGCGTGATTCAATAATACAAATATCTGTATTTTCTGACGTTTTTCAGTCCTCGCAATATTTCACAGTAGCAAATACCAAAAGGAAAAGGAAATTTTTTGTGAGAAATTAAATTAAATGAAATGGCTCTTTTTTTTGTTTCTAATAAAGTAGTTATACAATTACATTTTTTTCTGTGCATAGTAATGCTGGTTGTGACACAACAATCGTATTCTTTTGTCGGAATAGTGTTCAAAAAAAGAAATATTGCAATACATACACAATTCACTCCCTAATAACTAAAACTTGAGGAGGTAAACATGTCGGTACTTTTTGTTCATTTTTTCACAAGATTCAAACATGGAGTGCACATTGTATTGGCGCATTCTAAGCAAAGAGGTCTGAAATATGACACACACTGGTATTGTGTTTTCCTGTCTTTAGCTGAGCCACAAAATTGACATCTCTTCCTTTTTCCCAATCTGCTTCCCTCCCTGGCTTGTTGGTGTGATTCTTGTTCGGTAATACCAAGAACTCTCGACATGGATATTCGTAACTCCAGGCTCATGTGAGGGTTTGACAGTCTGTTTTTGATGTTAGGTTGGACAAGTTCACGAGCAACAGCTTTCATAAAGTCTAATATGGAAAGTGTCTTTGTTTGTGGGAATGCAGAGAACAAAATAAAAGCATTCACCTCTGCAATATCCAGGATGCGAAAAAATATAGCCATGGTCCATCTTTGTGTTCGACAACTAGTTGAATAGACACTGCATTTTTCGTCTAAAGAGTCCACTCCACCTTTCATGTTGTAATAACTTATTATTTCTGGTAGTTCATCCACATCCCCCCTCGTATGCTGCATGGATGATACCAAAATTACTGCTTTACCTTTCTTTGGGACATGTGAGATAATCTGGATCGTTATCAGAAATATCACTATCACTAACTTCGTCTATAACAGATTGAGTGTACGATTGAAATCGTGGATCTGTCAGTGAAATACTTCGTGTGTTTGCTTCCCTCTCCATTGTATAAACAGCAAATAATATCACTAAAATAGGTTGCACAGCAAAATTAAAAAAGTTACGTTGCCACTGTTGTGGGTCACACAGACCCATCCACAACGTGTAGCTCTAACTGCAAGCGTTAAATAATCACAACTGTTCAGCCACTAGTCTCAGTTCACACTGATATGCAGCTACTCGGAAGACAACAACGCTCACGTGTTAGAAAGTAGTACTACAGAACGTAAAATTTTCTTCACGGGTCTGTGAGACCCACAACAGCAGTTACGGGATAATTCAGATTTTCAGTTCACAACTCGTATTTTGCCCAAACAGGAGGACGATCTTGTGGGTAAGAAATCCTTACCCATCCTTTGTACTATCCCAATCTTGTACCATCTAACTTTTATTTTCTTACTTTTTTTTTTCGAAGTCATTCTTGAAGGTGAAAAAAACATTTTAAAGGCAAATAAACTTTAATTTCTGAGGTCAAATCATGGCTTCTAGAACAAACTGCGAACTTGTGCAAAGAAAGTTTCCACAAATGCATAAAACGATGGAAAAAGTGTGTGGCCATCGGAGGTTACTATGTAGAGAAGAACTATTGTTTATAGCAAATTTATTTTATCTCAGTCAACGGTAAGTGTAAAAGGGGAATCCCTTGATTTAACTGAAAAACTTTTTAAAATATTGACGCTTTGTAAAAATACATTGGACAGATAATGAAATAGTGTTGGGCTATTGAGAACGGTGCTCGTTTATTTAAGGTGGAGTACGATTTTTATGAGATGTGGCAAATATACTGTTTTCTGGTATGAAAAGGCCTGAGAGTGAGAGTGATTTGATGGCAACAGTAGGAACAATTTCCCTCCTCTGAGCTTCATGTCTGCATTATAATCAATAGTATACTTATGAAACACTCAAAACTACTCATGAGTTCCTTCGTGGCTAAGCGGTTAGCATACGCGCCTTTGGCGTGGGAGACCCGGTTCGATTCCCGGTGGGAGCTTATGTGTTTCCGATTCCATGTTAATCAGTAGGCCTATGTCTCATATACCCTTGTTGCTGAAAGAGACGCTAAACTAAAAAATCAATCAACTCAATCAAAACTACTACTATTGGTGGAGTATCTTTCCCCTTCCCCAAACGAAACCTAAAAGAACGCTATTGGGGAAAGGGGTTACTCTCTCTTTCTACCTTTGTCCTCTGGTCATTCTAAAGTAAATTCTGGGCATTAACTGCTTTAGAATCTTAACCTGTTTATTTTTTCAAGGACTAACTCCTAAGACAAATTGTAAAGCAATAACACAATAGCAATTTATTGATGTTACAGTAAGAGGTCTTACGGAAATTTAAGTAACTATACTTACTTTTAAACTATTACTTCTAATGTAAAATAACTATTATTAGATTCCGTTCGTTTCTCGTTAGAAGAACAACAATCATGCATTTTGTCTTGCAGTTGTTTAAATGTAGGTGCTTTCTTCGCAACAATCAGTGATGCCCAACAGTAAAATTGGACCTCTGGAGTCGTTGTTGGAAGTAGAATCACGTGTCTCATAGCCGCACACAAACCCTATGAATTTTCTTTGCCTCGTTTTGCTTTACTTGTGTCTGATAGACGACGGAGCTGGAAAGTCTCCGGGTCTGCGTTGAAGTTTCTTGTTACGTCAAAGTTCTGGGCTTTTTTTTTTTTTTTTTTTTTTTTTCAGCCAGAGGGTTTTTAGCTGCTCCAAGATTTCAACTGCCAGAAGCCATCGGATCTTGACTCTTTGGAAACGATTTCGTTCTGTCTGTTATCAATGTGGAAAACTGCAAAACTATATACAGGGCGGACCACTTATCTTGATACGCAATTGTAATTTGGAAACTGATGGATAAACTACGTTGAAATTTTGTACTGTGCAAATACGGAAGAAAGAAATTGTTTAGCATACTGTATGATGACATAAAGTTAACACTGTCGGCAATAAAACACAAAGTTGTACTTTTCAAATGACACTGCGTCAGATTATTACATATTTCAAATCTACATGCTAATGGAATCTTATTTTGTTACATTTATTATTCAGTGGTGCAAACAAATGACGCCACAGTATGACAAATATCCAAACGTTGGTGGCCTCCACTACAGTAATAACACAACTGAGAGAGACGGGACAATGAACCTTCAGAGTACTTTAGTACTAGTATATGGTCATGACATAATTGTTTTCGAATAAATGTGAACAAAGTTACAACGGATTGAAAACTTGACTTCTTTCAAAGTATTTTATTAAAAGCACTGTATAGATAAGTACCGGATCTAATCGCATAGACTGTTTTCAATGAATATGATAATCACAATGCCGTTTACAGCAATTTGATATCTCAAACCGTTCTGGAGATAAGACAAAATGCTAAAGTTTGCAACACGGCTAAAATTGTGTAATTACGATAATTTATTGTAATTTCACCTACCAAAACGTATTGTTGTAATGCTATAGAATGAAAATAAATTGAAATCGTTTTTTTTTTTTTATTTATTTCCCTCAAATACGCTATTTTAAGCAATACATAAAATTCCACATTTTTTTCCCCATATTTTACAAATGGTTTAAGAAATCATATTTCTGTAAATGACATTATTATCTTAATGTATACTTGAAAGTTTGTTCATAATTCGATGTGATACTTATCAAAATATCTTTTAAAAAATAAATAAATAAAGTCATTTGGAATATGCAAAATTTGCAACTCCTTGTAGCTTTTTTTATTCTTGTTTGAAATACGTCGTATGAGACCATTGTATTCGACATTAAGGTACTTTGATGCAATATGCTGTCCGTCCCACTTACATCGTTACTGCTATAGAAACCTCCAAAATTTCCTTGTTTTTCGATGTTTGTGAAACTGGAGCGCTTTTAGATGGCAAGGTTGAAAATAAATATAGCATATTAGATTAAAAAAAAAAAAAAACACTATGTCAGAGTATTACAAATTTCAAATCTACATACGACGACTCACTTATCTGCTTTCGATTACCAGCCATTAAGAAAATCGCCAATTATTTTCGCGTTTCTAAGTAACTGCAAGCGGAAAGCTACTAGGTAACTCCTGATAACGGTACCTCATGCAAAATAACATTGTTTAGAGAGGTCTTGTTCCACTTTTCGATTATCTTTTGTCTATTTGAAGATATCACATAATTGTTGTAAAATTAGCTATATTTTAATTTCGCAGTGATGGACCTCTTAACCGTAAACCTGTAGATTTGAAATATATAATGTCCTAATGTAGTGTCATTTGAAATAGAATACAACCTTATGTTCGGTTGGCAACACTGTTAACTTTGTGGTATTACTTAGTACGGAAAACATTTTCCCTCTGTAGATATTTGCATAGTACAAAACTTCTTTCTTTTTCTTTTTTGTCAATTAGTTTAAAAAGTACAATTGCATATCAAGATAAATGATCCACCCCGTAAATACTTCCATTTTCTTTCACGTGACCCGTCTTCCTTAGAACAAAGGGCATGTTAGTGGAACGTCATACTGAAATATTTCATTTCATTTCATTTCATTTTTTTTTTTTTTTTATGTGGGAGTAGAAGATCAGTTAGAAGATGAGTTAGACTTCTACCGCCTTATACAGAGTCGTTTTGACGAACGACTAGTGTCATACTAAAGACTTGACGACTACTGCAGCAAACATATGTTAGTCGAACTCTTTAGTATGGCCCTAATCACACGTCAGAACGTCTCTGCATAAGGCCGCTAACGTTGAAACTTGGGTATGCTTTATGCGCGAGGTGAGTGGAAGGGAGAGTCATGACGCAAAACACGTCATTGAGATTCTACAGGACGAAAAACATGTCCTAAAACATGTACAATTTATACACAAACATAACTTTTTACTTAAGACTGTGCCATCAAGGAGGGGACACTATTGAAGACTGAGAAAGTTAAAATTACTGTAAATTTTCTTTTGTGAAAACACGTGTCACAATAATTTAATTGTATGCATTATGGAACTTAGAACATGGACAACCCAATTTCGTATTGTTTTGGGACGTTTCGGGTTCGAATTTTGTATTACATTGTTGTAACTGATATATATTAAAAAAAAAAAAAAATGAAAATGAAGTCTTTGAATTTGACTTTCCACGGTTATGACGGCTAGACTAAAGAGGACGGTGATGATGAGAAATGAATGAAAGGGTGGAATAAAGAAAGTGGGAGGAAACAGGAAAAACCTGAGGAAACCCGCACATACGGTGTTTGTCCACCAGCAAGTTCACTTGCCGGGAGCAGGCTTTGGACCCGAGACCCCATGCACCAGAGGTGTACGCTCTACCACTGATGTTATCCAGTGTATACCTGAGAGTCAAGGGGGGTTATAGCCCCTATAGCCCCTCCCTTGGATCCGCCCTTGTATATATATATATATATATATATATATATATGACGTCTATAAAGTCTGACCCCAGGTCATTTGTTCGGAAACGGTTGGGTAGATAGAAAGAAAACAATTTTTAGAGGCACATAATTTGATTGCAAAAGTGTCGCCCCAGGGTCTCCTGGGAAGTCCCAGATGGGGTCCAACTCAAAATTTTCAAATAACAAGGGGGTCAAGTAGTATATCGTGGGAAAAGTATTGTTAAAAGAAAGAAAATGGTACCAGTCCCGAGTCCCTAAGTAGTAATGGGGTGACCTGAGGACACTCTTTGGCCCCTGGGTCCCTGCCTCAGGACCCATGGTCCCTGGCCCGGGGTCAATGACCTAGGGGTACCATGGCCCACCCCTTAATTTTGGCAGGGGTACATAGGACCACCCCCAGGACCCATGGTCCCTGGCTCGGGTCAATGACCTAGGGGTACTTAGGACCACCCCCCTCTAGAATTTGGCAGGGGTACATAGGACCCCCCCTTAAATTTTGGAAATTGCCAAATCTAAAAATTTGGTGTGGTAGCCTAGGACCATAGTATGTACCTCTATTATTATTGGGGGTCTATGTCGTTTCCTTTCATGGGTAAAAAATTGCCAAAAATTTAAATTTCGGAGGTTTTTGACCTAATTTATCCCCTTTGATGAGGTATTATTACCCTATATGGTTATATGGGCATATACAGGGATTCATTACCTTTCATAAGACATGGGTATATTGGTGCACCCCTTGAAAAAAATTTGGGAGGTGTTCCTTGGCCCACCCCTTAAATTTTGGAAATTGCCCAATTTAAACATTTGGTACAATAGTATAGAACCCTAGTATGTATTACTATAAATTTGGGTGATCCACTTCGTTTCCTTTCAGGTGTACAAAATTGCCAAATTTTAGTACAAACACATGTTTGGTTTTTTGGCTCATTTTATTCCCTTGGATGAGGTCCTATTACCTTATATAGTTATATGGGTGTATACAGGCGTTCATTTCCTATTGTAAGACATAGGTACATTTGTGCATCCCTTTAAAAAATTTGGGAGGAGTATCTTGGCCCACCCCTTAAATTTTGGAAATTACCCAATTTAAACATTTGGTATCATAGTACTGGACCCTAATATAGATTACTATAAATTTGGGTGGTCTACCTCGTTCCCTTTTAGGGGTACAAAATTGCCAAAATATAAACGTAAGCAATACGTTGTATCACGTGTTTGGGTTTTGACCTAATTTATTCCCTTGGATGAGGTCCTATTACCTTATATGGTTATATGGTCATGTATAGGGGTCCATCCCCTATTATAAGACATAGGTACATTTGTGCACCCCTTGAAATTTTTGGGAATGATACCTTGTTTCACCCCTTTAATTTTGGAAATTGCCAAATTTAAACATTTGGTAACGTAGTACTGGACCCTAATATATATTACTATAAATTTGAGTGGTCCACCTCGTTCCCTTTTAGGGGCCATTTTGTTCCGCTTTAGGGGTCAACATGGATACAGTGGTCCACCTCGTTCCCTTTTAGGGGGCATTTTTATTCCGCTTTAGGAGTGAACATGGATACCTTGGAATCGTCCCGAGTTTGATTCTTGGAAATGTTGAATTTAACGTCCCTGCGAAAACGATGGTAAGAAATGATAGGACGAAACATGAACTTACTTCGTTGTGGATTAAAGCAGGGACCTCATACAGTAGAGACAAGCGCTAAGCGACTGTACACGTGTGTTGATTACTATGCAATGGTCCCGAGTTTGATTCTTGGTGCTAACGTTAGAAAAATTTAACACCCCCTTGAAACGATGATGAGAAATGAGAAAACACCATAAACTTACTTGCTTGCGGATTGAAGCAGAGACCTCACACATCTGAGTCACCATGACCCATTGAGAAGTTCAGTTTGTTGATTACTATGTCATGGTCGCGAGTTCGATTTTTTTTTGTGTTAGTTTCAGGAAATGTTGAGTTTAACGTCCCCTTGAAACGATGATGAGAAATGATAGGAGGAAACATGAACTTACTTCGTTATAGATTGAAGCAGGAACTTCACACGTTAGAGACAAGCGCTGAGTCACCGTACTCCATTCAGTGCGAACAGTTTCGCGTATGAAAAGAAGACGAGCAGATTATGTTACATTACACATTTCAGTGCGAGCAGTTTACACTAGGTTTATGTTTCATATAGAAAGATGGAAGATCTGTGTTGTCATCTTTTTACTTCGTGTGCGACTTTGACCTTGAAGAAAACCTTGCTGACTCACAAGGGAACCTTCCGAAAATGATAGTTGGAGTGAAAGATGTGACCTATGTCAATTGAAAGAGCTGTAGCAGAGATGTTCATTACCAAAAAGTTAGCTGCCCATAGAAATAGGTTCAAGAAATATAAGGGGTGGAAGTTCGGGAAACAGCAAGGTTGGACAAGGGGGGAAAAGTGCAAATTCCGCAAAAAAAAGGGGGGCACGGCAAAATAAAATGTTGACAAGTGATGTATAGAAAGAGACTTGCCACAATAGGGAACAAATGAACATCAGTAGGGTTAACAGTGTTGCCAACTCCAATGAAAAGTACATGTTTTGCAAAAAGCACTATATGAAGTGAGTGCAATATTGTGTCAATCTGTCATGTAGAACATAAGATATGACGTGTATAATCAGTGGTACAATCTAACAAAAGAGAATAGAAAAAACAGAAGTACGAAAAATACGGAAAAGACGAAGTTGGCCATAATGCGCCACATTTGATCACGAGCTGGGCATATTAGAATGAACAAAACAAGAAAGCACCAACTATGCAGGAAACCAACGTACCTAGAGTCGAAAAGAAAAACGAGTTCCAAAGTTGGCAGCACTGGCCATGAAAATCCAGACAATTCTAATATAGTTAGGCCACTCGCTTCACAAAAAGAAAATTCCAGCAACAGGCATTAGCCTTCGCATCATTTGTACATGCTCGTCCACATTGTACGTGCAATTGTTCGATGAGACAATGGTCCAAACAGAAGATACATTTGCAGTGAGCACAGCGGAATACTGCCAATCCGTCACTTATGATGCAATTATCGCTTCTGAATGTCTCGAAACAGTACTCTAGAGGTGTCGGAACCTTTGGTGGCCTTTCTATCACATATCCACACCTGTAGAAAGCAAACATAATCAAAGGCTTGAAGTGCTGTGTGTTGCTGTCTGCAGTACTATCACCACCTATATGATATATCCAGAGTATCCCACCTAACTCTGCGACTGAAATAGTTTCAAAGCGAAAAAAATGTGACACATCCAGTTGTGCAGGAATGCACCCATGTCAGCGGGCGACAAACTTCTGTCAGATTCAAGTGCCCCCAAGTCCCCCATCAGAGGGTCCCAGGGGCCAACTTCAAAATTTTAAATAGCACCATCGGTCGAGTTATATTTCTTTCGATAAATCTTGGGATATGCAACAACGCATATCAGAAATATTTACTATATGGGATTTCAAAATTGCCGCCAAAAATATCTGCACGGTGACAAGAACAACGTGCACTTTCAGCTGCCATTTTGAAACCCGTGCTTCATATAGCAAATGTTTCTTATACGCGGTGTTGTATCTATCCAGAGAAATATCATCCGCTCCCTGTTCCCATTTGAAATGTTCGGTTGACCCCTCGAGCCTTATGATGTTGGCCCTGGGGGACTTGCTTCTTACAAAGTTCTCTTGGCCCTCGGCATGAGTACATTCCTCGTGCAATTGGATTTGCAACATCTCTTTTCGCTTCGCAGCCATTTGGGATCACAATGTTCGATGCCATGTTAAGACACAACATATATTTGTGGCGGCCATTTTGAAAAACATGCTTCATATAGCAAATGTTTCCTATAGATGTTGTTGCACATTCCATGATCTATCGAGAGAGTTACCACTCGGTCCCTGTTGCCATTTGAAAATTTGAAGTTGGCTCCTGGGGCCCTGTGATGGGAATCCTGGGGGCACTTGTTTCTCACAGACTTTTATCACCCCCTGACAATGGTACATTCCTGCACAACTGGATCCGTCACATTTCTGTTCGTTTCGCAAATCTTTCAGGTCACAAAGTTTGGTGGGACACCCTGCATATTCCCACATACGACCGAACCATGACATAATGTTCACTACTTCTATTATCGGTTGTTGGTTCAACCCAACCATTTCATGTTCCCCGACTAGCCATTGCCTCAATCACTCTAGCATTGATGCATTCCGAGTGATGCCTGTTGCCGGAATTTTCTTTTTGTGAAGCGAGTGGCCTAACTATATTAGACTTGTCTGGATGTTCATGGCCAGTGTTGCCAACTTTGGAACTCGTTTTTCTTTTCGACTCTAGGTACGTCGGGTTCCTGCATATTCGGTGCTTCTTGTTTCGTTTATTCTAATATGCACAGCCCGTGATCAAATGTGGCGCATTATGGCCAGCTCCGTCTTTTCCGTATTTTTCGTATTTCTGTTTTTTCTATTTTCTTTTGTTAGATTGCACCACTGATTATACACGCAATATCTTATGTTCTACATGACAGGTTGACACTGAATATTGCACTCACTTCATATAGTGCTCTTTGAAAAACATGTACCTTTCATTGCAGTTGGCAACACTGCTAATCTCACTGGTGGCCTTCATTTGTTCCCTATTGTGGCAAGTCTCTTTCTATACATCACTTGTCAGCATTTTATTTTGCCGTGCCCCCCCTTTTTTTGCGGAATTTGCACTTTTCCCCCTTGTCCAACCTCGCTGTTTCCCGAACTTCCACCCCTTATATTTCTTGAGCCTATTGCTATGGGCAGCTAATTTTTTGGGAATGCTCATCTCTGTTACAGTTCTTTCAATTGGCATAGGCCACATCTTTCACTGCAACTATCATTTTCGGAAGGTTCCCTTGTCAGTGCTAAGCATTGACGTATACACATAATCTTATTGTTTAGTTGGTTGTATTTAGAGATGAATCAGACATTTAAGGATGTTGGTTCGAATCTAGTTGTGTTCGCTGTAACTCAGTGCCTGAGCGATACTTACCGAAATTTTCCAGTGTTGCCAACACTATCAGGATGAATCGATTCATTTAGTCGGAGCCGTTTCGTGACGAAAACTGATTTTTGTTTTGTACACAAATTTTTTTCTGAAACAGAATTTTGTTCGTACATAAATTTTTTTTCTGAAACAGTTTTTGTTTTGTACACAAAAAATTTCTGAAACAGAATTTTGTTTTCGTACACAAAAAATTTTTCTGTAAACATTTTTTTTCGTACACAAAAATTTTCTGAATCAGTTTTTGTTTCGTACACTAAAAAATTTCTGAAACTGAATTTTTTGTACACATTTTTTTTTATTTCGTACATGAAAAAAAAAGTTCTGAAACAAAAATTTAGTTTGATTTTTTTTCCGTAAAACATTGATTTATTTTACCGGTAAACTGATTCAGAAAAAAGAAATTGAAATCGCAGTACAGGAAAAGAATTTGATTTTAGGATGTGAAATAAAACACAGAATCATGTTTTTGTACATTTATTTTTAGCATGTGAAATAGAATACAGAATTTCTTTTTCTTCAAAGGAAGACGTGTCCGTGACGGGTACAAATTCTGTAAAGAGAAAAATAAAACATATGAATATGCATGATAATATTTATTTTGTTTCCTGTGAAAGAAGAAAAACAGATTATTAACATCGAACTAACTGATCAAGAGAGAGTGAGGTGAGAAAAAGAAACGCAAATGTGACGTACCTGAATTCTTTTTTTTTTTTCTCCACTGGTTTCTGCAAGGTGATGTCATCTGAGTTTGTCTCCGTTCGTGCATCGTTGAAGCATGTTCCGTGCACCGTCTTGATTCTTTGCCATCTTTGAAAGGTGATGTTGGTGGGATTAGGGAAAAATATGACTGTTATTCTGTTCTGGCTTTTTTATACCCATAGGGCAATGTTTCGTATGTGTCTGGTACTAATCGGCGTTTTTTATAGTTGAAACTGTACTTCTTTTCTTCAGGTTTTGTGACAAGATGATGATCGTGGGTTCTGTAAATTTTGTGCGGCGTGCTAATGGAGATTTTTTCACTCGATTGATTTATGATCATTTGCTCCAGACTATTGAAATTTAACTTTTGACTTGCAGTATAATTGAGTGTAAACCCACGAATTTTGCATACATAACTGGTTGATTTCGTGTCGGGGTCGTAGATTTCCAAGGCGTATTGTTTTGGGCCACCAGACACGAATTTTTGTAATGTATGCTTTTGGTCCAATTGATTCCAGTTCATTTGACATTGAACCAAGAAATACTTCTGGTTCTATTGTGGTCTGTGATGGTCGCTGCGTGAATATTACGGAATCTGTATCGAAATATAGTACTCTTTCTTGCAGCAATTCTAAATATTTGTAGAGTTCCAGACGAGCTTGACACGTTGTAAATGCTCCAAGGAGAACATTAGCATTGTGATTTTGTACTGGAACATCATCTTCATACTGCCAATAAAGGTATAACAACGAATCATTAACAGGTAAAATTTGGTTGACTTTTATATCTGGAGCAGTTAATTTCTGATACAGTTCTTTGGGGTCGTTAATGACGGTCGTTTGGCTGAAATTGTCTCTTATAGCGAGTCGTCCCCAGAAGGCATTCAAACAGAGTTTTGCAAGACTACGACGTGCTGAATTTGTCACTATATTTGCTGCATCCAAAGTTATGCCTTCCCGTTGTTGTACCACTTGAATATACTGCTGCTTTTCTTCTTCGGTAATGCAATTGGCAGGCCATCCAGAAGCTTCCAGCTTCGATTTCAAAAATGTGTTAATGTATTCGCTGAATAATCCGCCAGTCTTGGTTTCTGGATCATATACGGTGATGTCGTAATCCCAAATTTCGTAAATTTCAATGACTTGATACCCAAGTTCAATGACTTTTTGAATTTCATAGGACACCCACGTTCCTGTTAGACTTCGTTCACTGTCCGAATGTGTACATTCAGAATCTTGATTTAATGCTGTGGCACAGGCAGCACAAAGTGGAAACAACAACTTTTTATTTGAGCGAAATGGAAGTACTGGATGAAACACATTTCTGCTAGGCAAAATCTTCAACTTGACCAATCCGTTGACAGTTTGAATGTCGGGCATTTCTGGATCTCCCTGTAGATATATTCGTGGATGCCCTATTGGATACCGTCCACATTTATTCACATAAGGATACAGGGAAACGATATCCAAGAATTTTATTTCTTCGCCTTCATTTTCATTTGCGACGTGGTACAATTTAATGGCATTAACACGACCACCATAGAAACTGTCTCTTGGATTTAATGGTGTCTTATTAGTATAAGGATGTGTGCTTAAAGAAGAGGCCAATGCTGGATTGGATTTTAACACTTGACGAAATTCACATTCCCACATTTCATGTACTTTATATCCCATGGATCGTAATAACTTCATTTTACGCTGTGTTCTCTCGTAGCGATAGTTCATTGTTTCTTCGGAGTTCTCATAAATGGACTGATCACGGCCTGTAGGGACACATAGAGGACAGCCATGGAATCTACAGCCTTCAAATTCATACACGTGTTCCTCTTTAGTGTCGGGATCTTTGTAGTAACCGTCCAGATGAAAACCAGCAACATAAACTTCTTTCCCTTTGGCCGCATGTAGAATTGGATGGCCCTCTTTTTCTTCCATGTAGGCAAGCCACTGCAAAGCAATCCGTGACTGATTGTTTCTGTGACGATATCCTCGTGCAGGAAGAATGCTAATAGTATTGGGTTTTAAGAAATTTCGTCGAAATACTAAATTGCACGCACTCGCCAAAGTGATAGCCTCCAGGAAAGGATTGACGTGAGTTTCTTGTTCAAAAGTGGTCATGAAAGATATACAAGCCATTCGAAGTACGTTGACGTCCTGGACACAATAGTTTACCAATTCTTCTTGGAAAATAAACGTATCGTTTTGGTGTTCGTTATACCATGTCATGAATTTTTCTCGTTCATCCACTTTCATTTCATCTGCACCATAATAATGGATGTCCGGTAATTTTCCCACATACGCTTGATTTGCAGCAGTATTAAAAAAGTGTGGAAAATATCCTTTGGTCGCTGGTAAATGAAATGCCTTGGATAATTTACTTAAAGCCATTGGCATGAAATTTAAAGAGTCAATAAACGATAAGTGATTCACTTTCATGCTTAAAATTTTTGCTCCGTTCAAGATCAAAGTAGGTTTCAATTCATGTTCTTCCACTAAAGATTTAAGAATAAAATGACCATCATATCCCTTAGAATTATGTGCCAAAGATACAATAAGTTTGATGTTGGGTCGTGGTTGACGTAAATACGCAAGAAAGGCATTGATCGGATCATCTTGAAAAATATGTTCCCGCTGTCCACAAGCTTCACACGGATGATGTATATCTTCATCTTGAACACAGTTGTAACATACTTGTTGGGCCACCAGTAAATTGGGCTTATGAATGAACGTGTCTTCATCGAAGAAAGTATCCTGTGTGGCTTCGATATCATAGAAAACAATCATAGCCTTCTTGGCATGTAACACTGATGGAACTCCAGGTTTTAATTGAGTCGTATCAGGCTTCATGTAGCATTGGTGAGTAGACGTAACGTGTTTATGACACACATTACAAAAATAATCTGTACAATGATGTTGTCTTTCCCCTGTATGGACAAACGAATAAATGCGTAGACATTTGGCACACTTTTTCACCATCTTGCATATTGGCTGGCCCTTATGGTATGGTACAGTCAGATGATTTGTATAACATGTTTCACCATAAAATTCACGATTGCATTCTGGGCACTGCTTCTCCGTATTGGTTTTACTGCATGGCGGTTTCTGCAAACATTTTTCACACATGGCCGAACAGTTCTTGACGTGTCTATTTCTGTTATTATATTTTTTGTGGCATACAACGCAATAATACACAGTAGAAAAAACAGACGTTAATGATGTGATGATGTCATAATGAGAATTGATGCACATTAAATTGATTGGAATCTTGTCTTCGCCACCAGGCCCTTCATACAGAATATCTTCTCCGGAAAAGCTGGTGTATACGGTAAGTTTATAATTTGTCAAGTAACGTTGCAATTGTCGCAATTCTTCCACAGATCCCCCATGCTCTAAATTCACTGAGGATCGAGACAAAAGTTCATGTACGGCTGGGAAAACAACACACTTGCGCTGTTTGCGATATTGATCGTAAACTTTTTTATTTGTATCCTTTTTAGGCCAATAGCAATCACAATTGCATAAGCCAAGCAATTTTTGTCGGTGTTTCTCACTCGCAAAATGCCATTCTTGCGTTTTAGTAACTCGTCGTTTGATAAAAGACCTCGACGCACCAATCCAAATCCACGGGGCACATCCACATGATGAAAATGTACAATGAACGGTTCGTTCATGAGAAAACTATCGTTACTTTGAAGGATGCGATCAAAGGAAGCCCATAAAGTCTCCAGTGTCAAATTACTTGCACGCCGAAAAGATAAATAAAACGGTTTGTTCTTCTCATCATGATATAAAATCGACAATCCAACCATCGATGATTCGTCGACATTTTCCAATAAATAATCCAACATCTGTTGAAAGGAGGCCTGAACCCATTCAACAATATCGGTGTCACTGGCCGGAGCATTAATTTGAATTTCCAGCATTCGTCCTTCAAGATTAAAACGCCGATAATGTCTATTGATTTCTCGCAAGACAGTAAAGCCAGAAGTAGCCATATTCAAATAGGAAAAAGGTAAGGTAAAACAAAAAGGAATAGGCAAAGAAAACAAATATCTAAAACGAGAAGAGAAAAAAAAGCACGAATTAAAATTGAATTCAGAGATCACTAACACGTTTAACGTTATCAAAATGACTACACGATCAATCCTAAAAGAATTATCATATCTCAAATAGTTCTACTACTGAAACGTTTTATTGTCGTCATACTGGAAATCAAACCCGGGACCAACATCAACATGTAAATGACCTAAGTTTCTGTAGTGATAAAAAGAATGAATGAAATTGTTTTTCTAACTGTGCTGAGAGAATCATTGTAGTAAGCATTTTTCCTCTGACACTGAACTTTAAAACGTATGACGAACATGAAACGAAAAACAAAATCTCATGTGCTTGCTTTTTTCGAGCTAAGACAAGAAAGACTCGAATTCGATTCTCGGCGGGAGATCAGATCCCACATTAAACTGTAGGTCCACGTCTCACTTTCGGGGAACAAATTCGTGCGTAGTTTCTTTGTTTACGTTAATGGTAACTTTCAGAAACTGAGCTAAGTGGTTAGCGTTACGCACCTCTGGCCCGGGTTCAACACCCAGTATGCACTCAGATTCAACATTAAGCTGTATTCCTAGACCCACTACTGAAGGGACGCTAAACCAAAATCAATAAATTTCTTGTGCTTACTTCTAATGTGTGGGATTTCCGGTCAAGTAAGTGAGGGTTATTCTTCCATTTGCTAAATATTTCATGCTAAAATAAAAACAGTGATAACAATGTTATCCTCATGCAAAAGCACTCCATTGATATTAAGAAAACGCGGTTGATACTTACCTCAAATTCAAGGAACGGAGTAAAGTCACGCTGTCACTAGAGGTACACCTACGTTCATTCACGATCTTCGTGGAAGTATAACTTCAAAAAATGAAATTAAGAATTTTATTTAGGTCTGAAACGTGTTCAACTATAAAGTGACAACACTATCAGCCAATCAGAAACGAGGAAAATGAATAAATGACATCACGGAGACCCAATGAAAACACAGCTTTCATCATGTATCATGAGCCGAAACGTGATGTAAGAAGCAATCTGATTGGTTGTGACATTATTCACGTTTTTTCTCCTTACACATCAATCGTTACGACATCTAGTATCGCAATTTTGATCATGACATCATACCGTTGACTCGTTAGTTCCTTACGACATTCAAATTGCAACATCTAAAATGTGATTCATTTTCCTTAAACTTGAATGAAAAAATGTAACACTCATCGATATGTTATGAAACTGTCTTTGACATAAATGTAAAGTTGAGCTTTAAAAGTCCGTCAGCTGAGAAAAATGCTGATGTAGTACTCTTCGTAAAAGCACATGCTGCAATTTCACAATAACAAACTTCTATGCTTAACAACGAGCAGAAATGTGTAGTAATGTAACTTAATCTGTCCATGTTCTTTTCATACGTGAAATTGCTCGCACTGAAGTTGGCATGGTGGCTCAGCGTTTTTTTTTCTGATGTGTGAGGTCTCTGCTTCAATCCGCAAGCAAGTAAGTTTATGGTGTTTTTTCATTTCTCATCATCGTTTCAAGGGGGCGTTAAAATTTTCTAACGTTAGCACCAAGAATCAAACTCGGGACCATTGCATAGTAATCAACACACGTGTACAGTCGCTTAGCGCTTGTCTCTACTGTATGAGGTCCCTGCTTCAATCCACAACGAAGTAAGTTCATGTTTCGTCCTATCATTTCTTACCATCGTTTTCGCAGGGACGTTAAATTCAACATTTCCAACAATCAAACTCGGGACGATTCCAAGGTATCCATGTTCACCCCTAAAGCGGAACAAAAATGCCCCCTAAAAGGGAACGAGGTGGACCACTGTATCCATGTTGACCCCTAAAGCGGAACAAAATGGCCCCTAAAAGGGAACGAGGTGGACCACTCAAATTTATAGTAATATATATTAGGGTCCAGTACTATGATACCAAATGTTTAAATTTGGCAATTTCCAAAATTAAAGGGGTGGAACAAGGTATCATTCCCAAAAATTTCAAGGGGTGCACAAATGTACCTATGTCTTATAATAGGGGATGGACCCCTATACATGACCATATAACCATATAAGGTAATAGGACCTCATCCAAGGGAATAAATTAGGTCAAAACCCAAACACGTCATACAACGTATTGCTTACGTTTATATTTTGGCAATTTTGTACCCCTAAAAGGGAACGAGGTAGACCACCCAAATTTATAGTAATCTATATTAGGGTCCAGTACTATGATACCAAATGTTTAAATTGGGTAATTTCCAAAATTTAAGGGGTGGGCCAAGATACTCCTCCCAAATTTTTTAAAGGGATGCACAAATGTACCTATGTCTTACAATAGGAAATGAACACCTGTATACACCCATATAACTATATAAGGTAATAGGACCTCATCCAAGGGAATAAAATGAGCCAAAAAACCAAACATGTGTTTGTACTAAAATTTGGCAATTTTGTACACCTGAAAGGAAACGAAGTGGACCACCCAAATTTATAGTAATACATACTAGGGTTCTATACTATTGTACCAAATGTTTAAATTGGGCAATTTCCAAAATTTAAGGGGTGGGCCAAGGAACACCTCCCAAATTTTTTTCAAGGGGTGCACCAATATACCCATGTCTTATGAAAGGTAATGAATCCCTGTATATGCCCATATAACCATATAGGGTAATAATACCTCATCAAAGGGGATAAATTAGGTCAAAAACCTCCGAAATTTAAATTTTTGGCAATTTTTTACCCATGAAAGGAAACGACATAGACCCCCAATACTAATAGAGGTACATACTATGGTCCTAGGCTACCACACCAAATTTTTAGATTTGGCAATTTCCAAAATTTAAGGGGGGTCCTATATACCCCTGCCAAATTCTAGAGGGGGGTGGTCCTAAGTACCCCTAGGTCATTGACCCGAGCCAGGGACCATGGGTCCTGGGGGTGGTCCTATGTACCCCTGCCAAAATTAAGGGGTGGGCCATGGTACCCCTAGGTCATTGACCCCGGGCCAGGGACCATGAGTCCTGAGGCAGGGACCCAGGGGCCAAAAAGTGTCCTCAGGTCACCCCATTACTACTCCCTACATGAACCCTGTGCAAAATGGCGGTCGGTCAAGTTGCCAACACAGTGCGCATTGCAGATTTTGTGGCCACCTCTAGCAATCTGAAACAGTGAATCAGATGTCAAAAGCGAACAACACGTGTCGCATCATTTCAAAAGTACAACATATCGAAGTAAAATAAATTACCCCATGTTTCCCATTAGGATATGAAATGGGTTTCATCTCAAACGTTTCAAATAGACAGGTATGTCATATTGTATGTCGTGCGAAGATCTGAATAAAAAGTATTGTTATAGCACGACTGACCAAAAATAGTATTGGCGTCAAAAATATCGATCAATCATGCTTCGTACTACAACATTTTACTTGTAATGAGTGCGAAGTCACTACATAACAGACACACGGATTTTTAAATTGTAGGAAATTGATGTTAGAGGTATTGAGCTCAACGTTGTTAGCCATCGGAGTACGATATACTGTAGGTTTACTGTAGAAAGATTCGAAGAATTGCACGCAGAAAGAAGTAATATGAGACCAGGCTTTAAAAAGGGTGCCGGTAGTTGTCAGGAATCGCCAATAATAATAATAAAAATAATACAGTGAAACCTCTATTAACGGACACCTCTATAAAGCGGACACCTCCCGTAACTGACATATTTTGTGATCCCCAAACACTGCAATAGGAAAAAAAAAACATATTGGCAAACCCCTTTAAAGCGGACACTCTCTAGTACGGACACGAACAGTCTTTTCTGTCTTTTATAGGTATTATTTACTTCCGTATTACGGACACTTTCTCTAGAAACAAGTTAAAAATATACTAAAAAAATATTTTTAGTAATTCATATATGTGTCACTAAGGAAGCAATGTGATATTTAGCTTCCTCAACTGTCTGCTCAGCAACCCAGATGATGCGTCTCTGTTTATCAACACTCTCATGTCCTTTGCTTGCATCCCACTCCCACCCAAGCTATTTTAGACACAAAAGCGATTGACAGTTGCCCGCCATTCGGGATGACACGTTATGCTGCTGTCCCTCTCGAGTCTCTAACCAAGCAGAAGACAAGCTTTTTTTGCCCGCGGGTACGCATATTGTCTCAAAAAAGACACTTCTGGACTGCAATTAACCCACAAATTAAAGCGACATACTGAAACGTAGTAAGTAGTGATAAGGTAAACTATAGCATCTTATTTCAATGTTGTGTCTCGAACACAGAGTATTGAATGGTGGAGGATAATGCAGGTACCGTGACATTTTGGTAATATTCGTTAATACAAGATTCATGCAAAAATATTTTTTTCTAATTACATATCACCTTGATTACTAATTTACGTAAGAAAATATTGAAGCCTCTGTAGGGCGGACATCTCTCTATAGCGGACAATTTTTGGTTCCCCACGGCTGTCCGCTTTAGAGAGGTTTCACTGTAATAATAATAATAATAATAATAATAATAATAATAATAATAATAATAATAATAAGAAGAAGAAGAAGAAGAAGAAGAAGAAGAAGAAGACGAAGTGGGAGGAGAATCCCGTATTCAGAAATCACAACTACAATGAGACTTAACCGAACTAGTTCTCAAGGTTACTGGTACCTCTGATAAACACACTTTCTATACCAACATTCCGTACACCCTTTTTTGTTCTTCATGCGGAAGAGAGTTTGCTTCTGCGCCTTTGTAGCCACATTGTCTCGTTTACGTGTTAGTCAGCAACGTCGACAGCTGCGGTAGTAAAGCATTACAACGTTCGTATATTTCGTATGTACTTTGTTTGTATTTACGTTTCTATTTACGGAAAAAAGTGCTATTTTAAAGGCACAAGCTATTAAGAAGAAGAAGAAAGTATATAAGGAAATAATTTAAATATTTTGTATTATATCGATATATTTCTTGTTTTCGTTCTTATGACGACTTGTTTTCTCTGGTTGATATAGTAATGTAGAAAGATAAAGAACGAAGAACCATATTGTTATAATTGGATGTATATTATTTTAAAGTGATAAATAAGGTATATGTTGAAATATACATATTATAAAGTGCATAACTGTGGTGTGATTCAATGTAATCTCGTGGACTTTATAAATATTCAAAGTATATTTGAATCAGAGAAAGTAACCTAAGAAATAACGTTACAGCATTCCCTGTACGAGTTAATAGGTGTGTTTTTGCTTTAGTTTAAAGCAACAAAATCGAATCATTTATACTTTCATTTCTTGTGCCATTTCGTGCTTTGTTTTCGCACTTACCGGCCATACGACGGTACGCTCAGCGGAAGACAAAGTGGAAATAATTTTCCTTTATGGGAATATGGTAGAAACTGCAGAGCAACTTCTAGAAGTTTCAATGAATTATTTTCTGACCGACCAATCCATCACAAGTACGTATCCGATTTAGTATAGAAATTTCGCGAAACACAAAGTGTAAAAGATCAGCCACTTTCTGGTCGACCTCAAGTGGATGAAGGCACAGTGCTAGAAGTTCTTGGGAACGCTATTATAACACCCCAGTAATCTTCGAGTGAAATGAGTGCCTCCTTGGGCATTCCCAAACGAACAATCGACAAAATCCTGAGAGAACATTCGTTTGATCCATATAAAATGCACATTACTCACGAGCTCAGAGAGGATGACTTTGATAGTCGTCTTGAGTTTTGTGAAGTAATGACTGCAAATAATCATACAAACAATCAGTTTGTACACAACATTTGTTTCAGCGAAGAAAAAACATTCTTTCTTAATGGACGTGTTAACACCCAAAATGTGCGTTACTGGAGCGATGCAAATCCCCATATCTTCAGAGAAGGACATACTCAAGAACCACAAAATAAATGTTTGGAGAGAATTTTAGGAAACCATATCATAGATTCTCTGTTCATTGATGGCACTTTAACCGGGGAAAGATAATTAGATCTACTCGTAGATCCAGTAGACCTTATCATTACAATGGTCATTGAAACTGCTACGAATGAAGAAGGGGAGCAAGAATTTGATGAAGAAGAAATTATATTTCAACAGGATGGTTGTCCTGCACATTATGATCGGGGGCCTTGTGGTTCAGTAGAGCGTTCACCACCGGTGCTTGGGGTTCCTGGGCTTGCGCCGTGTGGACTTTGTGGTGGACAAACACCGTGATCGTGGGTTTTCTCGGGGTTCTCCCGTTTCGTACCACTTTCTTCATTCCACCTTTTCATTCATTTCTCATCATCACCACCTCCTTTAGCCTAACCGGCATAACCGTGGGACGTAAAACTTGAAGACTTCAAAGACTTCAGACTGGCGTCAGTATCTCGATTATAGATTCCCAAACAGATGGATTGGTAGGCGAGGAGCAATTGAATGGCCGGCTCGATTCCCAGATTTATCTCTAAATGACTATTTCTTATGGGGACACATGAAAACTGTAGTCTAGAGAACGCAACCAGCTTCATTACTGGAATTAAGGGCCCGAATTACTACAGCTTGTCGGGAGATACCACCACTTACTTTTCAGCACGCACGTCAGGAATTTGAAGATCATTTATATTATTGTCAGGAAGTGAATGGTGCGCAATTTCAGCATTTATTAAGCTAAAGTTCAATCCACTTTTATACCATGTAATTTTACTCGGAATTTGATCATAGTGGGGCTAATGATAAGTGCAAAATGACCTCTGCATTTAAACATGCTCAAACGACACAAACACAGACGAGGATTTTACGTACCTGACTCATATATCTCGAACGACACACCACTTCAATTGCCTTTCTATTTAAAAATAAACTGAGTTGAACACCATTTGGGACCATAGGCGTAGTCACAGGGTGTGCCGGGTGTGCCCAGGTACACTCTAATGGGCTGCTTTATCAAAGAGAATTAAAGACAGACATTTCAATAAGAAAAAAATAAGCGGCATCTTTTTTTTTTTTTTTTTTTCCAAGGAAAATTATTAAGAGTATAGATTATTCAAAATATTGACTTGCTGAATATACTCTCTTTCACCTCCCTTTCTTAAATTACTCTAAAGTTCAGATGTAAACCTACTTTCGGCTGCATCTATTGTCAGATCGCTTTGCAATGCTGTGCAGTCCATGCAAAATTCGTCACAATTCATTTAATTTTACAATGAAGGTAAGATCTGTGTTAGTCTAGAGATTTCAATTCTTCCAGTGAAGAGGCGCAGAATTGCAAAGAGTCTTGACAAATCAGTCAGCTCGCAGTATTTGTACGAAACAAATTAAGAGGTGATGAGAATTTATTATTATCATTATCCTCTTTTAGACTCAGTTGTTTGTGGTATTGATGAGATATTTAGTCAAGAAACTACTGAAGTCACCAGTGTCACAGCAAATCATGTTGGCTTCAATGTAATGATGAAGAAATAACCCCCTTAGCTAGAAAATTCAAATTTTCAAGAGACGAGTCGGAAGCAAAACTAAGACTTCTGAAAGGAAAATCGTCTGAACCTAAGAGAAGTTCTTCTGTTATGCTACAGGAGTGGTTTCCTTGATTGGAAAAATAAGATAGAAAGAAAATATTTATTGCATTCTACTCTGTAATACGGCGCTTTTATACCTGTTACAAACTGCACGTTCCTCCAAGCTTACTCAAATTAAACGTAATTTAAGAGTAACTTAGAAACAAGATAGAATGGAAACCCTGCTCTTGCTGTTTGTGCAACAGGAAAGAGCTTCGTCTATTGATGTAAATGAAATTATTGATTAATTTAAGAACATTGTGTCTTTTGCCAGATGTCTCTTGTTATAGATTATGTGCATTTTGGTGTATTTGATTATTATAGTTATGAACGCTTAGTGTGTGTGTGTAATTTCTATGCAATTTGATTTTTTTCCACTAAATAGGTATATCCAAACATTTTCAACTCTGTTATTTAGTGAATTTATATCCCTTTAAAAACATTAGAGCAGTTAAAGAACCAAGTGGTTGGATTGTTACAAAGGCATTAGAAAGGCACAACACCTAATTTATTTTCTTTTTGCACACCCAAATATAAAATTCTAGCTAAGCTACGCATATGTTTAGGACTCTATGCCATGCCCTGGAGTTAATTGTACTTCTGAAACGATTAGAAATGTATTTGTCTCGCTTCACATCTGGTTTTCTGTTGTATTATAGATTTCTATGCATGGCTACAGACATTTCAGTGGAAAATGTGTTGACATCTTGACCAACCGCCATTTTGCACAGAGTTCATGTAGGGATTCGGGACTGGTACCATTTTCTTTCTTTTAACCAGGGGCGGATCCAGGACAGACTTCTAGGGGGGCGGTGGGTTGTCATACTGCTACTTAGAGCTACTTTAAACAGCTTCAAACTCTGAGATGGGTTTTATTTATATATAAAAAATAAGAAAGTTTCCTCTTCTGGGGGGCGATCGCCCCGATCGCCGCCCCGTGGATCCGCCACTGCTTCTAACAATACCTTTCCAACGATATACTACTTGATCCTCTTTGCCATTTGACAATTTTGAGTTGTACCCCATCTGGAACGCCCATGGGGACCCTGGGGCGACACTTTTTACCTCGGTATTCTACTTTTGAACAGATGCGACACGTGTTGTTCGCTTTTGACAACTGATCCACTGTTTCAGATTGCGAGAGGTGCCCACAGAATCTGCAATGCGCACTGTGTTGACCCCTTGACCGACCGATATTTTGCAAGGGTTCATGTAGGGACTCGGGACTAGTACCATTTTCTTTCTTTTAACAATACCTTTCCAACGATATACTACTTGACCCCCCTTGTTATTTGAAAATTTTGAGTTGGACCCATCTGGGACCCCCAGGGAACCCTGCGGCAACACTTTTTCATTCAAATTGCATGCCACTAAAAATAATGGGATACGTGTTCCTTGTTTTTTCCATCTACCCAACCATGTCCGAACAAATGACCCGGGGTCAGACTTTATAGAAGCCCTATGTATATATATACATACACACACACACACACACACACACACACACAACACACACACATATATATATATATAAGTAGTTAGTTTTTGGATTGATCTTTAATAACTTGTCTGATTAAGGTGACGTTACATAGCCAAAACTGGTATACAAGTGTAATTAATATATTTAGTGATTTAATCAGTTTTGTTTTATTAATCCATGTTGATTATTTCTACTGCTACAATGGACAATATACAAGTTGATATACCTCCAATCCTAGAAAGGAGGGTGAACCATTTTTAAGGAAAAGTTTGAAGGAGATTACTACACCGAAAGGACTGCGAATATTAAAAAAAAAAAAAAAAAAAAAAAAAAGATCAGATGTTAATCTCTGAGATACAGAACTTGATTAAGAGAACATTGAAACAAATTGTTTAGGATACAATAAGGAGGAGAACCAAGGAAGTGGAAACCAATAAAAACCTGAAAAGAAAAGAGAGAGTGAACATTGAGGATAAACTATCAGTGTTTGCTAGAGAATAAGTGTTAAGGAGCATTTACAAATGGGAACAGAAATTTGAGGAGAAAAGGAGACAGAGAATGAAAGAAAAGTGAAAGAATTTAGAAAAAGAATGAACAAGAGAAAGTAAGCACAAATTGTGTAATGATAATAGGGAAGGTAAAACTAACAATTTAAGATAAGAAGTACCTAGTACTAGGTTATAAATTCAAAGTAAAACAGGAGAAGTGAAAAGCGAAGGAGGTAGTGCTTTCAGTAGAACTTCTCATTATGGAGGTAAAAGAACAATAGCAGGGGGAAGCAATAATATGAAAGCAAGTAACTATAGTAAAACACAACATAGACAGAGAAACATGAAATATTAAAGAAGGAGGAAGAATTAAAAGCGTCAAGGGAAAGAAAGGACATTGTGATGCAACAGGCAGCAAAGGAGGAAGTATAGTAGCACACGAGGAGAAACGACATAAAGCGAATACTAAGAAACTGTACGACGATGATAGATATAAAGCAATAGGGGATTAGAATGTGAAAGAAGATTGAAGAAGTAAAATAATAGAGAAGAGAAAAACAAGGATTCAAGAAATTGGTGAAAAGGGAGGTAGAATGCAGGGGAAAATATAAAAGGATTCCCAAAAATGCACAACATGGAAACTAAACTGAGACCAGTGATGAGCCGTGGGAATAACATGTTTTAAGCTTTAGAAGAAGAGATAAAGAGAACTGCAGAAGAAATCTGTAAGAAGGACAACAAACTAGACGAATGAAAAACGCAGAAGAGGTTTAATGTATGTAAGAACTGATAGGAGGAAGAAAAAGTGTTCAACGTAGATGTTAAGGCAATATTTCCCAGCATTAAGAGAGATTACGTCGTAAATGCAGTTGAATAAGTTAAGTAGAAAAATGAGAAATTTATAAAAGCCCTAAAGTTGATTTGGAAGAATAGCGTGTACCAGAGATGGGCAGTTTTCCTATCACCCTCACCCTCAATCAATTCCCTTACACTCACACTCAACGACAGTGAAGGTGCCCATCTCTAGTGTGTGTGCTATGAATGAAAAAATAGTGTAAGTAAAAGAAGGGATAAGCAAAGGGTCCAGATTGAGTCCAATACTAGAATAACTAGTAACAAACAAGTGGGAGCAAAATATGAATAAGAAAAAGGGCAAATCCTAGAATGTTTTGTAGATGTATAGACTATTATCTGGGAATATGGAGACTAGGTGGCATTTGCAGAAACTTATCAAGATAATTTGAGCAGGGCTGCCCACAAGGGGGAGGCTATGACGCAAACTGCGTCATTGAAATATTTGGGGGGGTTAAAAATCTATATAAATATGTTTGAGGGGTGTAAAAATTAATCGATTTTTTTTTCTTGGAAGAACACCTATGGATAGACAATTGCGGGGGGTGCGTCATGGACATAAGGGGGGGCACCACTGATTTAAGGTGGAAACAAAAGTAATGCAGTAGAACTGGACGTGGAAGAGGAGAACAATATCAATTTTATGGATATGATTATAGAGAAAGTCAGTGAAAAGTTCAAAGAAGGTGCTACAGGTAACAATGCTCTACTGGCATATACTACCATTGAGGAGTAGTACCAAAAGTAATATTATAAAGAAGATGGATAGAAATGATACGTAGTGACGACGAAAGAAGGAAAAAAAACATGAAAATACTTCACCAATTACTAGTAGGAAATTGATATAGAAGAGAATACTCTCACACTCTTCGGGAAAAGGGAAGGAAGGAAGCAGTCTGGGGTATGTATGTTAGGTATCCTCCCGGCATTTGCTTGATGTAAATGAGGTAAACCTCACTCAGGATGGCTGGCCTGAACGAGCTGTTACATTTTTCCGACCGAGTGTTCCCACCGGGAATCGAACCCGAGACCGCTCCACCAAAGACGAGAGCGTTAGCGACTACGCTACACAGGGCTACTTGAGTACAGAAAGATATATATCGAAGATAAATAAGTAGTTTCTCTTCAATACCAAAATTATAAAAAAAATGACTCAGGTCCTTTATGCAATTATCGATTCAATTCCTCTGTAAGATTTTCCATTTCTCCGTTGGGTAGAATAGTGAGGAAGTCTAAAAAAACTATGGAGACAGAATGGATTACAGTATTAGTTTGGTAGTGACTTCTGCTGTCAAACTTATTGCTCAATTTGTGAGTTTGTTTCCATACATCAATACCTGTGTTTGGTGTTCTGTCACCTAAATTTGATTGAAGTGAAGAGGAAAGTTAATATTTAAAAATCTAATAATTGAAGTGGAAGAACGAAGAGGAAATGATATAGGTATGGTGCTTGGAATTCTTCCGCTGAAAATGAGAGATGATATATTTTATGAGCATGTGGAAATCACGCATCCAAATTCAATGGTACTCTTCGGAAGTGCTGAGAATAGATAGAAGTGCATGTTGAATAGATATCATATAATATTAGCACTCGAATACATTATATACATATATGTGAGAGGACACTATTTTCTGTGACGGGCCTATTTTCTGCTTGCGATTACACACGAATGAACATTGTTAACTAATAGCTTGCTTCACATCCGCAATAAACTTTTCCAACAATGAGTGTAAACAGCCACGGTCGATTTAGCAAGTTGTAAATTGAATACTTATTGACAGCTACTGACGCAACATGCAAACGTTCATTCATTTAACCAATTTTCATGCTTAACAGCGTGCGAGGTTTCGCAGTGTACAGAAACCAGTATCAGGGACTAATATAGATAATTGCCTCCTGCTACTTGCCTGAGTTAAAACCTAGGTACTTTAGACATTTGATGTTTGTTGCTCTTCTTTCCGGCTCAAAACGGCTTATCCCCTTTTAATCAAAGTTCCAAACATGTATATATCCTAGTGTTCAAGATAAACCCTACGCTTCCTGAGATATCTGTCGATTTAATGCTATTAGCTCCTAACTTACGTATATTTTGATTTCAAGTAGGTGAGCATTTTGTGTTTCAAATGATAAATATTGTTTAAGTACAAATAACGAGTCAGGCAAACATAATTGTAAGTGACACTTCCGGTTAAATTGAGTAATTAGGTGGAATGAGTTGAGATCGAACCACAGAAGAGTATGCAAGTAATTTAATTTTGGAAATATACCTGCAAATGCCAGGGGAAGTTTCTTTGGTATGCGTCATTGCATAGAATTGCGTAGGAATATTAAATCTTCATTTCTGGTCAACTCGAAAGGTAGAAAATGTGCTGTACCATTATGTTTCAGATATGGTAAAATGCGTAATTATGCAGAGATGCGGAGAAAATGTACTGACGAAAGAAATGCCTTTGATTTTGCTAGCCAGCGGTAAAAAAAAAAAATGCAATATGCTTACAACTTCGTTATATATATATATATATATATATATATATATATATATATATATATATATATCGGCCATTCCACGTAAATATGAGCCTAAGGTCAGAAAATTGTTTTAAATATATTTTGCTCGTTATTTATATAAAAATGACCAGAAAGGTTCAAAATTTACTATGCAGATCGATTTCTTGTTAAAACGTTTTAGTTTTAGTCTTTTTGAGCGATTGAAATTCTATGCTGTACGAAGCCAGTCGAAGGGAGAATTTACCAACAAATTGGACAACTCTAAACAACACATGATAAGCATTTGATTCAGTTGCACTGCGATGTAGACAAGCACGTACACCTTAGGAACTGAAGCTCAGAAGTTTTAAAGCTGTTAGTATATTAAGTAGTCTAGTATTTGACTACTTTTGGTACCAATGTAATTATGTAACGCCCGTTACAAAAAAGATATATTTTTTTTTCTATACAACTTGTGCTAAAAGTCAGAAGTAGTCTATCTTTTGCAGAAGTAGAAATGAGCACATGGGCAATACAACAAGAAAATGAATATCATTATATTTATAATTTAATAGGCACAAACTGCGTAACGGGTGTTACATTCCCAATGTAACGGGTGTTACACGTGAATTGTTAGCTTGGTTTAAAAGTGATATTTTGTGCACTTAGGCTAGCTCTAAGGCTCTAAATAGGGAATTTGAAGTTAGTAAAGTTATAGAGGGTCCTCTTCTGAAGACATAAATTATGGTAAGGATAAGCAGTGAGCGAAATTAAGGGACATTACACCGGAGGTGATGAAATGCACTCCAGAGAATATAATATCTAGTAGATATCGTACGATGGGGGACTTCCTCTCATTCCCCCGTTAAGTCGCATACTCAGGGTAGTGATTAAATAGCATAAAAGTGCCGTATTTTAATTGAGTACTCATTACATACCAGAAGTCTACTTCTTTATCAGAAGCCCAATACGCTGCTTTGGAAGTATTCGTTTAGCAAATCATTAGAGGCTGCAGCACTACAGATTTTCATTAAGAAACCAGAAAAACCTATTTAAATACACTACAATGATGTGTACGCAGACTCCGAATGAAGTTGTGAGCAGCCCTTTGCGGAAAGATGTTTGTGTTGGAATGTTGTCTTGCTGGCAATGAAAGATGAAATAAGTAACAAAGATTATCATCAAGTTGGAATCCGTCAAGGATTTTCGGACGAAAATTGTGATGTTAGAGTTATGTTCTTGAAATCTTGTGGCGAAAAGGAATTCGAACTACGCCGAAGTTTAAAAAGTATACTAGTGGCGTGCCGTAATGGGGGTTTAGCGGGGAACGGCCCCGGGCGCCGAAGTAAAGGGGCAAAAAATTAGGTAGGAAAGAAAAGGAAAGAAAAAAGAGAGAGAAAATACTTCACATATCAGTATAAATTAGTATGCACTTAAATCCTCTTCCTGTTTTAGAATTGATCCTATAATGTTACTCATGTAAGGAAAATGCATATGCACATATATAAAATGGAAGGAAAAAAGTAATAAAAAATCCTCGAAATCAAGGAAAAGCAGGGTTTATTTTGGAAAAGTTTCTTATGGTTTGCCCCAACCATAGTGTCGCTTCGCGGCTGGTCTGTCAACCTGACTAATATGTACGGGGGCGCCGTCGTATACTCTCGCCCCGGGCGCTGATTTTCCCAGCACGGCACAATATAATTCATTTTCATGACGTGATTGGTAAACTGCCAAATCCGATTATGAAAATTAAAGAATAACAAAGTTGTGTAGCAGTTTAGTTCCAGAGTTAATGTCACTGAAGCATAAGAAAAATATACTTTTGTTGATGATCAGTGTATCAACAGTCCTACATATTTAATACCGAAACTTCCTACATTCTTCTGATTTATATGTTTATTATTTTGTGTTTATATTTCCTACACTGTACTACATGTGTATTTTTATCTATTAACATTGTAATATTTTGTTCTGTACATAATATGTTCATTAAAAGTGAAGTTGGTTTAAGTTCATTCGCACTGTGTAACACCCGTTACAATTTGTGTAACACCCGTTACGGTGTTGAACATTTTTAAAAATAAAAGCCATTACACTTATGGAATTTCTGATTCTAATATTCACAACATCATACTTTCAGAAAAGTGCACACATAATTGGAAACAAATTCTGATCTGGACATTCGCAGAGTTTGGCTTAACTTTGCATGTATCTGAAAGTGCATGTCCAATTGCTGTAACACCCGTTACGCCTCATTTTTCACTCTCACTGAGTTGTGGTATCATGTATATGTAACAAATTAAGTGTTTACTAAAATACACAGACAAACTGTGATGTTTCGAGGCAGTTTGATATATCTTGACCCAGTAAGGACATTTGTATAACAATTTCTATTCGTCCGAATGTAACACCCGTTACGATGGAATGGCCGATATATATATATATATATATATATATATATATATATATATATATATATATAGATATATAGATATATAGATATATAGATATATAGATATAGATATAGATAGGTATAGATAGATAGATAGATAAATATATAGATAGATAGATAGATAGATAGATAGATAAAGATATAGATAAATAGATAGATACATACATACATACATAAAAGAGGAAATAACTGAATACATTATGATATATTAACAAAGGAACATAAAATTACCTAAATAATTTGAAAAGTTATAATGGGAAAAATGTTAGAAAATTCCATTGTTAAGAAAATAATACGCAAGATTAAATTAAGAAAAAAATAACTTAATTCAATAAGAATGTTAAATCAAAACAACTCTTACTCATATTTTTATAAAGATAGTCTACTTTCAAGACATATTCCTTTCATTTCACATCAAACCCGTTCATTAATACTCGTCAATAGGTGTGAAAGACAATACTACAACCTTTTGAACCACCAAAAGTTCACCATAAAAGCACAGCCATTTCTTTACACAAAACTATTCACTTACATTCCATGGCAAAAAAAAAAAAAAAAAAAAGTCACTATGAAATACAACCATTCCTTTATACGGAACTGTTCACAAAACTATTAATTCATCCAATGAGATTTTGGCGGCCATGAAATATATGCTCACAGCGACGAAAGAAGATAGCAAGAAGGCTATTTCTGTATGTTATGTATAAAATTAATTTGTGCTTATGACATTTGCAACTATTTTTGTAATTGCACATAATTATAAATGATAAGCAAATGCTGCAGTATGTTTAAAAAGCCTACCTACGTTTTCTGTACTTACAAGGGACGAATGTGAACCGTGACAGCTAGATATTTATGAAAATTGGTACCCTGAGTAATTATGGATCGCTAAGCATCGTGGTGATAGTCACCCTTTGCGGAAATGCCTTGTTTATCCGCTACGTATAATACGTATATCAAGCAGTGACCAGATGAGACTGAGCCGAGTTATATCGCGAAAACGCCGGAAAAAGACAGAAAATGAAAAATGTGTGCAGGTAACCTCATACCTACGAGAGGGTGACACATGACCAAGAACACGACAGTGGTGTCACCCAAGCAGTGTTGCCATCCCAACACAAACTTCTAGTTTTTTTAAATAGAACGTATACCATTTTATGTCATTAAAACAATTGGTATAATACATAAAAGAAAATAAGCAAGAGGTGGGTTATCAGTGTTGCCAAATAATGTAGACATGAGGCTCTAAATTTAAAAAAAATATTGGGTCCCTACATAGAAACTAACAAATGTACAACAACACAAGACTACAGGAGGAACATATGTACAGTAGGGAGCAAATCACAGCATAGACAACATACAGTGACTAATGGGCTTGATACATCATATTTGGGAATGGGACTAGGGCCAGAAATGTACGTATTTTGCCATACTATCTATGGCTTTTCTGTTGTATCTATTGGTGTATTATGTTAACATTTTTTGCAATTGTATTTTATATTACTGGTAACCTCGATGAAATGTGTTTTGTCTTCTTCGTTGTCCCAGAAGCTAACGTTTCCCATACTCTTGACTAACACCTATCACAGGTCATTAATCTTTGCAAATCGATTCTGGCGTACTTTCTTGTCACAGATTAGTTGCCTTTCATGCCACAGCTCTTCTGTACTTTTTCCAGACGCTATGAGGTCATTTCTGTAGTTTGAAAGGCATGCAGAATTTTATGCAGTATTGCAACCCCAAGACAATCCGTTTTATAGCTCTCAGGAACGGTTCGAGACATCGATTCCACACGAACGCCATTGGAATTGCTGCTCTACACGAATACTTGCTGTTCACATTTCCACATTATGTCACAATGGATTTCTTCTTTTTTTATATACAGCCTCTTTAACATGTGCCCTTTTTTGAGTGAATCCTGTATTAAGCCCGTTATTCACTAGATGCTGTGCATGCTGTAGTTCCTTCTGCAGTCTCTTTGTTGTTGTTGTACATGTATGCGTTTCTTTCTAAGGACCCCATAATTTCTCAAATTTAAAGCCTTATATCTACATTATTTCGCAACAATAATAACCCACCTTTTGCTTGTTTTCTTTCACATTTCATGCCAATTGTTTTAATGGCATAAAATGGTATACGTTCTATTTAAAAAAAACTAAAAGTTTGTGTTGGGATGACAACACCGCTTGTATGACACTATTGCCGTGTTCATAGTCACGTGTTACCTTCTTGTAGGTATGAGGTTATCTGCAAACATTTTTCTTTTCTGCCTTCTTCCGGTGTTTTGGCGGTATAACTCGGTCACTGCTTGATACAGGGATGAATTCAGGGGATAGCCCGGGGAGAATCTCCCCCCGAAGAAAATTCATCCCCCCCTTAGAAACTCCCAACATTTCAGTCACAAAATGTAGAAATTACTTCACCCAATTATTTGCTTTTCTTTCCGTGCACGTGCATACGAAATCCGATCTCTCAATATGCATATAAAGACGCAGACCCTTAAACATGTAACATCTAAGATAGAATACCAAATATTCAATAGAACCTGTATTTCTTAACGCTATGACCGGGTCTGGCAGAACATGAAATTGTCAAATGTTGAAGAAAGGTTTGTACTTTAGTAGGTACTATACTCTAGCCCTATATTATATATTAGTAGGTAGCACTAGCACAGATTGAGATAGGAAAGGAAAGGTAGGGAAGATCTTTCGATCATTCCGTATGATCTCTGATGTCAGCAGACTTCAGTTCTTGAAAATGTACAGTTCTTGCATTATTTGAAATAGAGCACCTAAATCCCATTTCTCGCATCGGAATTAACAGACGTAAATGTGTTTTAAGATTGTTAAAGTAAACACACCTTTCTTTAATTAAAAATAAGTCAGTTAAAGGGTGAGATTCAGAGGGCGTCATTTAGAGGGATCAGGGAGGAACAGTTATCCCTCCTGGGTTAGAGATTTATATAGAATTTATCAATATAAGTGAAAGATTGCTATTGAAGATGATGAAAATCCTGCTCAGTGCCGTGCCATAGGGGAGGGGCAAGCGGGATGACGACCCCGGGCGCCGAAGTAAGGGGCGCAAAATTAGGAAGAGAAATAGAAAAGAAAAAATGAAAGAAAAAAGAGAGGAGTGAAACACATGTGCACATGTGAGCATGTGCACATATATAAAATGAAAGGTAAAAAGTAATAAAAAGTGCTCAAAATCAAGGAAAAGCAGGGTTTACTTTTTAAAATTTTCTCACATTTCGCGGCTTGGCTGTCGACCTCACTCATATGTACGGGAGTGTAGTCGTATACTCTCGCCTCAAGCGCTGACTTTCCACAACACACAGCACTAATCCTACTGAAGATTTCGTAAACTGAACTATTGATGTGTATGCAGTGAAGAAACCAAGGCTAATATGCTTGATTTAGAATCAGAAGTGTGAGAAAGAATGTTAACTTTTTGTAAAGATATTCCTATGTATGTTTGTTTTAGGACAAAAATATTTGAGTTAATTTAAATCTTTTTAAAAACTTCTACATTAGTAACAAACAGTAACTACTGAATATAGGAAATAATAACAAAAATAGCTACTGTAAATAGCAGTTAAAATTTAGTCTAAAATATTTTTGCCAGTCTTTTTTAATGATTTAGATAAAATTAAACATTTTGTTTTGTTTCTCTTTAAATTATAATCTCACATTGAATATTTATCAACAATTAGTCTCAATATTAGGTAAGATGTGCATGTGAATGGAATTGTTAAATATGCTGCTTTCTTGCAAAAATACAGTAAAATAACCCTAGCCCCGGAGGAGTTCACATTCCCCCCGGGTGAAAATGTCTGAATTCAACACTGGCTTGATATATCTATTATACGTAGCGGATAAACAAGGTATTTCCGCAGCGACTCACAATTTGTCAGGGTACTAATTTTCATAAAATCTAGCTGATACGGTTTGCATACGTCCCTTGTTAGATAATAACATTAATTAGTCCATTCCTTTCCCTAAACCTGACTTTTACTTTGGAATAGGGCGATGGTAGTACTAAAGTACGTGGGTGTTGTACTAAGGGACAATATTTTCATGTAGCTATCATTATTTGTTGTAAAGATGTTATGAATATATTTACTTTTCCAACAAAGATCTCTACTGCCTTATTCATTGTGTGTCTATACAGCAAGTAATTTGATTCAACTGCAGTGGTATATTGCATATATTGTGTAATATACACATATTGTGCTCCCTGTTTTTTTTTAAAAAAAGGTTAGTTTATAAAGTAAAAAATCCAATTATACTGATGAAGACGAAGGAGACTATTATATTACTTTTCACAGTTAATGTTGTAACAAATACATTAGTCGCAGAAAGGAATTGGTCATCATCAGATGTATTATTGTCCCTAGATACAACAGTCTCTTGTCCGTTGGTAAGTACTCGGTATTGTACCGGTACCAAAGGACGAAATGCCTACTTGCTAAAAATGCTCTGTGGTTCTTCTAATTGCTGCAATATATTTTTTCTTAAGTTTCACAATATTAAACTGAAATACATTTACCCTTCGTTTAGGCTTGTGCAAACGCACTCCAGTGAAACGAAATATCAAAAATATCCCTTGGTGGAGCAACTTCCCTTATATATCGGGGTAATTTTGCACAGGATCAATTTCTCCTCTAAATCTCAGAGCTAGGGTTATTTTTCCGGTTATTTTTTTTTCTGATATCCAGTTAAACATTTTGTTTAATAATACTTGAATACACCCATCATGTTTTCTACCCCTAAGCTGAAATGTAATGACATACGTTACAGGCGTTTACTAATTAAAATATTTTATAGTATCACTAACACTGAATCTTTATCGGATACAATCAAATTCTGACTCTCTCCTAACTCTATTTTCCATATTAGAATTTGAGAGCAGATTTAAGTAGGTTTAAATAAATGTATTATTATTCGCAATCTTGACTAGGATGTATCGCCTATTAAGCTATATGAAGGAGGAGCCGTATGTGTTGATGTTGATTTTATTGTGACACACTCGTGTTAAATATCTAAAGTAATTGTATCTGTGTATATTTCTGAGAGTAGTCATATCTTGAGATTCACAAGAGAGTATCTTAAGAAGATAAAAAATGTTTGTGCCGCTGAGACTTAATGCTATTTAGGAAAGAAAGATGCTAAGACTCTCATAAAGTCAATCACATTTTCTTTACTATTTTTTTATGACTTTTTCCAGAGCTTTTACATTTTATTACTCTTACAAAATGTTTTATATCATGAAATGTCCGTACGAGTAAAATTTAATTCAGAGCGGCAAGTGAGAATTATATGTAAGTAAATATCAGCTACAAATGCATTCAAGAAGCTTTTGTGGAAGTCTACAAAAGTTAGTACTGTCTATTTCAGCCAAAACGAACGCACTGTTATTTGCTGAATGTAACACTTCCTCACTTCCGTCACTTTACCATGAAAAGCCTTTCCGTTCGCGCTGTTCTACTGTTTTGCTCTCTTTGGATGGATGAACACTGTTTGTGTGGACGAAGATTCAAGATCGCTATTCACATCTGTCGTAAGTGAGACGATTCAAGGAGTCCAAGAAAGAAAGAAAGAAAAAAAAGGAGAAGAAAAAAAAAGAAATAACTTTATCGCTAACGGAAAACGTAGTGAGAGATTCCATTAAATTAAGCCTCCTTCTACCATCCGTTCTTAGGAACTCTTCACTTTCATTGCAAGGTGATTCCCTCCAGTGTCCCTGACGTCTTCTACGTCTGCGTTTGATCTCAAGGCACTCGTCTCACACGTATTACTGTCCTCTCAAGGGGCATCAGAACCTAAAAAACCTCTCATTCTGCACGCCGTGACTTCCTGATGCCTACCTACTTCCACACACATTTATAAGTGCACACGAACACACACACACACACACACACACACACACACACACACATATATATATATATATATATATATATATATATATATATATATATATATATATACACTCTTTTGTTTGTTTCCTGAGATTACGGCGAGCATCTCAAGTTACTGTAACTTTGTTGTTGCTACGAGGTTAAAGTTTAAAATAAGAGTTTTGGGTCAAGGTTTTAAAGTAACTCTTGAAGTCAAATATTTCCTCTCTAAAATGTGTTCTCCATATTTAGTAAAACACTGCAATTTTGAAATAATTAATTGCGGTATTTGTTCTATCCTTTTACGCAAACATTTTGACCCTTGCTAAACCTCAAACCTAAAATAAATTAAAAAATGGTAAAGAAATGAGTGGACTAAATAAATAAGGAAGAGTGATGTCTTCGGCGTTGCACCTCACAATATGAGTGATACAAATAAATAACAAAGAACAACGCCTTTGGCGTTGCCTTTATTAATATTAGTGAACGACGTAAATAAAGATTGAAGAACACCCTGTCAATTCAAATGCTAGCTGATGTGCTCCTTTTGCCTAAACTTGGGCTTAACTGCCATCAGGACTGCCACTAATCAGCTTAGCGATCCAAAATACTATGAATTGGACAGTAATATAGGTCACTTTCGAGAAATGAAATCTTTGTGTTTTACGTCCCACGGTTATGCCGGTTAGGCTAAAGGAGACGGTGAAGATGAGTAATGAATGAAATGGTGGAATGAAGAAAGTGGGAGGGAACGGGAGAACCCCGAGAAAACCCACGCACACGGTGTTTGTCCACCACAAAGTTCACTTGGCGGGGGCTGGGATCGAACCCGAGACCCCTAGCACCAGAGGTGAACGCACTACCACTGAGCCACCGCGGCCCCTAGGTCACTTTCGACTAAGAACGGAATCCGGAAAGTAAAATCGGAAAATTCCGGATTTCGGAAAAATTCCGGAATTCAGAAAAAATCCGGATTTCGGAAAAATTCCGGAATTCAGAAAAAATCCGGATTTCGGAAAAATTCCGAATTTCGGAAAAATTCCGGAATTCGGAAAAATATTTTTTCTTTTTGTAATCCTAAGAATTTTGTTCAAATGCAAACGAACAAATTTCCTTTTTGTAATCCTAAGAATGTATGATGCAAGTTAAGCTGAAACTTACATCCTAAAGTATACACTACTCAATCTTCCCATGGTTAATGAGATGTAGTCCAAAAGTACGATGCACTCCTAATATTTAATTTTTGTTTTACTGTGATATTGTCCAGAGGTAATACATATATCACACTGAGATAAACAACTTGACAGAATGAAGATGATATACGCAATTTTCCAGAAAATCGTGAGAAACGAATTTTTATGAAGTTAAAATATGCGTCGCTTGTTGCCAGTGTGATGCAATTGATAACTTTTATGCTGGAATAGTCTTATTTTTATTATTATTATTATTATTATTATTATTATTATTATTATTATTATTATTATTATTATTATTATTATTATTATTATTATTATTATTATTATTATTAATCGTTTATGTACTGTAAAAGAAAAATATGAACCGTTAAGTAGTAGATTTTATCTGTTGTTTTTTGATATCTTCTAACAGTAATAACAAACTGCTTGTAAATACGCAATGATTATCAAGGACAATGGTATATTAATGTAAGGACTACTCTGCAGACTAGCAATAAACAATAAACAATAACAGATAAACAATAGTTGCAAAAAAAAAAAAGTAACTAACTTGGGCATGTCAGAATGTTCGCGAGAATATAGGGACGCATTGAGACTAGCAAAGAGCGTTGTGTTATTATTACTCAAAGGGCCGTACGATGGAGGCATTAACGCTAATGTTAATGGCACTAATGAGCACTTACTTGCTCTAACGGTTAACCTAATTTTTGAGATGATTCTTAGAAGTGGGCGTGTTGGCATGCAGTTAGAAGACTTATATCCATTATTTAAAAAGCACACGTTATCTGTGGAGTACTAACGATTTGCGTCACTATCGAACACTAACATAGCACTAGCGACGTTTAAAGTCGAAATTGGAGTCTGACATAAGTGGCTTGTCAACTTCACGAACATTATATTTTCCTTGAATGCGGATTTTGCGCCCGGGAAATTTGCGCCCTACCACAAAAATAGGAAAAAATGCGATCGCAATATATTTGCACTGGGATGTTTGCGCCCTACCGCAAAAAGAGGGGAAAATGTGCCGGCTATATATTTGCACTGGGATGTTAGCGCCCTACAATTCAACTTATTTTTGTATTGTGTAAAGTAACTTCAACTCACACTTGAACTAGGCTTGCCTCTCATCGTCTCAGTGAGTTACTCCATCCGTTATAATATTCCGAACAAATGAAAAAAATACAATTTTAGTTCACTAAAGGGCAATCCATACAAATACAGTTCTTCATTATACTACAAAATTTACAATAAAAGTATAAATGACTGATATATAATTATTTATTAATATAATCAAAGAGTATAATTTAATCTACAAAAGGCTGTTTGGCTCTACCCAGATATCTTTGTTCAGAATCCTTGCGAGTTGTTTGGCTTTTTAGGACACAAAATATAGAAAAGAAAATGTAAAGTGAATGTAAAATCAGTTCAGTAATGTTATCAAGAAAACTATGTGCAGTGTGTTTACTTGCTGGAATTACACTTCAAACACACAATTGCGTTCAGTCGTTCTTTCAGAAAAAATGTTCCGGGGGGCACACTTAGTATTCCGGAGGGGGTCGCTGCTGGTACTATTCTATTTATTATTATATTATAGATGTATTATTTTGGTCTCCTCCGAGGGGGCACTCTGAGAGCTCTGGGGAGGCCAGTGTTCCCCCAAAATCATCTCTGGAAGAAGCAGTGATTGCGTTGATCCGTTGTGTTCTTTTGGCTTATATTGAAATTTATTCTCCCCTTATATAGCCACAATGAAAATAAATCACAAATGGCATGGTTGTGGGGGGAGGATTGTTTATGCTGTAATGTCAGCCCCTCCGAGCAAATGCGTAAGCTCCAATAGGTTCGTTTATTTCGCAGGGCTCAAACTTCCCGGTGGAGCTACATCGCAGGCGCAATTTTCCCTGTTCTTGAGGTAGGGCGCAAATTTCCCAGACGCAAAATTCTCGACACCGTTCGAATGACCTCGGAAGACTATATCTCTTTCAATACTTTTTTTAAATATTTTTTTACTCGAGATTTCTTCATAGCTTCTTATTAAAATACTTACTAATATATCCTCATTTTATTGTCCTAACCAATCAATATGGGTATGTTGTCAGTAAAATATTTAGATTGATCGAGCCTCTGGTGTGTAACCACAGTATTTGATATCATCCCTCCATTAGAAATCTTGGCTAAACGAATATGTTGCCAATAAAATAGTTTAGAATTATTGAGCCCCTGGTAAATAACCACAGTATTTCGTGACAGACCCCCCTTCCTATTACCATATTCTAGCTACGTGCCTGACTCAGCTAATTCTCTACATTCTTTACCAAGCACACATTTTCTAAAGCGGAAAATGCTCTCTAAATACCTAAGCTCATTATTTTCAGCAGATGCACAAATTGGGTAACATTCTATCTACATGAATGTTATATATGTCGATTACTGGAAACCGCTTCTCGCTATCTATTACCATATTTACTATATAATGATTAGTGTTAAAACCGGAAATGGTTGATTTGTACCGCTTCCGGTTTGAATATTACATTCATCAGGGAACTCGATTCTTAACTATTGACTCTGTACATCGTGGCCAAAATTGATGGTAATCCATCAGATAGTTCTTGAGACTGTTTGTTTCACTGACGGACAGAATGAATATATGGCTATAGAGTTTTGATAAACTAAATTCGTTAATGAGTGATGATGGAACAAATATAAGAAAGGGAACCAAGAGTAGGCCTACCACCGGAAAAATTTTCGAACACAAAATTAGCCATCGAAAACCCACATGTCCTGGGTTAGAATACCATAGATGAAAACTCTACCACTGAGTCATCAATCACGCGCTTATTAGTTTTATTAATTATTATATTAATATAAATTAATGAATGCCTGCTTATGTTAATTATTGAACAATTACATTGTATATTTCGTAAAGTCAAAAATTATAAATTTGTATTTACTGTACATACAGTGAGCGCAAAAAGTATTCGCACACCTATGCTATTGAAACGAGAATGCCTACGAAAAAGAAACAGAAAATTTAAGAAGTGTAATAACACACACAATATGAATAATGAAAACTAAGCTTTATGAATATATCAATAAAGAACCACAAAGACAAGTTTAATGGTCAGAAAGTAAATAAATTCCGTAGAAAGTGTATAGAGTAGACGCAAAAAAGAGATCGTACACCTGACGTACGAATACGAAACAAAGATACCACAACTGGGGTTCACTAGTATTCACTTGAGTATACATCTCTGTATAGCATGACGAATAACAGAATGAGTTTAGTTGTGAATAGGAGTAAAAAAAACTGCACGATGGGCTGTCAAAATGGGAAGCAACCGAACAGAAACAAACGAGGAGACAAGAAAAGTCATTATTAAATTGCATAAGAAAGGTAAATCTTTGAGAAAGATAGCAAACCTTGCAGACAGGCCTCGTTCAACAGTACAAACAATAATTACGATGTATAATGTTTCTATCACTGTGCGAAAAAAAAAAACAAAAACAAAAAAAAACAAAAAAAACTAGAAGACCAAGAGTGTTGAGTGAACAAGATAAACGTTACATTATTAGGGAAAGAAAAAAGGTTTCGAAAAGTAGTGCTGTGCAATTGGCAACGGATCTGAAAACACGCGGTGTTAAAGTATCAGCCAGTACAGTGCGGAATATTTGCAGGGTATCATGGTCGGATAGCCAGGAAAATGTTCTGGGTGAACAAGACAAATCGTATAAAGAGACTAAAGTTTGAAAAAGAGTATAAAGATAAGGGATCAGGCTTCTTTCTGGAATAGGGTCATATTTTCGGACGAAAGTAAATTTAATCTTATCGAATCCAATGGGAGGCGTATGGTATGACGCAAGGTGAATACAGAGATGAATCCTCAAAATCTCGTCCCTAAAGTAAGACACGGAGAAGAGTCCATGCTCGTCTGGGGTTGTATGAGTGCCTCAAGAGTGGGTCGTCTCCACTTTGTCGATGGAGTGATGATCCACAAAGTGTATATTAACATATTAAAGGAAAATATCCATACTAGTGCGCAGAAAACAATTTATAGTTCAGCAAGGCAACAACTCTAAACATACAGCGGAAAATACTCGATTGTGGCTACTCTATAATACCTTGAAACAGCTTCGCACACCTCCCCAATCCTCAGACATGAACCCCATAGAACGTATATGGTCTGTTCTGGAGACAAGAATCAGAAGGCACAGCTTCGCTACTAAAGAAGGCCTGAGAAAAGCTATTCAAGTAGAATGGGACATAATCAGTCCCGAAGCTACAGAACTACGAACTACTACAGATAAAATCAATGCCACGAAGACTACAGACAATCATTAACGCACAGGGTAATCCCACAAAATATTAAATAACGTAATATACTTTATAAGCATTAATTCAATCATAAGTGTACGGTGACTTTTTGCGTTTACAAAAAAGGAATTCTCTCTTTTCTTCTTAACAAAACAATGATTGTCTTTGTTTGGCCTTTCTCTTGTATATAGAAATAAAATGTATGAATGTGTAGTCTTAATTATGGTTATATATATATTTTCCACCTCCCGTTCTTATGCTAGCTGTTTTGAATATAAAATATGTTCGGTGTACGAACACTTTCTGCGCTCACTGTAGGTATGTTGACAATAAGCAAATGTTATTAGAGTATTTGTTGAGATTTCTTTTCCTTCACTGCCTTTCGCCTGGTTAAAAAGTAGTTTGCAGTGCTTTGGAGCAGCTGCAGGTGGGAATGCGATAATGTTTGAGACATACCGGCGACTTTTTTGTGAATGTCGGAATGTGAATTCGGATTTTTTCCGAATGTCGGAATTTTTCCGAAATCCGGATTTTTCCGAATTCCGGAATTTTTCCGAAATCCGGAAAGTAAATTTTCCGATTCCGGAAAACAAAATTTCCGGAATCCGGATTCCGGAAAATTTTGGCCATCCCTAATATATATATATATATATATATATATATATATATATATATATATATATATATACAAGGCCGATCCAAGATTTTTTGACGGGGGTGCATCAATATCTACCGCTACCTTTGAATCAAATTTGGATGTTTTTAATGCTTTTGGGCATCTGTGGTGTGAATGAGGTATATTGTTTTGTGACTCCTTTTCTTTCAACCTTCAGAAAATCGACGTTAACTAGATATATTGCTTTTGCAAAACTTCGCTTTCTTTTAAGAACCAAACGGAAACATGGCGAAGGAAGTTTCGGAAGCTATTGTTATTTTCACGGCTAGCTTCTCAGTTTAAATAGTGTGTTTTTACAAGAAAGGAAGGTGCACCGCTAAATCCGGTCAAATGGCAATATATATAGGAAGTTCGTGCACTTTGTAGAATACTGAATAAAAACATGATAACATTTTAACGTTTTATAGCAATACTAGTATTTATGAATCGAGACGAGAACTATTCTAATATGAGCTGAGAACTATCACAATGATTCCATTCGGTTCGATTTGATTGATTCAATTTTAGTTTAGTGTTCCTTTCGGCAGCGAGGCTATGTGAGATGTGGCCCTGCAACTTAACGTGGAATCTGAAGTACATGAACTCCCACCGGGAATCAAACCCGCATCTCTCACGCAGAAGGTGCTTACATCGGCAGCTTAGCCATGAGGGAACTCTGTCAGTAATTTCATATTCCTTACTTTTGCTTAATGCGATTCTCAGTGTATCGATTCGTAAGTGTACTCCTTTTCATAACATAAAGTGTATATTTCATATAAAATCCGATTGTATTCTTAGGACCTAATGCTGAAGAAATCAATGTTTTAAGTTATTCTAGTGAGTTAACATTAAGGGAAAAATGAGAATACGAAATAATAATGTTTTCCAAATGGCACTGTCGTTGAGGGTAGAAGATAATAGTATGCAGAATGAACGAGAATATTGAATGTCTATCCAAGATGGAAGTGTAATAAAATTCAAGGGATTTTTTTTTCCTTTTTTATCAAAGCTTCTTAAAGTTGTTAAGACACAGATGCTCGCAGTATATGACATGGTAACATCTGTGACATATTCAAATATGGATACTTGAAATTTCATTAACGATGATTCTAATATTACTATAATGATTTTTGTAGTAATAAAAACCTTTACATTTTGTATTAAATCTTGTTGAATAATGTTTCTAATGGGTTTTCAATAATTTATAATCATAAACGACTTACATTAGAAAGTGTAATGAATACAAATAAACGAATTCATTTTATACCAATTAGCATTGCAGTAGCTACTTGTTGTAAGAAAAAAAATAAAAAGAAGAAGAGTCATGCGTAGCAGTAAGTGTTGTTTTATTATTTCCTTTCTGATTCAGGGTAAACAATAAATATGACTTGAATCACTTAACGCACTTATTTTAACACATTAATACAACTTGCTTTAAAGTGTTTAAGTAAGTATAAAGTCTTCTCTCATTAAATGTCCAATGTTATTCTCTTGTTGATTTGCATCAACATCCGTAACCAATTTAATAATAATTATTAGAAAATTTGCATAACTCTTCAACTACGCGTGTAATACTGCGTTATTACACCAATACAATGACTTACACCTGAATTTTAAACATATACCTAGTATGTGGACCCCATAATATGACACTTAATATTTAATATGTATAATTTAGCATAGCGAGTAATTATTTTTGATCTCCAGTGTAATTTATAGAACAAAACTCCTATCATCTGTAGCAATGGGTGCACTATTACAGGAAATAAACCTCCAGAATACATGACACTATAAATTCGATGCAGTTTGATCTTAATAATAGAAATCTGTAACTGACATAATGAAATGATAAGGCAAGGCTACCAAAATAAATTAATTAAATACTTTAAAATTTGAATTTATGGAAGTTAAATAAAACATAATATTTGCATAAACTCATCTTGTTTACGTCGTGTGGGCTAGAAAGGTGACTTCAACTTTCACCTATTCAAGATTCGACTTATAATCTCAGGCAATGGAATTTACAGAATTTAACTAAAGAGAAAGTGTAGGCGAATTCATGATTTGCCTAATGCAAAATTATGTTGGTAGTATTGACAAGAAAGACATTTTTTGCACATATTTTTGCACATTTTTTGAGTCTTTTTTTTTTTTAGTTTTAGAAGTTATAGTTGGTTATTTGCATTGTACAAGTTAAGGTACTTTAAATGTTTTATTGGATTATGAATTTTAAAGAATATTTAAACTGTTTTTATTTTATACATTGCTTGTTTTATATATATTTTAAAATTTAATTAAATATTTTGTTTTATTGTATTGTGGTACACAATAATATGAAAATGTTACATGAAGTTAAAAAATGTATTACGGAAAACACAAAAGGAATTGACATAAATTCTACGAGAGTGTAATATAAAATTAAACAAAGCGCCAAGAATCAGTAGAAACAATTACGGCAATAAATAAATGGCATATTCTTGAGATTACGTCAATTTTTAAAACTGCAAACTTTTTAGTACAGTATGCTGGGGCCTGAACCCGAATAAAAAAGTAGTATCTTAATGAAATTTAGAGGACAGCATCTTTGCATCAAGCATAGGCATATCCTAAAAAAAAATCCCAGATATCCGCCTTAAGCTTCACCCAATATAGCCGTCATAACTAATTTGGCCGCCGCCGTTTATAAGAGAATCATGTTTTCCTTGATTTCTTATCTTAGGTTGAAGTCTACGTTCTTGGAACTCATAACAAATATTTTGTAAATAAAATATCATTTCGCTTGATATATAATACATCTCTATAAGTTAGGCAGATATAAAGTTACAAATGATAGAGTAGGCTTATGTCACTTAATCTTCTATCAGTTTCTTTCAAGCGTATTATTTTCTGATTTTTTTTAACTCTTTCGTAAAGAAGGTAGATTTCATCAACTAGTCAAACGTTTAAATACATGAAAATACAGGAGAAAACATGGATGATGTGATATTGTTTTTGCATTAATTTTCAGGAAATAACACGACTTTGTCTCTGTTCCAAAAAGGGAGGAAAACTTGTTTAAAATTACTCCGAAGATGGACAGTAAATTGCAACAGGTTGTGAGTGTAATCAACAAATCTACTACGAATCGTCAAGAACTAGTAAAAGAGGAATGTTTCCTCAAGAACTAGTAAAAGTGGAATGTTTGGAATTACACTTTTATACATTGCATGATCGTAACGCACTGGCTTTCTGCCGATATTTTAAGCACAGAATACTTATTTCATACCAGTCACTCAACCCTCAGTTTTACCCATAAGAGCAGGTGCGAGCAGAAGACACATATTGAAGGTGCACCATCACGAGAAAACTTTTTCTGAGCAATATATTCCACTAATTGATTGGGGATCAGAGGAGAAAATAAGAAATGGTATCCAATTACTTGTTTGGACATACCAGCACCAAACTCTTTTCTGAAGCTGGTGTATGGCAAATGTAAAACTCTCTTATACTTAATCGAACTGTTCACCTTCGAGATTGTTTTACTCACACATGTGCAGTAATTGTAGAAAAATCACATTTTGGAAATCAAAATACAACAGAATAAAAGTGACATGTTGGCAAGGGCGCCTGAAGAATATTTTCTAGGTGGAGGCATCTCCACGGTTGTTATATTATGTTTATATTTCTGGTATTTAATATGTGTGGTTTGCTATATTACGTGTACATTATCGTGAGCCAAAGGCCCCCAACCTGCCCTACTCTTGGGCGCTCATGCATGTTTGCGTTGTCTTTGTGTTGAACTGCCCTCGAATTATACTTTAATTTTATGAATCTTGCGAAGTTTCTTCTTTTTCCTTTTTAGTCATTCAGTGGAATAGGTTCCTTTTCTATTCCGAAACAAGTACAGTTTATTATATGAACCTAAATTACTAAAATTTAAAAGTTTCCTTAAAACTCGATGTTTTAACGACGTCTTACATCTAAAGCATCAGTGGGTCAGATCCAACTCAACGGTATCGTTTATGTCCCAACAGTGCACCGTGCCAGGGATGGGTTAATTTTTGTGTCTTTTATGTACTATAGGCCCTATAAATTATTTCTAGCATTTATAGAAAACTGAATTTTGCTTAAAAAATGTTTTCCCTATGGACTATTTTGCTAAATAAGTGTAAATAAATTTTCGTATAATACTCCATTATTTTCATATATACCACATTTTGTATATATCAATTCTAATTACTGCATGTAGAGATATCTTTTTATTTATTTTTTTTTGGTTTATATAATATGTATACAAACGTATATGTGTATAGAAACAAGGAATTAAAAAGTATACTTGAAACAAACGCAGGCGCAAGATTAAGCGATACAAGCCCACTCTATCATTTGTAACTTTATATTTACCTGACCTATAGAGATGAATTATACATCAAAGGAAGGGAATTTTATTTACAAAATAATCTGTTATAAGTTCCAAGACGTAGAATTCAGCCTAAAGTAGGAAATCAAGAAAAACATATTGTTTTACAGACGGTGGCGGCCAAATTGGATGTGGATAGGGTGCATACTATTTTTGGATAGGGTGCATACTAGTTCCTAAGTGACTACGGTAGATCTCATAGTTTTGGAGCTATGGACCTTTAAAGTTTTTTTTTTTTTTCATATTTTCGGCAGCCTCTACCTATAACTCCGAAAGGAAGCATTTGTGCACCCAGGTTGGTCTATACTTTTTATCTTACCTTGACGTCAGGAATCATCTCCCAAACGTTGTCGGTATTGTTTTGAAGCACCCTGTATACAATTAATAACGTCATTAGGTTATGTTGTAAGATAAGATTTTGATTAAATTTCAAATCAAATTTAACGAAAATAAAGAGAAGTTTTCTATGATTATTACCTTTCAATAATGAAATACCACGTAATAATATCGAGCGTTTAAAATTTGAAACCTGAAAAAAATCATAGTTCATATCTTATGTTGAGAGCAAACAAAGATGTGCCAAAATTAGACATCTTTCAAAAGTTTCTAAAATTTAAAAGATGATTAACATTCTACATGTAACGAACAATAATGTAATCCATTTTATTTTAAGAGAAAAAGGGCTTAGAAAACTTAACGATACGATGTTTGTTTTGTAACTTTATATATTTCTTTTGACAGTCATTCATCGAAGAAAAGATTACTCAAACAAATGAGCATGATGCGGGAGCAATGGTTAGCTTTGAAACGTAAGCAAATAAAGTGCTTTGACTATCTTTTACATTAAGTAAATGAAGGTAATGTAAGTCTCAGAATTTAAGCAATGGGTTAAAAGCAATTACGTATCTGGCACACGACCAAACTGCTTTGAAAATCCATGGCCCGTAGAGAAAAGATCTCGATGCGCTATCTGCATCTGGTTCGTACGTGAAATTTCAACAGCGCCTTTGGGTAACGATAGTTTACTTCCGTTTGGATTTAGATGGTTATTTATCTTCTTAAGCATGCATTAGCTGCTCCAGAATTATTGATAATCTACGCCTAAAATCTTCTGGATCATTCCGGAAATATAAGGAACAAAAATATACATTATAGGTGTTATATGGAGTGACCGTAATATTTATTAGATATATTGTGGAAAACAAATTGTGATGATTTGCATAAAAGTTGTTTATTATGTCAGATAAACTGATCAGTATGTACCATATGCTTTGTAATGTGTCATTTCAAATCAAATATCAAAAATCTCCTAAACTTTCATATGAGGTTCACCCTCGAAATAGAGGCTGAGGAATTCGGTTGGAAACATTTCCAAATGTTTTCAAATTTAAGCTCATAATTCAAAAACCATTTAGGTCATTTTAATTATATAACATAGATCATAGTATTAATGTTGCTCTCTTTAACATTTTGATTACTTCTTTCCTCGTGTTATTTCACAGAAAGCCAGGAATAGACATTATTTTTTTTCTAAATCTTCATTTTGAAATTTCTGGTCTTAGACTGGTTCCAGAAAGTCTCCAAAACCGTTAGGAATTCGCAAAACATGTCTTATCAATTGGACTGTTGCGATTGAAATGTCCGTTTTTACTGCTAATGGGAAGCCATCTTATGTAACGCAACGAATGAATGGACCAAAATCACATGTGCAACGTCACAAATTTCGTACATGTTCAGTTAGCAAACTAGAATGCCAAGTCAGTCAGGAAATTGTGTGTTATTAAATGGCTTCGTGTGAGAGTGCACAATGGAATACAACTGCGAGTAACTTGCCTTTAACCAGTTCGAACCAGTGGCGGCTTTAGCGGGTAGGCCGGATAGGCACAAGCCTATCCCAAAATTTTGAAATTATATATAACTCCTAGAAACTGTCTAACTCCTAGAAAACGTGAGCAAACGTGAATACTTGCAGCTGCGTCGTTCCATCTTTCACCCATCTCTTTCCATATAAATAAACGCTAAAAGATGCAATAAAAAAATAAATATATTTTCCACTTTTTATAGTAATGGCAAATAATTATTTAACAAATAGCATGAACTATTACTGTAAAAGTACTTTCCTACTGTCATTAATCAATCAAATGCGTATATGTATCCATAAGCAAAGGAGCGGGTCTACCCAAAATTAAAATCGTAAAGCCGCCCCTGAACCGGACCTGAACCGGTTCGAACCGAACGTTCTGTGCAGTTAGCCCCTTTCTGTACAGCATTAAGAAACGAACCTAGTTGCCACTGAACAAAAACACGTTTTGGAGAATTCCTCAGTAACACAATGGAAGTGTGTCCTCAGAATAGAGTTCGTGCAATTGCAGACAAGTTAATCATGCATCGTACCAATGTAGCCAGAAAAACAGTTCTTACTGTTCGTGATCGTCAGCAACAGATAGACATACAGCACATGATACTCAGTGTTAGGTCTCGAAGCAATTTTCATCAACATCCAGTAACTTTTGTCAATGTTTCTACAGCTTTTCAATGTCCTGACAATAAAACTCGGGGTGTCTTGGATACAAATAAAGTTCATAAATGCGAACCACAGATCTGTCTCAATGCTGAAGGGTATCCTACAGATGTAATTGTCTAAGAGAAGGAGTAGGTGGTAATGTGATAATGAAAGATCCGGTGAGTGTGGTGGTTAGTACATTGTCTCCCAGAGAAGTCGCTAAATGGAATCTCTAGCCGTTCTTAACACGTGTAGTCTCACATCGTCGTCGAGGTACGACACACATTTGAGATTAAACAACGCTGGCTCCTTCTGTTGTAAAGCATGTAACACCGTTGGAACAGCTGCGAGTTAAGTCTACAATGATGCGGGCCGATTGTACGAATTCATATTGCACTACTTAACTACTAGAGGTAACCTTAATGTGTGAGACACAGAGTAACTTGGTGACAATCAATGTCTGCTACGCTTGGGATTGACATACTGGATCCACTTCTTGTCACTCGTGAATACTTAACTAAATATGGGTGTGTTGCGGTACCGAGACAGCAAGGAGAGCATGCTGCTAACAATGCGTGTAGTACCAACTTGCTCAACTTGTACACTTTTCTTATGCAATACAGATGAAGTCTATCTGTTTCATAGGAAACCTGGAAGCGTTCAATAAGTTTAGCACATATTGGACTGGTGTCCTCCTCTATGGCTACCTGCAAATCCTCTAATCCAACACCTGTGGTCACCAACTGCAGGCTTAATGCAAGGCTCACATCACCAGATTTGAACTTCTGGAATCACTGCCTGGTAGTGCGTTCAGTCACGGCATCTTTTCCAAATGTCTGACATATTGATGACGTGATGTCGTAGGCTAAACTAGGAGGTGGTCCCTTCATGCTAAAGACTTCCATATTTTTTTCTGGATGATGATAATGTGATAAGTTTACCTGAATTTACGCCAAACACCAATGCATTTGCTTTCTACACATTTAATAGTGACTATTTTGTCTACCCATAGATACTTTTAAAAAAATACGGGCTTGGTGCCTGGGTGTAATAGAAATTGCTGAACCACTGCGACATTGGGTAGTATAGAAGCCTCTCAAATTACACTAGTCGACAAAAAAAAAAAAAAAAAAAAAAATCTCTGGCACACACAAGAAAATACACGTAGAATTCGAATCTGCAATCAGTTTTTCTCCATCACCCTCAGATTTTCCGTGAGAGAGGGATTTTCGGAAAACTTCCCTTCAAATTTCCCTTTTCTTTTTTACCATTTCCATACCTGTAGCTCGGGTACCGTTAGGTATATAAACACACAATTTGTATTGTGTGTTAGCTTGATTTATACTTAGTAAGCCCTATAAGTTTCATAAGAATCGCATTATTCTTTCTAGAGAAATAAACATATTTATATAAAAAATATGTTTTGTGTACTGTTCGTTTTACCATATTCATTAGTGCAGATAAAATCACATATAAATTCCACGAAAATTACAATATAAGCACGGTTTATACCTCATCGGACTTTCAATAAAACATATTTTCAATGATGTTTACACCGTGTCACTATTTTTGTATGAGGGAATTTCTAGCGGGATTTTGTTGGAAAATCCCTCCAAAAAGTAGTTATAAGATTTTTGTCTTAACTTGCTACTTGTATATAGTGATACAGAAACAGGAACTGCACTAAAACATAATTTTATGTCTACTTAATAAATAATACAAAAGAAGTGAGTGATATCTTCTTAACAAATGAACACTTACTTACCTTAACTAAAATGTTTTAGTTGTCGACTTTCTTCTGTGTTTGGCTTCTGGAACATCTCTTTTGAGTGTCCAACAGTAATCAGCTAGCATTTCTGAACTCCACTGTCCCTGGTAGCTCTTCTCCATGCAGGAAATGTCCTGATGAAAACGTTCCCCATGCTGATCACTAACAGCACCAAGGTTTTCTGGAAATAAATCCAGGTGGGAGTCTAGAAAGTGAAATTTAAGGGATATGTTACAACCCATTTCTTTGAATAATTGCAGGAAATCACTCACAATTTCACGGTAATTTGGGGCATCTGGTTTCCTAAAAAAATATCTGTTAAACATTTAAATGAACACTAAGCTGCTTTCTGAACCGGAAAGAGATCCTCAAATTTTTGGTCACGAATCAAACATCTTATTTGGGGCCTACAAAAATCCCTTCCTTGATTTTAGCGTCACTAACCCGATGAAATTTTCTCTTTAGGTAACAAAACCCTGCATTACTTTTGTCCATTGCTTTAACAAAGTTTTTGAAGAGCCCCAACTTTATGTGAATAGGAGGTAGAATTATCTTATCAGGGCTCACCAGTGATGAATAAACAACATTCTTTTGTCCAGGAGTTAATACACGCTTTGGCCATTCCTTCTTGATGTAATGTTCCGCTTTCTTCCTGCTGTCCCATTCGCAGAGGAAGCAACAATATTTCAAGCTGCAAACCCATTAACAAAGAAATAACTTTTAAATCACAGCAAACGGCCCACTTGTATTTCTCATATTGAATTCTTTCTAACACTATTTTGATGTTTTCATAGGTTTCCTTCATATTAGTTGCATAAGCCAAATGCAATGAAGGAAATATGTTGCAATTGTGCAAAAAGACAGCCTTCAAAATAGTTTTGGAAGAGTCAATAAACAATCTCCACTCTGTACTTATATGTGCATGTCCGAGTGTATTCATCACAGCACAGACATTATTACAATACACTAAATCATTTTCTTGAGAATAGTAGGTTTGAAACTCTGTATGACGGTTTCGAAAAGTACACACTTTAGTGTGACGATGGAGCAGATTCCAGCCTTTAAGTCTAGAAGCAAGAAGTTCTGCCTGTATGTTGGAGAGTTTTAAATCCCGTACGAAGTCATTTAGTTCACCCTGAGTTATCAGATGGGGATCTAATGTAGATGTGCTTCCTACATAAGTAGGATCATCTTCTTCATTTGGAACTTCAGTAGTTGCCTCAAGTACGTAATCCTCATTTACCGTAAGATTAGCAGGAGGTACTGGTGCAGGTAATTTTGCACTGTATGGAACTGGCCTAATTGCTGATGGCAAATTAGGGTACTGTACTGTGTGCTTAGATTTACTGGTTATTCCTTTTATCTGTGCCATACAAAAGTAGCAGTCTGAAGAATGATCTTTTGTTTCCCTCCAGATCATCTGTACTGCGAAGTTCATGTTTCATTCACCATTTGCCCACCCAGTCAGAAGTTTCACGCAAGTACAAAGAATGTACTGAGGAGCCGAATTCTTAACTTGGTCTCCTACACAGCAACCAAAACATAACTGATAACACTTCCTCACAAGTGGAGTAAAACATCGACGTTGCGATTTAAATGTCAGCTCCCCACATACATAACAGAAATTGTCCGGGTGATTTACACACTTCCTCGGCATCTTGTATCCTGTAAGGTATCACAGACACACGAATCTACACTCCATCAATCATGAAGCAGCACAAACGTAATCTAACTCAATGCTTCACCACACAACACAATCTATTCGAACTCCACAATGCACAAACACTTCAACTTACACGCGGCCACATCTAAAACATGTCAAGCTTGGACCGTCACTCAACGCTACTAAGTCATCAGGCTACGTGAGTCATCAATTTTTATGCATTGTTACCAGATCAAAATATTAAAAAGTGACTTATTTTCCTCAGAAATCATGCGTGTATTTGTGTCTGTATTTGTGTATCCATCTATGTGCCGACAATAATACGTCAACGTTAGGTTTTTGTGTTTCGGCATAGTATATTCTTTATTACCTATAAATAGTCACAATAGTTTATATCTCTAGACAGAATAATGCGATTCACATGAAATTAACATTATTTATTAAGTAGATATAAAACTATATTTTAGTACAGTTCCTGTTTCTCTATCACTATATACAAATAGCAAGTTGAGACAAAAAAAAATATAAACTACTCTTTGGAAGGAATTTCCTACAAAATCCCTCTAGAAATTCCCTCATACAAAAATGGAGACATGGTGTACACATCATTGAAAATATATTTTATTGGAAGTCCGATGAGGTATAGACCGTGCTTATATTGTAATTTTCGTGGAAGTTATATGTGATTTTATCTGCACTAAAGAATATGGAAAAATGAACAGTACACATAGAATATTTTTATATAAATATGTTTATTTCTCTAGAAAGAATAATGCGATTCTTATGAAACTTATAGGGCTTACTAAGTATAAATCAAGCTAACATACAATAGAAATTGTGTGTTTATATACTTAAGGGCACCCGAGCTACAGGTATGGAAATTGTTAAAAAAGAAGGAAATTTGAGAGGAAATTTTCCGAAAATCCCTCTGTCACAGGGAAATTGAGGGTGATGGAGAAAAACTGATTGCAGATTCGAATTCTACGTGAAAAGTTCTATTAGAATCAGGTATTTTCATTTCTGTGCAAAAATCTTGTTGACTAGTGTTATTATTATCTGGTATTATTATTTCCTTGTTTCCATTATTTTTTTATTGTTTCATTTAATGAGGTTTTTGAGGAAATACAATCAATCAATCTATTATCTTATGTATGTATATGGCAAAGAAGATTTATTATTATTATTATTATTATTATTATTATTATTATTATTATTATTATTATTATTATTATTATTATTATTGAACCTTAAACAGTTTGTGGTTATTAGCTGAGTTGCCAATTTACCGGTATTTTATGGGCTGATTGTATTTTTGTAGAATCAACTATCTATATTTCAAGGTTTAAAATAGAATTGACATTCTTAATTTGTTTGGACGATTATAAGCGGGTTCTGGTAACTTTATTTTTAGAGTCGTCAACCCTAGAGGTTAGAGTCTCCAAGATTTAAAGTGATTGTAAGCCGTAACCAAATTTCATGGTGGTTAATGGTAGCAATACATAAACAACAACACGCTAAGAAGATTCATATGTTACTCATGGATATTACAAGAGTTGTCTAATATTTGCTTCAAAATGTTAAATATATTACTTATCCATCATCTTGTCTTTAATTCTTCGACAATAAAAGTGATTTCACTCTTTGATTTAACTCGCTCTCTTACTCTATCCTAATTTTCGCTCACTATTATCAATCATTTCTGATGATCAAATCTTACATTTTCATTGAATGTCTGTTGCTTCAGATTTTACAATCACTTTTTCATCCTAGTTTATACAAAAGTTTATCCAAAATATAAATACATAGAACATCCTTTATATATACCCAAGGTGTTTCAGGTAAAATATCCTGTGTTTCATATATCACAAATGGTTGGAGGCAAAACAAAAGATGACAAATGAAAATATCAGAGGACACATCTAATGAAATATACTGATTAGTCTACAAGACCTTACTTCATAGAACTCCGTGAGGCTCCTGAAATATTTAATTAGTAAACTATGTAACATTTTATATAGGCCTAATTGAAAAAAAAAACAATATTTTTTTTGAAGGAAAAACATCATGACTGCACTCCTTACGAAGTAGACACAATTTTATTTTGTAAATTCCTGCACAGTCAAATAAAATGTCCAATAATGTAAATCTCTAATATCTGAAGATAAAAGAATGGGACAAGAAGTGAGGGAGGAGAAAATTGAAAAGGTGCATCGAACTGAGTACTCTGCTAATCGCACAGGGTCTTTTATCATGGGGCCCAGAGGACATTCAATATATTCAAAAAACAAACAACTTCTATAGAAATAATTTTTTCGTATATGGCATAGTTTACCAAAGTGCCACCACTTAACTGAGTTGCATCTTAAATAATTCAGAATTCAGTGGTGGCCAGTAGCGTAGCCAGGATGTGTGTTTGGGGGGGCAAGTGCTGTTATAAGTACATATAGAAAAATTACAAAAAAATATATAAACATAATATATATATATATAAAATTACAAACATCAAAGTACCGAAGTACATTGTCGGACCTCTTTGGGGGGAGACCCCTCTGGGCCCCCTTCCCTACGCCACTGGTGGTGGCGATTTTGTAAGCAATGATCCAAACGACAGACTACTCCCTATATATATATAAAGTTCACCTTCCCACGACCATTTCAGTAATGTATCAAATTACATACCTTGCAATTTATTTATTTATTTTATTTTATTTTATTTATTTATTTATTTATTTGTTCATGTCCCCGGAGCTGCACGGTAGGGGACCTTGTGATACAAACAACAGGCTATTCGATGTACCTTCTTACATTTTCCTACATCACTTTTTTATATTTTGAGGATTGTAAACCACGGACACTTACAATCTTTAAGAAAACTAATATAAATGTTGACTGTTTTATACAAGATATTTGAATTATTTAGTGCTTTGAAACTTAACTACAACTTAACTACAACTTAACCACAAATTGGAATTACTACAAATTATAGAGATGAACGGAATAAACGTTATGTTTCCACTAAAGATTTAATTTAACTCTTATTGCTGTGTCTCAGGTCCATCTACGAGTTCTCTCTTCCCGAATCGTTGACTTGCCACTCTTCTCTATATTTTCAGTTTTTATTTTTGAATCATACAGGAAAACAGTTATATTTCTCCGATTCAGTCATATTTACATATCATTATTCCTTTTAATTGAAACAATATAGTGTGTATAAAAAACAATACATTTTATATATTTGTGTATGTGTTTCTTTGTTAGTAAAGGCTTATGTAATTATGCTGCAACACCATTAAACAACATTGATTTTTACAAAATTTAAACTAGAAGATTGTACTGTACAATAATTTATTTCGAATATAGAAATGAATACAAATTAACGTATGCATGATTTTTAATAAGTTACAATATTAGATTACAATGATATTGTGTGTAAATTTATTTGTGTTCTACAAAATATAACAGTAAACTTAGAACGAAATAGTCACCTTTACGAATATCGCTTTCGCTCAAAATTGCACAAGTAAATTGTGTGTAAAACGTAATAGATGATTCTGAGTTTTCACAATTAGAATAGATTTGTAGATAGTTATTTAGTAGCAACAAAGCATACGATATATATCATATAATTTAAATCAGACTCCTGATATGACGAATTTTCAGTTATCCAAATTACATGACATTGTCGGGTTAAAACACATTATTTAAAAAAAAGATGGAGAAATCGAAATAGAATAAGCAATGAACAAGAGCAGTATAGACAACCTACAGAAGTAAAGGAGAGAGAGGGAAAGAGAGAGACCTATAAAGGTAGCCAAGAAAGTTCTGTCTCTTTTTGCGGAGATATGTGTTCAATTGGCCCTCACACCGTAATTTGAATGCGAATGTAGATAAGGCAAAGATCAGTTATTGGTGCGGGTATATCCAACACACTACCTGGTTTCGGCGGTTCAGTTACACCGCAAACTTGCGTAAGGACAGAGTCAACAAGGAACCTCCGTAGAGTGTCATAACAGCGTGTATGCTGTACGAGTTCAAACTGGAATCAAACACCGCCATAGCGGGTCTGAAACTATGCCAGGCTTTTGGTGAAGATGTCATGACTACGAGGACAGTGCAGTGGTGGTGGACAGTGACAAAACGCTTGAAGACGCACCGGGTGCTGGGAAGACCAAGAAGTATCCAATAAGAAGTTCTTCAGTCAGCAATTGAGGCGAATAGTGGCCAGGCAAGAAGAAGAACTGGGACTACAATTCAGTGTGAGTGGATAAACCATTCGGCAGCACCTCCATCAACTTGGGAAGCACTACAAGTTGGGTCGATGGGTCCCACATGACTTGACTCCGGGCCAGAAAGAAACGCGAGCAGACAATTGCGTTTCTTTTCTGTCTCGTCTGAGGAAGGAGCCATTTCTGGACAGTAATGATAAGTGGGTCCTGTACGAAGCTCCACGGCTCCACTATCATTGGTTAGAATCCTACGAACCGGTTCCAAAACAGCCAAAACCAGAACTGCACCAAAAAGAAGATCATCCTGTGTGTTTGGTGGACTGCTCGCGGTATCGTGCGTCGGAAACTGCTTCTAGCTAGTTAGAGCATCAATGCAGCTGTGTACTGTCAACAATTGAGCCGTGTTCAAGAAAACTCAAAACTCTGGAACCAGCACTTCTGAATCGCAAATTGGTCCTCCTGTCACAGGACAACGCTAAGCCCCACGTAGCTAGAATGGCCCGGGACACCATTCTACGCTTTTAATAGGAAACACTATTGCATCCGACTTATTCCCCCGGACATTGCACCGTCCGATTATCACCTGTTCCATTTCTTTGGACAATCACCTTAAAAGACGCTAGTTCAACTCTCTAGTAGAGGTGCAAAATGCACTTGATACCTTCGCTTTACGGCTCAGAAAGTTCTACCGCAATGGAATCCATGCTCTTCCAGAACCTTGGCAGAAGGTCATCTATGCTGATGGGACTATTTTTGATCTTCCGAGTACGTCTTAGGTGACATATCGATGTTCGGAGGTGGTGGGTGAAAAAGCGACAGAACTTTCCTTGTTACCTTTATAAATAGTTTGAAGAGATGATGATGAGGGTTATTACTGTAATAAAATGCTTTAAAAAGTTCTTACAGTTTTCATAAGTAAGAGGCCATCCCCTACGAGAAAAATATCCTACCTATGCCAATGCGTGATGGTGCTGCTTTCAGTCTCATTCTAAAGTCATACAGCAAACAACCGCCAACGAGCTGATTCGATACACCCATTTCTCTTCGACACTGGCTGATCTGTGATTTATGTATGTGTGTGTGTGCAACATACCTGCATTCGCGCAGGTCAATAGCCACATTAACCTCCCATCGCTTTTCTGGAGCGTAAGTCACTTCGTTTCTTCTCTGTGAGTACTTCATCCAATGGGATATCAGAAACGGCAAAAACTTTATTTTAGTTTTTTTTTTGTATGTTCTTTTCCCCTCTTATTTTGAGTTATTTATGCAGTGCTGCTTGATTATTAGTGACTTTAAAATTGACAAATTTTAACACATTGTCGTCCCATTCAAAATTTGAAAACAAAAATGGGAAAGAGCAGCTCATATTACGTAGAAGAGCTATATGTAAGGACATTTCAAGTTTCCAATTCGTATTCCTTTACAATAATTTAGTAGATATGATTTCGAATCCGTTCCAGTTCCGAAACTCTTTCATTCTCAACTTACTCTTGTATCCAACGATATCCAACCTTTCCGTGTGGGTTTGAAGTAAAGTTTACCATATTCGTATGAATAAATAAGCCATTTGCATATTTACAAAAGCCTTCCCGCTGGTCTAGTGACTAGGGCACGTGCCTTTTGTTTATGGTGTCTCAAGTGCGATTCGATAAGAGACCGTTGAAATTTGAAATGGTGGTTTGGATTCCACCTTAACTTCTGGGTTCAAGTATCATGTAGACTCGCGTCTGAAAGGATCGCAAAACTCCAATACACTCAATCAATCATGTTTGTAGAGAAACTTCTATTGGCCTAGTTCTATGAATTTGTGATAATCTGTTGAGAAGACACATACATTTATTAAAAAAGTATCTAAGTTCAACTCCCTTCCAGTTAGAAGTATAATTCCTGAAATTCAGGTTAGTGACCGTTCTTGTGTCATACATATTTTGCTTATGACGAAGGCAACAAGTGCCAAGTTTTGAGACTATACATAACGATCTAAAATAAATATGCATCTATAAACAAAATCAATTCATCACATCTTTAGTACTCAAATACAAACAATATTCTACGTAAATCGAATGTAGTCGTTTTGGGCCTTATGCAGAATTGTTTTGACGTATGATTAGCGTCATACTAAAGGGTGGCTACTGCAGGAAACATATGTTAGTCGAACTCTTTAGTATGACACTTATCACACGTCAGAATGACTCTGCATAAGGACTTTTGTGTCTCGAAAAGGCCCATGTAGCAAATTTCTTGATTTTCTGTCTAAAAGTTTAGAATAATGTACGGAGTAATCAGATGAAACCTCCTCGATCTCCACACTTTAATTGTATGAACATTAAACACCTTTGTCAATTTAAAGGATAAACTTGAGATTGAAACACGCCTGGGCTGGCAACGGTCCGGTTGTGAGTTCAGTGCAGCACTGTTGGCAATGGTGTGCTAGGACAAACTTCATACTACGTGCAGAGCAGTAGAACGGGAGTACGTAGTGAATTGAGTAGATGATGATAGTTTAAAATTGTCTTCTCTTTGATTTTGAAAGAGGAGAAACTGTTGAGCTTGGTTATTTGGTGTGAGCCTGACGAAAATGACAAGTGTATTGGGTGTTTCACAGGACAGTGTCCAAGGTGGTAACATCCAACAAAGCTCACGGCAAACCACATCAGCAAAGAGAAACAGCGGCCGAAAGAAAACCCTAGGTGACATGTTCTGCAGAGCATTAAAACGGTTTGTCAGTCAGAATCGTCTTGCGACTGTGGTGCTAGTGATGAGTAACTCAAACAGCAACACCCAGAGCTTGTGTCCACAGTTACAGTCTACCTCGAGTTACATTACGTGGACATGCTATGGTGTCGAGTTGCACGGGGAAACATTTATAATTACACTTTGGTACGACGCCAACAATGCTGCAAATATAAAACATGAATCATTGATTACTGGAAACGTGTGATATGATCGGGTGAATCATCGTTCACCTTATTTCTAAACCACGGACCGCGTTAATGCGTGTCGGATACACAATGAAGAGTATGATTCACAGTGCCTTGATGCTGAAAGTTGTAATATCCTGGATTCCAGTGGATTCTGTGCCAAAGCTCACTGTCACGTCATTGTCCTTGATTATGTTGATATTTTAGGGAAACATTTGCATCATTTGGTTCAGATATTGTTTCAGGGCAATGTTTCCGTATTACAGGATGAGAATGTCCTACTCACAGAGCTAGAACTGTTGTGGCATGGTTAGAGGAACATCGGGATCAAATTGAATACCTACGCTGATCCACCTAATCTCCAAACCTGAACCTAACTGAACAAATGTATTTCGTTTTGAAAACACGGATATGGTACAGATTTCCATCTCTATCCTCTCACACGGAAGTGAGTGATGCACTGCACGCGAACTAGTGTAATATTCAACTTGCGATTCACGAAACGATACCACTCACTCACACTATGATTTCATTCCAAGTCGCATCAGGGCTTTTCTGGTGGTGGAATATGGTCCAACGCAATAGTAATATGATAAGTTCCAATTGCTGTAAACATTTTCATTAAACTGATAAGTATCTGTAAGTTAGTGAGCTTCTACATGTCAAAATTGGTGTCTGAACAGTCGCTAAGAAAATTATATCTAATAACTTTTCCATGAGCTCATGGAGGTGAAAACTCGTTTATATTGTTTGAGACCAAAAGTTCCATTAAACTGAACTTTGCATCTTTAAGGCTAACGGCTCAAATGGTGTCCATGTAGCAATCCGTTTTCAAACACATTCTTCTTTTCTCATTCTATTACCTTTTTGAGAGTAGGCTATAGGTATTATAAGTTTTAGTTGATATATTAGAGTAAGCTTCTTTGAAGCTGGTTCTTCATGTTGAACCTGAAGCCATATATAAATTTATATATTCATTTCGAACTGTCAATTCTAGCGGGATCGAAAATATTTTGAGTCCCCGTTCAGGACCTTAAATAAAGATCTTAATTCGGTGTGATTCTATCTGTCGGTTCTGTTCAAAAAATCGAAAACCCTAATTGACTGCCTCCAGAAGAGAACCGAAGTACGCTTTGACGTCATCTTTTGAAAACGTCATTAGCTCAAAATTGTCACAAGCTGCAAAACGATGTTCAGAATTGCGAAATAATAACTCCAAGCAATCACTTACGTAGTCTTTTTTTAAGTATTCATTTTTGCCTTTATAATTTTGCTTCCACTCCAATTGCGATTTAAGTTCCAGAACCAGAACACATTTTCCCGGAAAATTCGTTTCGATACCGAGGTCAAAAAATGTTTTCTTTCGATTGAAAAATATAATTTGGTTGCTTGCCAGGTACTATTTTCTGTGGAAAATAGGTTCTGGTTCCTGAACCGAAACCTAGCTAGAGCCATTTAGACATATTGTTTCTGTTATTGTCAATAATGCTACATACTCTACTCCCAACAGAAATAAAATATTTAGTTCCATGTATTACAGTATATCATTAGGTAAATCGTATGATAAACGCATGGAGTATACATGGAATGAAAATATGGCAGGAAATGAGTCAATAAGCGAACGCATGTCTGATATCGAGCAATATATTACACTTTAGTTCAGTATTTTTTTTTTTTTTTTTTTTAAGTACAGAAATACTCGATGTGCAATTACTATTTGCTGCCTCTCTATTTCAATGTCTGGGTGTATAGGCTGTAGTGAATTGGCAAGTTGGAGTAGATCCTATTGTATTTTTACTAAATAATGTATATGTTACTTTTTGTGTAAGTTACTTGATATGCTCATGTTTGTAGTATAGTTGATATCCTCATATCTATATATATAAAAGAGAACGTACAATTTTTTGTCCGCTCATCACGCTAATACGGCTGAACCAATTTCTTTCATTTTTGGGGGGTTATTAGGATTTGGACCCTAGATGGTTTTTATCATATCACTTTAATTTTTAATTACCAGTGTCTTGAGATAATTGACCATTCAGGTGTCCATAACGTACAAATCCTTTGTTATTAGTTCATCATAGGTAAAAATAAACGTATTTATATGCAACCCGCATGACCGTGTCACTCGGCGGGTTAACATAAATGACAGGCGATATACAGCGGAAAATAGCTTGAATCTTCTGTTTAAAATTTTTTAATTGATTTGCTTATTTTTACAGACACTTTTACAATATGCCAGCACCGGGATGACCGCAGCGAAGCGGGGCGGGTTAACATAAATGACAGGCGATATAATGTTAAGATTTACTGCAATCTTCTATGGTTTTTATCATATCACTTGAAAGCGAAAAAGTAAAAATTATCTAAGTAACAAAGTTTATTGCGTTCCGGGGTGACCGCAGCGAAGCGGGGTGAACGCTGCTAGTTAAGGCATAAGTTCTTACTGCAGATAACACACATTTTTCATTTATTTCGCAGAACTGGCTAATTTCCGTTCGATATTGTGCACAGCAATCAGAATTAAATAGAATTCATTTTATCTGTTGTATGATAACATGACATGATGCTGGAGTTCATTGTATTTCTATTACTTGATGATGAAACTGAAGCATCTTGAAGTAACATACTTCATTTGTTTATGGCCAGTTCTAAGTAGTGTAATAGAATTAAGTAGTTTTAATGATGCCTCCTTTTACTCTCTCTCTCTCTCTCTCTCTCTCTCTCTCTCTCTCTCTCTCTCTCTCTCTATATATATATATATATATATATATATATATATATATATATATATATATATATATATATAGGAAATCTCAAAAGAATTTCTTCAACTTCAAGGTGTTGGAAGTTTAAAATTTTATATTGGAGAGTAGGTCAACACGGATATTATGACTAATTCCTAAATCATAGGCATCACACGATCTACAATATATTTATTACAATCTACGTCTCTGTTTTTATTAGGTATGTGATAAGTCAAAGTGAGCGATCTCACCGTTGCAAGAGCACACAAAGACCTATTTTTGTTTGTTTTGATATTATTTTATTTCGTGTTGAGAGACTGATAATTGAATAAGATGGACTATTAGTGTGACATGCGCTATTAACTATTAGTGCGACAAGAGCTATTAATGGTGTTTAAACAGTATTGTTGCATTAATTGTTCGATATTCAAGTAAGAATTGATCTTTAGTAAATTTGTTAACTGCCTTTTTGGAATTTTAATTTCTACATTTCAGATTCATGATTTCGAATTTGATAGCTAGATAGCAGCGCATTTGAGCATACCCGAGAAACGATTGCTGGTAGTTCGAAAGTAATGCGTATTGACTTCCTGGAAAGATTACTGTGATGTGTGTGAGTTGTCATAAATGGCTCCTAAAAATAGGGCCTTTTTGGATAAATGAATCTGTGCTCCTTCCGTCATAGGTAATAACTGTATTCAAATAAATAAGAAGTATATTACAAAATATTTTGCTGTCTCACAGAAAAGGATCACCGCTGTGTTAAATCTCAACAAAATGGGCATCCCTGTTTATGCCAGGATCTCCAATATTGAGCACGCGAATATGCGGAAAGTTTTCTACATGGTTTTATGGTGTTTGATGGTTAGTGATATAATTGCAAACTTACTCGATACGACTTACTCTATAGAGTCGACAAAAAGAAAATAATTACAGCTTACTACCAGACCAGGGGCGTAAATAAGGGCCCCGCAGACCCAGCATTGGGGTGCCCCAAGCCTTCACGGGGCTCCCAAATCGTGAAGTAGGACATAGAGAAGGGTCCCCAGTTCACGTTATCTGCGGGGTGGTCCCCAAGCCCTTAGTTGCGCCAATTCCATCCCAAAATGGGAAAGATACTTCCCACGTTGCCATTCATCAGGAAAAGGCGTCCAGCCAGTCAGACGACGAAGTCAACGGAGATGTGCACGGAGCAGATGACATGCGAAACGTGAATTTATGTAAGCATATTTTTTCAATGATTTATGTAAAATTTCCTTATGTATCCTCTTCAATTTTTTCGGGTACTGTTCTTGAAACGATATTTGAGCCACCGAAGGCACACACACTCGCCGGTCGTTGGAAATTTATCAGGAGAAATGGAACAAACTTGATCAGACTGTGCTTCATTGCAGTCTGTTTCAGTGGAAAATGATATGTAGGGCGATGGCTAATAATACATGACTTGGACAACAAGCACAACCACATGTAACATCAAGGTAATTCTTAAGCTGGTTAGGGTGCCAAATGCTTTATTATTTGATAACCCTGGAACTACCTTATCTGTGTTTAGTCACCCATAGGGGTGAGATGTGTCAATCCAGTTAAAAGTACTTATTATTAATGAATTAATTGTTCATTCGAATTTAAATCGACAGGGATAGATAAATTGCATTAAATACTGAAAGTAAACTCACTGTAGTTTGGTAGTAGTTGAAAATGAGGAGCGTGACGATATATATAAATCGATTAAAAGTAGCTTTACTAACTTTTACATGTTTGATATTCTCTTTTTTTTTTCTGTATTCGTTGAATGCGGTGACAAAATTTATAGCTTTGGTAGAGTATGTGCTGATTTATTATTACGTTTGTATTAATTTAATTCAATTCAACATACTGCATTCTTAGATTGTATGAATAATAATGGATTTGTGAAGTTGTAAACATAATCAAATGCTACTACATTCAAACTTACAAAACTCGTCAACAGTATGTGTTCTCCCTGCTCATCTAATAACCATCCAGCGCGCATTTACTGCGTACAGTCACCTGTTCAATTCTAGGCGTAAGAACATTTGAATGCAATGCGGTGGCTTTGATTAAACCGCAAACTATAGAAACATGTCTCCCATAGTGCCGGCACTAATAACGTGGTTACATTATTCCTTGTGTTCGTAATTGCATGTGCTGCGATATGTTTTGTGACAGTATATTTCCAGTTTTTTTTAATTTTTATTTTTATTTATTTATTATTTTTTTAGGTATAAGAATTAAACAAAACATCACAGCACACATCATTCCAAACATGAGGGTTCTTGGTGCTGGCGTTCGCTAACACTTCCGACTTCCCACTGAAGCATTTGGTGTATACTGTTGTCAAGGATTGCCTGTTGCCTACTTTTGAACCACCTTGAAATCAGAACCTATCTGAGAACTACATTTAGAGTATCTGGGAATTATTTCCTGTAGAGAATTCTTTGCACAGCCGTAGCACATTGATGAAATATGTAGTATTTAACATTCCACTAAAGCTCTTTTAGACTGTTTGACTCTTTTAGCGCTGTTTGAGGTGGGATCCAAAACATTATTTCTTTTTAGACTCCCAAACTATACCATGAACAAATATGGGAAGTCTTTTTAAACGACTATACAACTGTTTACCCACATCAGCGTAAAAAACAGTAAAATACAGCGATAAATTGTTTCCTGGTGTGGATCAAGCGTCCAAAGGACATATAATATGTTCAGCATTATCTCTCTACTGAAAATGAAAGTGAGGGTTTTAATATTCATCTACCATATACATACAATCTCCCTGTCATTCCTGATATTCATGATTTCGTCACTTTACGCTGTGCACTGTTCAATTGTTGCTGCGAACGGTTTTCTTGTGACGATTACATACACACGCACATCATTGTCATGGTAGCGTCTCCCGTATCGCGCTGTGGAAACCCCGTTTCTCGTACGCCGACCTTACAGCCCCGTTGAAACGTAGTCGCCTGTTCATATTACGCTGTTTGACGTAGGGACGGCGATTTCCGGAAAAAAGAGTTTTCCGGTTTCCGGAAATCACATTTTCCGTTTTTCAGGAACATTTTTCGTCTTCCGATTTTCCGGAAAATTTTCCGTCTTCCGTTTTTTTCGGAAAATTTTCCGTTTTCCGCAAAATTTTCCGTCTTCCGTTTTTCCGGAAAATTTTCCGCCTTCCGTTTTCCGCAAAATTTTCCGTCTTCCGTTTTTCCGGAAAATTTTCCGTCTTCCGTTTTCCGCAAAATTTTTCGTCTTCCGCTTTCCGGAAAATTTTCCGTTTTCCGCAATTTTTTTCGTCTTCCCTTTTTCCGGAAATTTTCCGTCTTCCGTTTTCCATTTTCCCGTTTCCGTTTTCCGTTTTTCCGGAAAATGTGGCCATCCCTAATAGTGACTCTTGTGGATACCTTTCCTGTTAAGTTGTCAGCTGCGTAAACCACTTTCTCGCGGTACTATTCACCGTTACTGAACTCTTGCACACGCTATTCCACTAAAGTAGGTGGACAAATATCGGTCTTGCATAACATGTAATAGTCATAAAAAGGTAAGTGTTCATAAAGCCAGTATATTAAGTCCATGCATCAAACGTTACAGCTCTGTAAGATGCAGGGGCAGAGGCGTCATTTAGGGGGGACAGGGAGGGACAATTATTCCCTCCTTAGTTTGAGATTTATATAGAGTTTATCAATAAAATAGTAGTAAATCAGTAAAAAAAACGCGTAACTTTACTTATATCAAGGGGTCTTGCCCCCCAAGCAAAATCTGAAATGACGCTCCTGTGCAGAGGTGCCCACAAAGGGGGCTATGACGCAAACTGCGTCATTGAAATATTTGGGGGGTAAAAATCTATATAAGTATGTTTGAGGGGGTGTAAAATTAATCGATTTTTTTTTTCATGGAAGAACACCTACGGGTAGACAATTGAGGGGGGTGCGTCATGGACATGAGGGGTGGTGGGCACCGCTGGTAAGATGTATATAAAAACTATCCTAGAAAGTCACATAAAGAATCCCAGAAACAAAGCATGGTTGTTGGTATTCTACCAGTTAACAGTTTTTTCTTTAACTTTTAACAATAATTTTAGTACGAAGCGCCTTCTCCTGTAAAATTAGAAGTAAGATACTCAACACTACTTTCTCTATGTACAGTTTTCATGTTGTTTAAAAATGTACAAAAATATTGTTTTCAGCTGTACATGATAATATTTTATTTTAGTTTAAATTTGATTAAATATATTTAAAAAAAGAAAAATATTGTATCAAATAGATTGTCAATGTCATTATTATTCGTTTATGAATGTATCATGGAGATATTAACATAATGTGTACTGGTGCAGAAAATTAATTTTATTTACAATTGTACGTGGCAAGAAGGTAAAAGAAAATGTCAGTATAACGAAACATCCACAATGATTTCCATATGTGGGAAACATTTCCTAGAATGCGTTATTTAGTATGCTTGAGAGGTGTTTGTGTGATATAAAAGCGTACACAGCACTGAATGCACTTTCACATTAAACACGGCAAGAGTGAAAATAAAATTAAGTCGTGCATAAACGTAGCTTTTTTAAATAACACGTACCAAAAATAATAAAAAAAAAATCTCCATAAACGTATTTTACACACTACGCCAATGTTTTGCAAATGTTATTTCATATTTGTTCTGAAATGTGTATTTATTGCACCATATAAAATATTCATATGGAAGAAATAGTAATGATAGTAATAAAAATAATAAGTAATTCTTGAGAAGAACATACATATTAAATGCTATTTGAAGCAAAAATATTTGTTTGTAAAACAAATTAAAAAGCATGTACCACCATACTATACTTTACCTTAAATTAAGTGATGTCATGCTTAAGTTATAAGGAGCGTATTTATTTATAAAATATTAGCAAAATTACAGTAAGCGATTTCATACGACTCAGTTGAAAGAAATCCCACTGTCAAAACTCTGCTTGATTGTTATACAGAAATCACCTATGACACATCAAATGGTTGTTAATATGATATTTATTTATTACATACAAACAAAATAGCATAAGTCAGGCATGTGCAAGTTGGAACACGTGGTGGGCCAATCACAGAGGAATTACTGGTATCGAGGTCCGTAGGAGACAATGTATAAAGTTTTGATATGAATTGAATAGCTATATTCAATAGAAAAGCTTACTCTCGTACACTAACTTCGCAGGAACGTTAAAAGTGTTTTGTTGGTTACCAAAAATATTTACTTACTAAAGAAATAAAATATACAAATGTTACTTATGACGAGTTTTGAAGCACAACGTTCAGTGGAAAGCAGAGCCCTGCAAACCCAGGCCCGGTCCGAATCTCCAGTCGGGCGGAGAAAGGGCCAGGCTCTAACCGGTCCGGGCACAAAATGGCCGGACCCTAAACTGGCCGGGTACAAACGAGCCTGGCTGTAAACGGGCCGGGCGTAACCTGCCTGAGAACAACTAAGTCTAATATGTCAGTCAAGTCAATCCTTTAATATGCAATGGAAAATGAGAAATGTGTCGTCATAATATTGCAATGTATATTTGTCCTTCTCGAATGGGAAAATCGTGTGAAAGGTTACCCAAGGTTTGCTTTCTACATTCCTATTTGTCTGTCTATTTATTGCCTGTAATTGCTTTATCCATCCATGTTTATTATACAATAATACAGCTCATGGACGTAAAAATTTTGTATAACACTCATTAGTGCGTTACGATTAACAGAGAAGATATGTAAAATTGCTACACCGTTTGTAATACTAATACTAAAACTACTACTGCTAATACTACTATTACTATTACGATTACGAATGCTAGTACTAATTCCACTATTTCTGTCACTGCTACTACTATTACTACTACAACCACTGCTACTACTACTCAATACTATACTAATACGATAGCGAATACCACTACTGCTATTATTAGTAATACGAAAACAAAACAATGAAAATGAAATCTTTGAGTTTTACGTCCCACAGTTATGCCGGCTAGGCTAAAGGAGATGGTGATGATTAGAAATAAGTGAAATGGTGAAATGAATAAAGTCGGAGGAAACGGGGGAACGCCGAGAAAACCCCCACACACGTTGTTTGTCCACCACAAAGTTCACTTGGCGCGAGCTCGTATCGAACCAGGGACCCCATGCACCAGAGAGGAACGCTCAACCACTAAGCCACCGTTCCAGGAACACCTAATCGAAGCGTCTTGGTGATTTATTTGATCATTATATTTTGTTATATTTGTAGTATTATACTATAAACAATACAGGAAAATGTTACACCATTTGGTATTTGTCTTGCTAATTGAACATTACTACAAATTACACTGATCTTATGAACAGGCAAGTTCACGGCTTCGGCCTCCATGGTCTAACGGTGACGTACCAAATTTACTTAGTAGGTCAAGTACTTGGCTTGATCATACGTTCTTTAGGTAACTACGGCTCAGGCCGTATGGATGATGATGGCATGAATAGATGGAATGAAAACAGTGGGAGGAAACGGGGCCACCCCGAAAACTCCCACTCACATGGTGTTTGTCCACCACAAAGCTCACATAGCACGAGCAGAGATTGATCCGACGACCTCTAGCACCAGATGTGACTGTTTTACCTACTGAAGCACCGTTGTCCCTCGTAGATCAAGCATCGATTTACATTCTACGCAGACCGGTCATAATAACTATTCTCTGTTTCACATAAGCTGATAGGAAAGAGAAGTTTTTTTCCACGCTCAAGTACAGGTGAATATTGGTGATACGTCTTCCACCATCAGCCCCCGCACACGGAGGTATAGAGTGTATCTAAATATGTCTACGTCTAAGTAATAATTAACAACTTCCATAATAACACTACGTATTTTAAAACAATTACATTTACCTGCATTACGAAGTAAGTAGCACATGTGTCATTATAATGGAGATTTTATTGAACAGTTGTATTGTTTATTTTACTTCTTTTTGGCAGTCAGGGCAGTGACATGATGTTGGAATCGCAAGGAATGTCAGGGTTGGTAATTGAATGGGTATTTTCTGCTTTGATACAATAATTTCATAATATAAATCGGAAACCAAGTACAATATGAATGGGTAAATTATCAGAGCGTTAAGATGATAACAATAGAACCTTAAATAATAATAATAATAATAATAATAATAATAATAATAATAATAATAATAATAAACACTTCTTGTTTCCTCTATTATATACAGGTGTTCTTCCATTAAAAAGAACCAGAAGAAAAATAGCCATATGTATACACACTGATAATAGTGAATCCATGCCTCTTGCCCCGGGTGCCTGTATAGTGCATACATATACCTATTTTACATATCAACTTTTTGCCCTATTTGCATATGGGATATTTAAATTTTAGTGTTATATTTACATTTAATTTTAAAATAAAGGATTAGGTGTGGAATCATTAATCAGATTTAAATTTGTTTATATATATTATTATGTTATTTATCGTGAAGTGAAACATATAATTATGTATATTCAGTATTCATTTAGATATTAATCGTATGTATCATGTATTTTGAAGAGAATCCAAGCTTCAGTATCTCGTTCTGGAAGAACGTAGAGTTTTTTTTTTTTTTTTTTTTTTTTTTTAAAGAATAGTTTCAAAGCAGAGTCTTTGTGTGGACGCAGAAGCTAGGTGGTCTGGAAGAGAACAGTGAAGAATAGTATCCATCTAACTTTCCTGTTTATAGACGTACCTAGACACATGGAGTATATGTCAAGATATGGATTCATATATTTAGTCTTTTCTGCGTGAGGAAGTAACATTTCCGTTCGGTGCCGGAGTGCCCGAAAAATCTATTGTTACTTGAAGGAGCTGGAACCTAGCATGTACATGTTGAAACGGAGAATACAAAGACGTGTGACTTTTGCAAACCACGCCTACAAGTCACACATATTAGTATGCAAGCTTCTGTATACCAACGGACGTCTCTTGCTGGCGCAGCGAATCCTCTAATTTCAAACTATACTTGAGAAGCTATGATTCGGTGCTATTCCTGTTAACAGTCTTCACCCCCTTTGTGTAGGGATGTTCCACACATAATTTTTTATTTATATGTTTAAAGTTCTCTTGATGTATTCGATATGATTTTTGTTTACTAAATTAGGTCGTAGCTAGTTTTAGCATTTATTATTGTAAAATAAAAGGCTTATATTGAAAAGGGTAGTAGCTCCCACAGTACGTGAATGAAATAGGATACGTAAGAGCCATGCCACCATGTTCCAGCAGACGTTCCCTGCAGGAGGGACAAGACGACAGAAAGAATTTTCATTTGTAACTTATTAACTATCAGATGACAGCACTTGGTATTTACAATATATGCATATTTTTACTTATAGAGTCATTTTGTAATGAGTTTAAACAGGTCTTGTGCTGAAATACATTATAAACAAGAAAAATCAGTACTCAAAGAACCTCTGTCACCCCTCTCATACAGGTGGGAACCTTTCGAAGTCACTCACCAGGTGTCTCCCTGGGATGGACACAAGAAAGAGTGAGAGAGGACAGTCATTTTTAAAAGTTTCAAATGTTTATACAGTGCTTTTTCATTCAAATTTAATATAAAATATCAATTAGCAGGTATGAGTAGAAAGCTGCATGTTTGTACTTTCAAGTGATAGCAGCAACTTCGTGATTAGACATTACAGAAAATCACAATGATAATTAAAATGTGAAAAGTGTGTTTTTAAGAAATAAGTAGGTCACAAGGGGTAGCTAAACACGCTTCTCTGATTCCCCTTACGTCCCCCTGTCCCGTCATAAGAAAACTTGGTATATCAGGCGCGAGCCTATATTTTTGTCATGAAATAGGAAAATATAAAAACAATTGGCAGGGCAGAGACAAGGTAGTTCGAGGTTGGTTTTCAAAACGCGAAGCGACAAGGTAGTTTTCTCTGGACGCATATAGCGGCTGTACAGTGCTTATCGTGGTGGTGCATTTTGGACAGTGCGTTTTGTGTTGCGACAATCTTACAGAGTTGATTAATTGTTAACCATGAATTGTATTTACATGTGTTACTTCAAACTCAAAACAATATTAGCAATATTGTAAGTTTCATACAGTTTTTTTTTCTTCCTGAAACTTTCATAAAAAAACAGCTCTGGACGCGATCACTTGCTAAAAAAAACATTAAACTCTGTTTCGACTAGCTAGTAAACTCTTCGCTAGCCAGACAGACTAGTACACACAGATATATTCGTATTTATCTTCATTATCTTCATATTTAAAGTGCTTTTTATTCTTATTGTTGTAACATGTGTGTGAGCCGCGGGAATTAACTGTGCCATTTCCAACTGCATCAGCGAACTCATAAACACACTAACATGGTGCAACGAGTGTCTGTACCATAACACGATAGAAGTGCTGGTCAACAGCTAGGCCATTTAATACGGACACCTCGAAAACTCTGGCGAGACGGCGACAGAGGCTGCAAGATTCTCGAGACCAGCAGAGATCATCTCATCATGCTGCTGCAGGTCCAGTGAGACGGTGAAGAGTCCACCAGAGGAGAACTACAAGCAACAGAGCATGCCAATGGGAAGAGGTGTGCCGACGTTGGATGCTGACTTCCAGGAAGGACCAAGGATGAATACGACGACGACAACGCCGAATGCAACAGAACACTAAGATTACGTGCACGAACAATATCCGGTAAAACCAAAAGGCCTTAAGAGAGTAAAAAATTTCAGCGCTTAAAAATTGTTTTAATCTTATAAAGAAATTTATTAGTGAGTGATATTTTGTACCGTGTGTGTTTCTCGTGTGAAATTGAAAATTAAATGGTTTCTACCAGGATCTCTTTCGTCTTTCTTGGACTTCTCCAGGAGAACCAAGGTATGTGCAAGAAATTTATAAATGTACCCTGTTTTATTTCAGCTGCTGGGAGTATGCAGAGCCTATGAGGCATGAAAGCCAGTAACTTTTTGTTGTTGTTGTTGCGTGGGTAATCTATTTGGTGATTTCACCTGGAATTAAAACTACATATCCTTGAAATTCAGAGTCTCATGTTCACCAAAATTTAACGTATTATTTTTATTTGGCAAATTATTTTATTTTATTTTTTTATTATTATTATTATTTTTACTTTTGCTCTACCGATTAGTTGGTGTGTAAGAGGTATCTGTCTGGGCCTTCAGCCATCTTATTAATATTAATTAATTATAATAATTTCCCCCACTTCTCATATTCCTCCTCAGATACCTCCTCTGCATCCCACAAAACGTGGCTTTCCCTGGCGCGTGGGGCCCGTTCACTCCAGGTGAAATTATATTCCCCTTTGTATCTTTGTTTTGCTAAGAAGCTTAGTGGCGTGTAAAAGTAACTTCATTTTGTTTTTCTTTCTTTGGATATTGCTTTGAATGAAGCCACAAGCAACCAAAGGATTACCCACAACGTTCATGCCATTAATATAAGCCTTCCGCGGATCAGTTTAATTTTATTTACAGTTTTGACGCGCAGAGACATCAAGGGAATTTAATGTGTTTATTTTGTTGTTTTTTTTCTTGCATTTATTGTTTTTTTGTGTGTGATTTAGAGATATATCTGATTTGTTTATAATTTTGAAGGGGGATCCAATTCTATTATTTAGAGCAGTTAGGACACATTAGAGTTTCGAAATCTTTGTTTGTGTTTTGATGGTATTGACACGAAGTCAAACTAGAAAAATGGAAGAGTTCGCGGGTGAAAATTTTAACCAGCTAGGAGAGTTTGTTGAAAATTTAGAATCACATTTCGAAGATCGCGTTGACACTGCCCAGACTTCTCCAAGGCAGGAAGTAGAAGCTGTAGTTGTACACACTGAGGATGTTAGGATCACTGAACCGGAGCAAGTAAGGGAACTTGTTCCGAGTACCTCCGCGCAAGTCACAGGTAACACGACCGACCCGTGTCTCATGTCACTAATGACAATGTTGAAGGGAATTTCAGAGAAGCTAGAAAATCAGGAAAAGAAACAGGAGAAAGTAATGCAGGAAATTACAGGCCAATTAGGCAATCATGAACGAAGACAAGAGGAGATAGCTAGGAAGTTGGAGCAACAGGAATAGAGACAGGAGCAGGCTAGCCAGAAACTATTACAAATATTAGAAACCGTAGAGAAGGAAATAACAGTTAGTATTAGACAAGAGTTAATGCAAAATGTCCAGAAACTCGAGGCTCAGATAACTTCTACTGCGGGCAACCTGGACACGAGAATCACTGCGTCCTGTCAAGAGCTGAAGGACTCGATTCAGGAGACGTATGAACGAGTTCGTCAGTTAGAGATAAATGCGGGAAATAGGATTGAAGAAGTGACTGAAGCTCTTAGTTCAGACCTCGTGAAGGTAGATCGCGAAGTAAACCATTTGAATAGTGAAGTAGAGAAAGTAGGTGAAAACGTCACTGAAGTAAACAATCATGTGCAGGGCGTAAGAGAACATGTTGGAAATTTGACAGGCAGACTAGATGGTGTGGAGAGCACTGTAGGCCAGCTGCAGTCCAAGCTGAGACGGGCCGAGTTACGCTGGGAAGAACAGTTAGAACTGTTGCGTGATTCTGTCAGGGAGAGAAGTAGTGACGAGAATGTCTCAGCCTCTGTCTCGAATACGAGAGCCGAGTCCCCTGTAGCCGGCCCAAGTAACTCGAGACAGACGTCGGAAATTTCGAGACAGGAGAGCTCGAGTGCACACACTGCCTTCTCAACGAACCCAGGACCACAGCCATGCCAGATTGCGTCAGCTTTAGGGTTTCTCCATCGAGATTTGTCTCTTCCAACGTTTGATGGTACTGAGACCGAGGTCCAGGCGCATAACTTCCTGTTAGAATTAGACAGTTATTTTGAGCTCACTGGCGTACCAGAAGAGCGTCGTTTAGCCTTCACCAAGAGGTGTTTAAGGGCATCTCGCGTAGATGGTATTAGGTGACGTCAGTGAAGTGCCGGACTTACCAAGAACTAGTTACTCAATTTCGCAAGACCTACCTTAGCGAGGAAAAACTAGCTAACCTTCGTGCTTCAATATTGACATCTCGTTTTGAGACACGGGGAAACAAGAAAACGACCGAGTATTTGCTCGAGCTGCTCCATACGAACAGCATATTGGACCCACCCTTACCACAACAGGTGTTACTTAAAGTCCTTCCAAGGCAGCTTCCATTTTCCATTTACCGCTGCATTGTATCCTCGAAGCCACGTACTATTGAAGAGTTACTGGGAATCGTTGGTGAACTCCAGAGTACGTATCAGCCTCCGAGTAGTAACAGCAGGAGGGGAATTAACATGTTGGCAGTTGAAGAAGGGGAGAGAAGGCAGTCACCCCCTCCTCCGAGAAACAATAGGCCGAGTAATCCCTCACGAGTAAACAGAAGGCAACATATGAATAATGGGCCTTATCAACAGAGGGGCAGTAGAGGCACACCGCGTAATGCTGACAATAATGAGAGAGAAGGAGAAAGTTGGCAACAGCGCGGCAGCGGTATGCACCGTCGATACAGCAGGGCGTCTAGGGGAGCTAACGGTGGTCGTAGAGGTCAGAGGCGTGACCGGAATGTAGGTCGGAACTACAACAACAACACAGGAAATAGAAGTGACTATGCGCAGGAGATCAATGAACTGCATGCACAAGAGCAAAGGGCTGGTCAGCAGTCGAGATCTCAGCCGTCTCGTGGCCATTCGAGATCTAACAGCCCGAACAATGCGAGAAACTGAGGTTTCCTCGCACCTCTTCAGAAAAGCGTTAGGGAAGATTATTGTGTGAATATTCCTTCTGAGCTGGCAAATGTAAATTCTGAGGACGTGCGTAATATACATATATTATGTGACACACACAGCGGAAACTGTGAAACAACAGTTAAGGAAGTTGAAAATAATGTAGAAATTGTAGAGATTGATAATTGTAAGAAGTGTGATGAAATAATTAGTAAAAAACACTTTGCCCATGAAGAAAATACCGACGTTCGTCAACAGGAAATTTGTTTATTGTTAAAAGATGGGAAAAGAATTAGTTTGGATAGAAAACAATTTGATGAGACGAACGCGATATTACGTGATCTCCTTGACTCTAGTACTGGGAATTTACCCTCAAACAATGTAATTATTTTGCCGGAAGTAGAAATTGTTTTGTTTGGGGAGAAGATAATGACATTATTAGACAGTGGGGCGACCATATGCGCTTTGTCGCAGTCTTTGTGGGAACGCGTGAAGGAGCGCAAGCCCCAACCAGCTTTCATTAAGTCCACCAATATTAGGGTTACTTCAGCTTTTGGTAAATCAGTAGCCTCGATTCTGGGACAAGCGATGTTGGAGATAGAGATCGATGGTAGAGATTATTATACAACTGGAATAATCGTGAAAGGGCTAAACAGAGATCTAATTTTGGGCTCACAATTCTTTTCATAAAGTAGAGGGATTTTTAATTATGAAGAGAATATGTTACAGCTTAACCATCCCCACAGAACAGAGGTTTCTTTTCGCGATATTCAAATTGAAGAAGATGAATTGATAATAAGAAAATTAACCTGGGAGTTCGATGACGGGACGGTGGATTTATATAATCCCGGTCTAAGTAGTATGTGCGTGTCGAGTCGGGACCGCATACTAACGTTCAGCTGGAATTGCTTAATGCAGGAGAATATCGCCAGATGGAGTCGACAACACTGCGCACGAGGTTGGATGATGGAAGATTCCCAACCACCGCTGAACTGGCGAATGTAGTATACTCGCCCCAAGAGTGGAAGAAAGTTCGAACCCAGGCTACACCATCAGAGATTCGTGAGCATGTCGAAAAGTATACCGAATTGACTGGGGATGAGAAAAGACAGTTATACGAAGTGCTCTACAACCATAGGGAGATATTTGACGAAAAGCCCGGATGCATTAAGAATACGAACACACCATTGAGGTCACAGATGACAGGCCCCTAAAAGCTAGGATGTATCCATATGCACTGAAGCATAAGACCCAGGTGACCAACACCATAAATCGGTGGGTGGCGTGGAATATAGTGAAGAAATTTCCTACTTCATATACTAACCCGTTGGTAGTAGTGCCAAAGAAGGATGGCAAATTACGCATATGTATTGACGCGAGAAAATTGTCAGAGATCACGCGTAGTCAATACGACCCGCCTATACCAGCACTTTGTACGCTCCGAGACTTATGTGATAGACGTTACTTCACATCGGTGGACGCAGTAGAAAGTTTTACGCAAATACCAGTACATAGAGATAGCCAGAAGTACTTAGGTTTTCTTCATGAGGGCATTACATATGTGTTTGTTAAACTTCCTTTCGGAACGAAGCAAAGTCTAGCTTCATGTGTTCGTGCGATCGATTCGATCCTAGGAGATGAATGTAAGGAGTTCAGCGGCCACTACGTCGATGACGTAATAGTTGTCAGCTTTTCGTACGAAGAACACATGTACCACCTAGATAAGGTGCTAGGAAATTTACGTGCAGGTGGGATAACCAAGCGGGTTAAAAAGTGTCAATTCGCTAGACAGAGAATTAGCGTGTTAGGTTATGAAATTTCGCCTGAGGGCATAGAAAAGTCGCCTGAGAAAATGGATAAAGTAATGTCATTCAGAAGACCACGTAACATACGTGAATTACGTAGTTTCATTGGCTATTGCCAATTTTATAGAATATTTAGCACGCAATACTCAGAAATACTCTTTCCGTTTTCCAACTACTAAAGAAGGGAGTGAAGTTTCAATGGCTTCCGTGCCATGAGGAAGCATTCAACCGTGTCAGGGAAGTCTTCCTGCAGAAAGTAGTTTTGAAGAAACCACTCCCCGACAGACAGCTAATATTGGAATGCGATGCATCCGATGTGAGCTGTTCGTCGCATTTATATCAATTAGATGAAGATGGGAACATTCGCGTGATAGGTATGACGTCACGAGTCTTCAACTCCGCGGAACGTCATTATGGAATCACTGAGCGTGAGTGCGCAGCGGTGATTGATGGGGTGAACAAATTCAAGCATTATTTGGTGGGTAACTTCTTTAAAATTCGTTCAGACCATCAATCACTTCGTTTCTTGTCGCTGTGCAGACTCACCTCACAGAGGCTAGCAAGATGGGTACTCTCACTCAGCGTACTTTCTTTCGAATTTGAGTACGTCACATTGAAAGAAAATCTGAGCGATTACATGTCGAGATACCCACCCAACACTGGGAAGAAATTCGATGAAAACAAGAAGTTCGTAATAAACGAGTCCTTACTGACCATACTAATTCAGATCCCCGGAAAACTTAGGTAACTGGTAGCCATCTTACCGGAAATGCAGTCATCGGACCCAGTGTTTGGGGAAATAAATTAAAAATTACAAGAGCACGACAAGTCAGGAAATATAGAAAGCAGCAACCACCAGTATTTGATCTCCAATGGACGGTTATGCAAGCGTGACCGTGATGGTTTACGTATTTGCATACCGGAAGTGCTTGTGCAGCCATTATTGGAATATTATCACGACGAACGTGGACATCTGTCCACCAGCAAACTGGTGTCAATGCTATCTGAGTATTTTGTAATGCTATCTGAGTATTTTGTGGCCAAAGATGCGAAATGCAATCAGGAAGTTTACAGCTTCATGTGGCACATGTCAGACATTAGCCACATGTTTATTAGCCGGGACCACTGAATCCTGTGTTAGTCAACAGACACAGCTACATGATCTGTCTCGATTGGCTAGGGCCACTTCCGGTCGGGGTAGGTAATGTCAGCTACGTTCTCGTCTGTGTGGATGCTTTCTCGAAGCTGATTGGTCTGTTTCCTTGCAGAAAAGCCACCACAAATTCTGCAATCAGAAAATTGAAGGAATTCCTTAAACTGTGCCCGTCAGTGGAGGTAGTTCTGACGGATAATGGGACACAGTTCACCAGTGCCAGGTGGAAGAAAGAACTCATGGAGTTAGGCATAAAACCCATCTATAGTACAACATATTATCCGCAGGGGAATATGGCGGAAGTAGGGGTACGATCGACAGTGAGAATGTTACGTAAACTGTGCCATGACAAGCAGCGTGAATGGCCAAAACATCTTGAGAAAATAGAGAAATGCTTAAACGCTTCTGTACATCTGTCGACTGGCCTAAGTCCGTATGAAGAGCATTTCGGACAGTCACCATCAAAAGAAATCGCTAAACTATTTGAAGTTCCAGAGTTAGAGAAACACAAGAGCCTACAATACTATTCAGAGATAGCGGCCCGGAACTTAAAGAAATCTGCACAAGAGAGAAAGAAACACTTTGATAAACGTCACCAAACTGTGCATTTCGAAGTTGACGACTTAGTGTTGGTGCGCTGCTTTTCAAAGTCAGATGCTTTCTCTGGTGTAACCAAGAAACTCTTATTTTTATACTCGGGACCCTATTCTGTCTTATTCAAGACAGATAAGAATGTATACTCGCTGGGAGATCCGGCCACTAAAGAGTATATCATGAAGAGAAACGCCTTCCACCTGAAGAAGTATGTGGAACGTGGAAGAACAACACAGCAGGGTGTTGCAGGCCAGCCTGAGTAAAAAAAAAAAAAGTCAGCTTTTTACCTGAAAGGGACTTCCTTCTTCCTCTCGAGCGAGACCCTCAGAAAAGGTGACCGAGAGAAAGATCATTATCTTTGTGTATATATATATATATATTGTTGTTAGGTAGTGCTGTATTTTTGCTTCTCTTTTCGTGTATTTAGATTTTCAGTGTTTATTTATATCTAGTGTTTATGTTTTTGCTCGTCAATATCAAGTAAAACTATTCACTCTTTTAAGAATCTGCAATGTTTATATAAATAACCTTGCATCTTCTCTCAAGGGGAATAGTATGTATAGTGCATACATATACCTATTTTATATATCAACTTTTTGCCCTATTTGCATATGGGATATTTAAATTTTAGTGTTATATTTACATTTAATTTTAAAATAAAGGATTAGGTGTGGAATCATTAATCAGATTTAAATTTGTTTATATATATTATTATGTTATTTATCGTGAAGTGAAGCATATAATTATGTATATTCAGTTTTCATTTAGATATTAATCGTATGCATCATGTATTTTGAAGAGAATCCAAGCTTCAGTATCTCGTTCTGGAAGAACGTAGAGTTTTTTTTAAAGAATAGTTTCAAAGCAGAGTCTTGTGTGGACGCAGAAGCTAGGTGGTCTGGAAGAGAACAGTGAAGAATAGTATCCATCTAACTTTCCTGTTTATAGACGTACCTAGGCACATGGAGTATATGTCAAGATATGGATTCATATATTTAGTCTTTTCTGCGTGAGGAAGTAACATTTCCGTTCGGTGCCGGAGTGCCCGAAAAATCTATTGTTACTTGAAGGAGCTGGAACCTAGCATGTACATGTTGAAACGGAGAATACAAAGACGTGTGACTTTTGCAAACCACGCCTACAAGTCACACATATTAGTATGCAAGCTTCTGTATACCAACGGACGTCTCTTGCTGGCGCAGCGAATCCTCTAATTTCAAACTATACTTGAGAAGCTATGATTCGGTGCTATTCCTGTTAACAGTCTTCACCCCCTTTGTGTAGAGATGTTCCACACATAATTATTTATTTATATGTTTAAAGTTCTCTTGATGTATTCGATATGATTTTTGTTTACTAAATTAGGTCGTAGCTAGTTTTAGCATTTATTATTGTAAAATAAAAGGCTTATATTGAAAAGGGTAGTAGCTCCCACAGTACGTGAATGAAATAGGATACGTAAGAGCCATGCCACCATGTTCCAGCAGACGTTCCCTGCAGGAGGGACAAGACGACAGAAAGAATTTTCATTTGTAACTTATTAACTATCAGATGACAGCACTTGGTATTTACAATATATGCACATTTTTACTTATAGAGTCATTTTGTAATGAGTTTAAACAGGTCTTGTGCTGAAATACATTATAAACAAGAAAAATCAGTACTCAAAGAACCTCTGTCACCCCTCTCATACAGGTGGGAACCTTTCGAAGTCACTCACCAGGTGTCTTCCTGGGATGGACACAAGAAAGGGTGAGAGAGGACAGTCATTTTAAAAATTTCAAATGTTTATACAGTGCTTTTTCATTCAAATTTAATATAAAATATCAATTAGCAGGTATGAGTAGAAAGCTGCATGTTTGTACTTTCAAGTGATAGCAGCAACTTCGTGATTAGACATTACAGAAAATCGCAATGATAATAAAAGGTGAAAAAGTGTGTTTTTAAGAAATAAGTAGGTCACAAGGGGTAGCTAAACACGCTTCTCTGATTCCCCTTACGTCCCCCTGTCCCGTCATAAGAAAACTTGGTATATCAGGCACGAGCCTATATTTTTATCCTGAAATGGGAAAATATAAAAACAATTGGCAGGGCAGAGACAAGGTTGTTCGAGGTTGGTTTTCAAAACGCGAAGCGACAAGGTAGTTTTCTCTGGACGCATATAGCGGGGGTACAGTGCTTATCGTGGTGGTGCATTTTGGACAGTGCGTTTTGTGTTGTGACAATATTACAGAGTTGATTAATTGTTAACCATGAATTGTGTTTACATGTGTTACTTCAAACTCAAAACAAGATTAGCAATATTATAAATAAGTTTCATACAGTTTTTTCTTTCTGAAACTTTCATAAAAAAACAGCTCTGGACGCGATCACTTGCTAAAAAAAACATTAAACTCTGTTTCGACTAGCCAGTAAACTCTACGCTAGCCAGACACACTAGTACACACAGATATATTCGTATTTATCTTCATTATCTTCATATTTAAAGTGCTTTTTATTCTTATTGTTTTAACATGTGTGTGAGCCGCGGGAATTAACTGTGCCATTTCCAACTGCATCAGCGAACGCATAAACACACTAACATGGTGCAACGAGTGTCTGTACCATAACACGATAGAAGTGCTGGTCAACAGCTAGGCCATTTAATACGGACACCTCGAAAACTCCGGCGAGACAGCGACAGAGGCTGCAAGATTCTTGAGACCAGCAGAGATCATCTCATCATGCTGCTGCAGGTCCAGTGAGAAAGTGAAGAGTCCACCAGAGGAGAACTACAAGCAACAGAGCATGCCAATGGGAAGAGGTGTGCCGACGTTGGATGCTGACTTCCAGGAAGGACCAAGGATGAATACGACGACGACAACGCCGAATGCAACAGAACACTAAGATTACGTGCACGAACAATATCCGGTAAAACCAAAAGGCCTTAAGAGAGTAAAAAATTTCAGCGCTTAAAAAATGTTTTAATCTTATAAAGAAATTTATTAGTGAGTGATATTTTGTACCGTGTGTGTTTCTCGTGTGAAATTGAAAATTAAATGGTTTCTACCAGGATCTCTTTCGTCTTTCTTGGACTTCTCCAGGAGAACCAAGGTATGTGCAAGAAATTTATAAATGTACCCTGTTTTATTTCAGCTGCTGGGAGTATGCAGAGCCTATGAGGCATGAAAGCCAGTAACTTTTTGTTGTTGTTGTTGCGTGGGTAATCTATTTGGTGATTTCACCTGGAATTAAAACTACATATCCTTGAAATTCAGAGTCTCATGTTCACCAAAATTTAACGTATTATTTTTATTTGGCAAATTATTTTATTTTATTTATGTTATTATTATTATTATTATTTACTTTTGCTCTACCGATTAGTTGGTGTGTAAGAGGTATCTGTCTGTGCCTTCAGCCATGTTATTAATATTAATTAATTATAATCATTTCCCTCCACTTCTCATATTCCTCCTCAGATACCTCCTCTGCATCCCACATGCCTCAACTCAGGCGAATGCCCAGTTGATTATTTTTCAATGAAATCATATTCCTACGTCTTTCCCTTCGTACACTGAGAAAAAAAGGACTAGGATTTACGCGGGTGCGCTCCTTAAGTAATGTAATTTCATGTATAAAAGTACAGCAGGTGGGAACACCATGCCAAGTCTGGAGTTGGGAGTCGAACTAGACTCACTGTGATTGGATAATTTCATTCACGTGATTGATTTCGTGTTAAAAACTATTACTCTCGTAAGGTAGGGAGTCACAGATTTAGAAAGAACCAAGAGGGGACACTCGTAGGAAGGTAGTAACAACATTATATACGTAAGTTACCACCTTCGGAATGGGTATGGCGTTAATTCTAGATTTGAAATGGTGGTACCACAATACAAAATTTTCGCTGGACGGTGGTGTAGATCGTACTACTGATGAAACAACATTACTTAATGTGGTGGCGCGCGTAACCTGGTAGAAACAGCATTTACATGCCGACTGGATTATGTATTTTTCTCGGTGTACGTGAACCTGATCTGATGGTAGCAAAGTTTTTTTTTTTTTTTTTTTGTTTATTAATACGCGGCACTAAATTTACGTTAAAGCATCACACATACAAGATTAATCAACATTGAAGTCTCTCGAGTTTAAGGGAGGAAAAATAGTTATGGTGGACTTAGAAAAACAATCCCAGATTGATTGAAGCCTGGCACGAAGTAGTAACTACAGATGCCACATAATTTGAACAGGCCCATGTCTGAGTCTGCCGTTTGCAAGCAAAATTATAATAATTGGAGCTTAACCGTCATAGTGAATTTGATGCCCTTAAAATCCCCTAAAATTTGGCGCCTTGTGCGGTTGCAATACTCGCCCGGCCCTTTCGTCGGCCTCGAGTTTAGTCAGTTGATAATAGAGGAAATTGAATTTAAACTGTTACTTGGCCCAATTCTATAAACAGTTGGCTTTCATTTACTTGTGTGTTCCCCAGTCATATCGACTAATTCTCCAACAGTTAAAGTAGGGTGTTTAAGGCGTTTTCCATACGTAAGCAAGACCGGTTGTTGGAAACAAGGTGAAAGTCGATTCATCGGACCACATTACGTGTTTCCACTGCTCATGAGTCCACACCTTGTGGTCCTTGCACTACTGGATACGCCTCTTCGCATTTACTGCTGTGACCAGGGGTTTGGCAGTAGCGGCCCTGCCATGGATTTTCATTTTATGAAGTGTCCGTCGAACTGTTTTCGATGAAACCTAGTTCTGTAGGCCGGAATCGAGTTCAGACGTAATTTTCATTGCGGTGGTCTTCTTTGGCTTCTACAATACGTTTTAATGCCCTCCGGTCCCTATCTGACAGGATTGTCTTTCGACCACTGTTTTGCTATGCAGACGTCGTTTACCCATGAATTGTGTATGCCCTCGTGGCATTGGACACAGTGCCTTTCGATACCCCCACAATGTTCGTCACTGTTGCCACCGAAGCTCCAACCAGACGGGCACCAATAATCATGCCTCTTTAGAAGTCTGTCAGGTCTCCCATTTTACCGCACCATTTTCACACCACGACACGCACAGGTGAACTGGTTACTGCTGGAGAGGAAGGTCCACATGACACATTGAAAACAAACAAACAAACAAAAAAGATCGGTAATCGCAACACGTGTTGTACCGTGGAGGGCCAAATTTACGTGTCCTATATGAAGTGTTTTTTTTTTAGTCTTTTCTACCGCCTATATATATATACAGGATATTAATGAACTATACCGATTGACTGTAAGAGGTGATTCCTCGCATCAATAAAAGAGAAAAAGTTCATATGAACCTATGGCGGAAAGTGCATAGTTTCGGAGCTAGGGCTGTCCAAAATAAAGATAAAAGCGAAATTTCAACAGGCACTATTTTGAATTCCAGAAACTCTGGAAGGTGGTCGTTATCAGCGTAAAGGAAGACAGGCATACGCAGTCAAAAATTGCATACTTCATCAATTTTCAATAGGTGCACAGAACATTCCCTACAGGGTGTAATTCTCAGCTATGCTCTCTGTTTTCAGATATACCCTGATTTCAAGTAGGGTCCAGAGTAGGCAGGAGGTAACCGTTGACAACAATGGACACCCAATGCTTCCGAGAGAAGTCGAAAGTGTTAGGAATCGGCAGCTCCATGTTTTTTTTTGTGTGTGTGTGTGTGAATGTGTTACAAATAACGTGTGATGCGATGTATTTCGTCGATGTACATTTCGCATTATCTTTGCTTATAAGCGTGAAAGGAAACATCACAGCACGCGTTTTCTCGAGTACGAGAGACCGAGATGCTGACGATCCTTAACACTTCCGACATCAGACCAAACGATTCCGTGTTCGCTAATATTAATACTTATCGTTTGCCTACTTTGGACCAATCATAAAATCAGAGCACACCTCAAAATTCGGTTGATGGCATGTCTGAAAATTTCGCCCTGCAGAGAATTATACTCTGTATACCCTTAAACATTAATGAAATGTCCATTTTTCGGACTGCGTATGCATGACTTCCTTTACGCTAATAAAGACCACCATCCACTGTTCCTCGAACTCGAAATAGGGCCTCTTAAAATTTGGCTTTTTACTGATTTTGGGCAGACCTATCTCTGAAGCTATGCACTTTTCTTTACAAGTTCACATGAACTTTTTCTCTTATTTTGATGTGAGGAATCACCTCGTACAGTTTGTCGGTATAGTTCATTAATACCATATATATATAATTTTGCTTACATTTTCAAATCTCGTAAAAAAGATATTTCGAAATAAACGTGGAACACGTTAATAAAGTACTGAATTTCATTGAACTAATTGAAGCACTTCAGCGAATAACACTGTATGACACATTTCATAATACGCAATACGGTGCATGTTTCGGTTGTACAGTTGTTAAAAAAATTAAAAAAAAAATTAAAACTGCAAGTACTACTACTACTGCTGCTACTATTGCTACTACTACTACTACTACTACTACTACTACTACTACTACTACTACTACTACTAATAATAATAATAATAATAATAATAATAATAATAATAATCTGGTTGCTCACTTCTCTTTTAAAAAGTTTCGTATCCTTGGTCACAGATGGAATTAATGTTTGTTTATAGCAGCGATAATCAGCCAGAGATAGCAGCATGAATATTCTATCTCTCCAGTGTATTTTGTAAGAAGCGACAATGTTCCTATGATTTATTCAACTTCAGAAGATACATGTTCAAATCTTGTCGAAAGACAAGTAGCATCAATAAACTTTGCTAGACAGTAAAAAGGATCCCGCACTAGAAATTTCACTGTTATACAGAAAATGTTAGTTTACGGAAGATGTTTGCTGCCATCTATCGGCAAATGTGTAACTTCTACTGCATTTGCTTAAATAGAAGAAAATAAAACGTCGACAGCTACCACTAAAGTCACCGTTACGAGTGATTATATTAACGGCTTCAATTTGCTATATGTATAATGGATTATATTAACGGCCGTGATAATCGCTTTAACTTTCTATTGCAAAAACAAAATTCAAAAATACGCTTTCGTTGAAGAGTTATCGTGTAGAGTAACGGACAAATGTAAGTCACCGTTAGCGATATTAGCATAATGACTTCATTAAGAAGCTCAGCCGAAAAAAAATGTTCTAGCTATCTACTGAAAAAAAATAAAAGTGTTTTCGTTCAAAAGTTATTGTGTGGAATATCAGGCGGACGTAAGTCACTGTTCGGCTTAATATATTAACGGATTTACTCGATTAACAAAGTGGGCCGAGATAATCGCCTTAGCTATATATTGCAAAAGAAAAAAAAAGAGAGAGCACACAGGATTCAAAAATTCGCTTTCGTTCGAGTTATAGTGTAGACTAATGGAAGGGACTGAGTCACTGTTATCCATTAAGATGTTAACGGATTAACTTCCTTAACAAACCTACTGTGGTAATCGCTCTAGCTACTGTAACATGAGGGACACACTTAAGGGAATGGAGTCAGAAAAGGTGTAGAGAGGGCGAAGGAAGCTACAGTTGATGGAAGATATCAGAGGGGTGTTCGATAAGGCTGAGGACCTATCGAACTTCGGGAGTGAAAATTTATCAAGTTGTCATCGGTTACTCGAAACTGTTCGAGTATTTGAAGTTATCGAAGTTTCGGGTATTATCGAAATTTCGAGTATTATCAAAGTTTCGGGTATTATCGAAAGTTCGAGTATTATCGAAGTTTCGGGTATTATCGACGTTTCGAGTATTATCGAAGTTTCGGGTAGTATCGACATTTTGAGTATTATCGAAGTTTCGGGTATTATCAAAAGTAGTGATGAACAGTTCGGTTCCTTCACCTCTTCAACGATTTCTTCTTGCAGTCAAACTAGTCAAACAACCTTTTTCATCTGATAAGTTATTGCAAAGTTGTATTTGTCGAAATCATATGTAAAATTATTTTTCTGCCTGCCCCGTTATTGGCGCAAGCGGCAAGGTGACTATTAGTAGACTAATGTTGTCTTGGATTCCATTCGGATGATGCATGTTTTCTATTCCTCTTTCCCTCTTCTGACAGACTGCTTAAACCTTGTACAGATCTGTGGGGGAAAAAAAACTTTTCCTTCACTATATTGCTAGTGAGAGAAGTTTTAAAATGAACATCCTGCATATATGTAATAAATATTATATACAACTATGATAACCTCGAATACATCGTTTCTTTCGAACACTCCGATAATCCCGAACTTTTCTAAATATTCAAGCGACTCGACGAATGTGATCATATTGATATATTTCTGGATTTGCTGCTTTCAAACAATTCGAGACTCTCGCACAGTTCGAGTGTCTCGAATTTGTCCAATGTTTCTTACATTTCGAGTGCCTCGAACACTTCGAGAGTCCCGAACATTTCGGGAGTCTCGATCGTTTCGAGAGTCTCAAACATTTCGGGAGTCTCGAAAGTTCGATAATTCGATAAAATTCTTTATCGATGAAACGGTTTTGAAATTTTATCGAATTGTTAACGATTACTCGATTATCGGAACAGCCCTATATCAGAGCAGGAAAATCGTACGTGAAGACGAAGAGGCAAGCGGAATTTCTTTCTTTTTACTTTTTACTGAAAAGGATGAAGCGGAAGTTTATAAAGGAATAAATATCGTTGTAAACTTTTCTATTAGTAAAATGTATGAGGAGTTTTATAGCTAAAAATTAAATTAAGTCTGGAATAACAAAATAGGTATTTTGCTCTAATCAAAACGTAAAACATAGTTCAAAATATTACAATCTCACTACGTTTCGTAACATAAATAGAGGTGAATTATGAAATGAGCAACGATTATGGAATTAGTAAATTTAGACTTGCAAATGCCGAAGAGAATGAGATAAACATTATGGATATTTCTGTTATAAATAAAGCTGTGGTACGTACTAAAATATCCTGCAATAAAACGCAGGGCATTGGAATTTTGAAGAAACAGAATTCTCTGTATGCTGAAGTACAATATTCTTGAATATATATGGGACTTTTCATCTTGCAATATATAACCTCGATTACGGATTAAACCAGTAGTAAATCCTCGGTACAAATACTGGGCCTTCTTCCTAATCAGTTAATACATCCATCGGCTAAGGAGGATTCTAAGTTCAAACCTACCCCTCTTGAACAAGATATTATGTAAATATTTATCATATTAAGATACGCATACAAAACTACCCTAGTTGAAATTCTGTGTACACCACTAAATAAATCATCATAAATAATAGCACTACGTTGTCACTACTTGCCTCATTTAGTGAAAAACATGTTTTTCCTTTACAGGCACTTAAGAGAAAACAAGTGACGGCAGTTTCATTAGCAAACGTAACTGAGAACCTTTGTAGTGGCTAAAATAACCTGTGATGTGTACACAGGGTGTCACAAAAAGATCGGGACGGTGGAATATCTCGAGAAATACACGTCGTATCATGAAATACAAAAACACGTGGCAAATATATTTTAAAATTATATTTCAGGGTGGAACAATGAATTCACCCGGCTGCTCCCCAAGGGGAGCAGAGAGAGGCTACTTGAAAAGTTTAAATGAACCCCCAAGGTTTTAGTGCAGATTCAGATGCTACATACAAAAATACGTAACTTTTATCTGCAACATATTTGTTTGTTTGCTCGATAGATGACACTGTAATCGCAAAATCTCTGTTTTATCGGGCAACGCAACAGAAATGACAGGGACAGTGGAATATTTCGAGAAATACGCATTTGGGTATGAAATTAAACACAAATATATGGGTCTAATGTTTTTGATTCCTCAAGTGTGTGTGTGTGCAAATGAAAACACCTGGATACACCTTAGTGAGACAAAAGGGGTAATTTGGAAATTTGAAATAGGACCCCGCAGTTGTGATTACAGATTCAGATGGAAAGCACACAAATATACAGCTTTTATCTGAAAAGTTCTTTTGTGTTCTTGAGAGATCACACTGTAGTGGCAAAACTATGTTTTATTGCTGTAATGCACGAAATGCACTTCCGATCAAAAGATACAAAAAGACATGCCGAATTGTTATCGAAAATATTTGATTCTAGTCACCTTAGCAGGAAATAATCAGATAAACAACTAAAGTTTAAAATTAAACATTCATATTGAAGTGGGAAGGACTAATGTTTACATCAGATATAGCAACAGGCGATAAATTAACTACTTTAGTGCTACACAGGAGCAGCTACTTGAACGTACCTGAGTAGCTGTATATTCCCTTCTGGGTCTATTCTTTCGGTGCATCACCTCACCTCTTACGGTCGGGGTGTATGTTTGTGCCTACGATATTCGCCAGTAACCAGTGTGTTGTATAGTAAGTGCTCAAATTGCGTACCTTGTTCGATTTGACAATTCCCTATTCGATGACAGAATCCATCCACAGCAGCCCTAATGACATTGTGTTCAATGAGTGCAATTTCGTCAATAATGCTTTGCCGAAGCTCATCTAAGTTGGTAGGCTTCCTTTCGTACACACGATTCTTCAAATGTCCCCAGAGAAAATAGTCCAGTGGCGACAAGTCAGGAGAACGAGATGGCCACTCAATTTCACCTCTTCTGCCAATCCACCTTTGGGGGAATATCTCATTCACAAATTGCCTAACATTTACACCATAGTGCGGGCCTGTACCATCTTGCTGGCACCATGTTTGGGCAAGGTTATCCGCTACAATGTCTCTAATTGCTGGAAGTACGTCGTTCCGCAACATATCTTCATATTTCCCAGCATTCAAATTCCCGTCAATGAAAACTGGTCCAACTATGGAGGTGTTCATCACTCCCGCCCAGACGTTCAATTGTTGAGGGTATTGGGTATGTGCTTCAACCGACCAATGAGGATAGCAGTCAGCCTAAAATCTACAGTATTTCTGTTAGCATGACCGGTTAATTCAAATGTGGCTTCGTCTAAAAAAAATTTAGTGAGAAAGATAGGATCGTCATCAATGCGCCTCATCATCTGTTCACAAAATCCCATATAACGGCCGAAGTCATCTTCATTTAACTCATGTATCAGATGCATTTTGTACGGGTGGAACTTGATTGCCTTTAAAGTTCTGTGGGCAGCCATGCGACTGATATCATGTTGTTGAGCACCTTTACGGGTGTTCAGGTAAGGATTTTCAACGAAGGATAATGCAACGTCAAGCTGTTTTTCGGCCGTAATCGATGACTTTGGTCGCCCAGGAATTCGACGATTCTTTACACTTTCCGTTTCCTCGAAGCGCCGCACGGTGCGCTCGACAGTCGACTTTGAAATGAGATCGTTTGGACCGCGAGATGTTTGATTAAATAGCGCTCTAACTTCAGCATACGATATGTGGCGATCACCCCATCCGCGCATCATCAAAATAATTATTCTGTCGTGCTTAGAAAGAGTGGCTATGTCGTCAAGTAGTTAATATCTATCCTCCACTTCGATATCACCACAATTTGTCTTTACCTTCTCCACTAAAGTGCACTTAATTTACAAGACATTCACTCACAATGAACAACTCGAATTGGATACACAATAAGACTTCGTGATAAGGAAGTCTCTGGCAGGATTTCGATTCTCGCTCATTCCACACTACTCACTACTGTTTCTTAGCCGTAACAGGCCACTACGGAGTAAATCACTAATTTTGCACTGATGAAAACTGTTGCGAGGTGTCTTCCATGCAAAACTAACTCAAAGCAGGAATGACGAGGCAACTCCGCAAGGAACTAAACAGCAACTACAAACACAATTGCCAGTTCTATTTCGATTACTTATTTGACATACACTTTGATGACAACTCTTTTGGCAATTATGGTAGTTTCATGCTTGTTTGATTTGATTTTAATGCCACCGGTTCGCGGAGAACTATTTTAGCCTAATGTTGTCCTCATTCTTGGGGGCACAACGTTCAATTTGAAATATTGCGTGCATTTTAAACTCCAACATTTCTGTGCACTTTGAAAGAAATATTTAGTTGTTGCGATTATAGGCATGGACGCCCGCAGGACTTTTCCGAGAAAGGGAAGCATGATGTTTCAGAAGACGGAGGCAGGAGGCGAAACTACCATTAAAATCGTAATTGTGCACAATGAGTACTCACATGTAGGAATAATTTAACGAAATCAGGGGCAATTTAAATTCTAGACGGAGCAAATGCCCCATAATTCCCTATTTGTCAACGCTCTTGATTACATGATTACAGCTTGCAGTAACGGTAACTGCAACAAAACAATTCAAGCAAACGTTCGGCAGGTATACAGTATTTGTATATCTTGCTCGAAAGTACATTTCATGCGTTACTAGATGAAACAGCTTTTTAATATTACATTGCCATCTGTCAAAAACACAAAACAACTTTTCCGATAAAAGTTACGTCGCTTTTGTGTACAAAATCTGAATCTACTGCAACAATTGGAGGTTCCCATGTCAAATTTCCAAATGCCCCCTTCACCCACCCCTATAGGGGTTGACCAAGTTCATTCATTTGCACAAACACATTTTAGGGATCAAAAATATTAGACCCATATATTTGTGTTTAATTTCATGCCCAGATGCGTATTTCTCGAGATATTCCATTGTCCCGACATTTCTGTTGCGTTGCTCGATAAAACAGAGATTTTGCGATTGCAGTGTTATCTATCGAGCAAACAAACAAATATGTTGCAGATAAAAGTTACGTATTTTTATATGTAGCGTCTGAATCTGCACTACCAACTGAGGGGTCCCATTTAAACTTTTCAAGTTGACCCCCTCTGCCCCCATTAGGAGGCGCAAAGGAGCATTGATTTGCACACAATTAAATAGAAATCGAACAAATGTTTGACACGTATTTTGTTTTATCATACTCGGACCTGTATTTCTCGAGATATTTTCCTGTTCCGATCTTTCTACTGCGTTACTCACTAAAACAGATTTTTCGCGATTACAGTGCCATCTGTCAAGAATACATTAAAAATATTTCCAGTAAACGTTATGCATTTTTGTATGTAGCATCTGAATCTGCACTAGAAACTGGGGGGTTCCATTTAAACTTTTCAAGTTGCCCCCTCTGCCCCCCTTAGGGTACACCCGGGTGAATTCATTGTTCCACCCTGAAATATAATTTAAAAATATATTTGCCATTTTTTTTTTTTTTTTTTTTTTTGCATTTCATGATACGACGTGTATTTCTCGAGATATTCCAGCGTCCCGATCTTTCTGCGACACCCTCTATATAACTTACTGACTATTTATTTTCTTGCAGAATGATTTCTCTTCCTCTTATTAATAATATCTAAAACTGAAGAACCCCGCCGAACAACGATGCATGTTACAAGTAGTTGGTGAGTACTTCAAATTGTATGCCTGTAGCCAAATTACATTTATAAAAACCGTTGCGTAAGTATCGCACGATTCTGAAACATGTATTTTTGGATAGCATAATAACTAGTTCCGAAGTGAAGTCTTGACCCGACTACGGTAGATCCCGTAGTTTTGGAGCTATGGGCCTTTAAAGCTATTTTTTTCATGTTTCCGGCAGCCTATAACTGCGAAAGAAAGTAGTTGTACACCCAGGTTGGTCTATACTTTGTGTCTTATCTTTGTGTCAGGAATCACCTCCCAAACTTTGTAAGTGGTTTTTTGAAACACCCTGTACATCCGACATGATTCGTAGAGCATAATTCCACTGATAATTCAGAATAGTCCAAGATGTCATATATATCGTTGTTCGGCGGGATGCTTCAATTGTTCCTTTCTCTCCCGTCATTTGTAACACACTCTCATTCGTTTTCTGCTCTACTCAGCTAATTCTCTCCATTAGTCTCCACCCCTACATGTACTTATCTTACATGGGGTGAGTTCGCCACTAGTCGACCGCCATCCAATAGTCGACCATTTTTCCGTACTATTGTGTATATAAAATACATCTGATAGTCTTTTGGAGCGAAAACTGATTCACAATAAAGTTTGTATCATATACTACCAATGACATTCATTGTTTTACTCTCTTTTGGCTAGCTGGTCGTCTTCGACCAACAAATTTCGGCGTATCTGTAGAATTACTACTCAAGTGTGTACTTTACGATAGCGTGTAATCAGAATCTTGTGCTCCGTTGTTTTTCGTTTTTTCTGAGAATATAGATAGTACATGAGGTAAGAAATGTTTTTGTTACACAACTAGGTAAGTCCAGAAGCTGTACCAGCATAACTTGTCAATAACTGGAAACTATTAAATGAAAAAATGCGCATTAAAATATGGTCGGAATTTGGCATTTTTTTCCTTCCCGTACAAACCAAATGTCGACTAAGGGTGGTCGATTATTGGATTATTTGAGATTGCGCCCAATTGCTTCAAATTATTCCCTGTTTGGTATTAAGGTCTGTTTTTCAACATGCATGTATAACATTTTCGAATTCGTGCCATATTCTAAAAGTCGACCGCCTGTTTCTCATGTTGGTCGATTATTGGAATATTTCTTGCCACCTGTCGACCACACTGTTTCATACTGTATTGTGTTTCACGTTTTGCTGACTGGAATTTGTTCAGTAACATTTGTTGAATGTTTCTTTTTCTGACAATCTTCTATTTCAATGTGAAACAAAGTTTTCCTATACGAGAACAAGAAGCTTTCCTCGCTGGTCGAATGGCTAGCACGCGTTCCATGTTCTTAAGACCTACCTCACCATATGAACAATTTTTCCATTCAAGAAGATCCACGTAGAATTTTTAACGTGTATGAATCTTCTTTTCAATTGTGTCAATCATCCGGTTAAATTTTGAGACCAAAAGGCTGGAAGAATATTTATAAAGTTCAAGGTAAGGAAAATCAAACCCTTACTTTTCTACGAACATTTAGTGCTTCTGGAGAAACAGTTACTCCAATGATTGTTTAACCATACAAGTGGCTATTACTCAGAGAAATTATGTGCAATATTCCCTCGTCAATTGTGATAGGACGACTTGAATCTGGGTGGATGATTAGCGAGACGTTATTTGAATGAATTGCCAGTGGTTTCAATAAATGGCTATTAGATCATGATGTACCTAAGCTTGTAATACTTTTCATCGATGGTCACAAAACTCACTTAACTTATGAAATTAGCAAATTGTGTGATAACAACGAGATCACATTGTATGTCCCGTATCCTCATGCAACGCACATCTTGCAACCATGCGATGTATCCGTATTTAAGGCGTTAAAACAAATCGGAAAATCGTTGTCTGCAGCTATCTAACGGAACATAATATATATTTCATTACAAGAGTTCAGTTTGCAAAACTTATTGCAGAGCAGCAGCTACACCGTCAACAATAAAGAATGGATTTCGCAATGTGGACTGTATCCTTTCAATCCGGACGCCATTGACTACACTAAATGCATCAAGAGTGTATGCGAAAACAGAGAGTACTTCCACTCAGCTAAACTTTAGTGAATAATATCTTCGTACTGCAAGAAAAGGTATTACTGTGTACAAGGATGAACTTCAAAAGGCTGCAGTTGACTTTAACATAGTTCTTGAAGTTTTGAAACTTCCAGCAGAAGAGCGGATGAACGAAACACTACAAACAGATGATAAAAGTACCAGCTCACTAGTAGATGACGAAATTGTAGTTGGTGAAATAGCTGTAGTTAATGATAAAAATGAATACTTATCTCAAGCTATTCTTACTGTTAGTCAGGATTTACTTAATGATCTCCAGTTATTCGCTGCTGAAGCCAATCCAAGTATAACAACTAAAACAGAATGAATATACTACCTATTCTACCAACGAAACCTGAAGAATCCGACCTCATTGCAGCACAGGATAAAGAGGAAATCAGTATTGTGCCAAAACAAGAATCAGTTATGTCTGTTCCAACAATATAATCGGAGAGGCCTTTAATTATTCTGAGAAAGGAAGCTTCTATTCCAGAGTTGTGTGTCATCAAATCAGAAGAAAGGTAACACATCAACTCCACTGAATGAAATTGAGCCTATGAAAGATATTCAGTAAGATACTTATTTTCCCAAATAACGCCCTACTGAAGCTCTGATTTCTATACCAGCAGCACAGCAAGAAAAAAAGGAAATTGAATGCTAGACCAAGTGAATCAAGTCAGAAGAATATCGCAACAACACCTAAAACCATCAGACATACGAGTACTATATATTACGCTAACTTTTAAAAAACATATATTCTGGCCCAAGAGTCCAGTCAAAAAGCCTAAGAGGAAAATGGAGAAGATACCGTTTGCAATTAGCTCAGAACTGCAAAACAAGTAAAACAGAAGGAACTTGAGGTGGAAAAGAAACACAAAAGAGATTAAAGAACAGCATAAAAGAGCAACAAGCTGAAAAATCCAAAGAAAAGATAGAAGAAGACTGTCACTGCTGCTGTAGAACATCACAATGAAGAAGACGTAACTGACTACGGCGATGGAGCCATATGCACAAGATGTGGACGATTTTGCTTTGCAAAGTAATTATAAAACCAGTAGGTTGCGATCAATGTGATAAATGGTTCCATCTTCGATGTACCGATTTATCTGGCTAAGCAAGGGAAGATCTTACAGAAAAACTGCTCCTGTATGCGGATTGTACCATATAAATTGTTTGAACAATCAGAAACTTACTCTTATTACATGAAAAGATAACTCAATGTGCTCAAGTAACTCAGAAGGGAAACCTAACACGGGAGAGAAACCTTATCATACATGAGAAGATAACTCGATATGCTCAAGTAACTCAGAAGAGAAACCTAACACGGGAGAGAAACCTTATGATACATGAGAAGATAACTCGATTTGCTCAAGTAACTCAGAAGAGAAACCTAACACGGGAGAGAAACCTTATCATACATGAGAAGATAACTCGATTTGCTCAAGTAACTCAGAAGAGAAACCTAACACGGGGGATAAACCTTGTCATATATGAGAATATAACTCGATGTGCTCAAGTAACAGAGGAGAGAAACCTAACACGGGGGAAAAATCTATTTCACACGGAGGAAACGTGAACACTTAGGATTTTCTAAATTATTAGTGACTCGAACTTTGTTTAGAATTTGTAAAGCAGTAGCATAAGTGCCAAGATAACATGTGCATATAACACAAGAAAGAAATCTTGCTTCACGTGGAAGAACCATTTATTATTCAAATCCATTATTTCAAATAAAGTAGCTATGTATCAAACCCTAATAGTCTGATTCTTTCATTTATAATCACTAAGGAGAAAACCTTAAATAAAATTAAATAAAATCTGCATAATCATTTTGTCAAGTTCAAATCTCACGAATAATACAATTTCCAAACATCATATGAAGCAATCAATTACTTCTACGGGATAGAAATGATAGAAATTGCTCGCGGTCGTCTAATAGCATGAATGCGGTCGACTACTGAGCGACGATGGTCGACAAGTGGAAATTTTGATAAGTTTTCGTAATTTGTATTTTTATATCACTGCAAAATTTTAAAAGTGAGCAGTTAACACACAGTGCGGTACAAAAGAACCCAAATAAAGCAAATGATTCACTTGTGTCAAATATTATGAAATCTTCACGTTTTGTAAGTGTTAAGAAGTTATTTTTTTTTTTTCAGCGGTAGATTATTGGCGAACTCACCCTATGTACGTACATTTTCTTAGCAATAAAATCATTAAAAATATAATAAAATGAAACAATTCGTGGCATGCAAATTCCAATACAGCTAAAGTAAGCATTTGCACACAGATCTTTGATCGGCACTACTTACCTTGGTTAAGATCTTACTACCTTGGTTATTTACTAGTCCTCCAGACTTGAATCATTTATCACCCAATAGGCTAGCTTTTGATCATTACGTATATTTTTATCACTTTAAGGGACTGTTTTCTATGTATATATATATATATATATATATATATATATATATATAGTTGACAGCAATCCCCATATAGACTATATCTGTTTTAAACTGTTTTATTATGTGTCAGAACGGAGGGAAAACATATTTCCTTGTTACCAGAGATTCGAGGTAGGTTCACTTCTTGGGTTTAGACTTTGAAGTGTAGCCTACGTTTCTGTGACCAGAAGTGTACATTATAAAATCTAGTTTCAAAATGAGCACTATGTTCTATTGCTCCGAACTCCAATCAACATATCGTTCCCGAGATATGGTTCTTTATCTTTTTTATCATTTTGACAAATTTTTGGCGGGCAATAGCTCTGAAATTATATACATATTTTTAAATAAAAATTCATTTCCGAAAATGAATACTATCGTTTACAAAAACCCAGTATTGGTGATGTATGTATCGTAGATCATGCTCGAAAGATAGTTGATAATATCAAGTAAACAATAATTTTCAGAGCCTGCACGCATCTTCCAATTTATGAACATTGTCATTGGTACTATTTCAATAAGGAAAACTTCCTCAATTTGATGAACACTGTTAGTTAATTACTAAAAAAAAAATAATCAAAATATAGTTATTCACTTTGCTGACAGTAATAATACACTATTCACTTATTTTTGTACCACTTTTTATTATATAGAAATTGCAACGAGATCCATTTCAATTATATATATATATATATATATATATATATATATATGTAATTGTTTCAAAATGCAACCCTTACTTTAATCAAGCTCACATATTTTACAAAGAGAAAAGCAAGGGACCGGCTGGAAGAATAAATACAACGTGTTTTGATGGAAGAGACAAGAGAATGAACATCACAATAAACATAAAACATTGATATGATCAGGCTGGTAAGCCACAAAAGCAACACTACATGAATGATAGTAATATCAAGTGATGGTGGCGCCACTTAATTCTTGTCCTTCGTTATTGTGGAAGTTCACATTGGTAATTTTCTTCACAAGAAAAAAAATAACTTCTTTATTCTTCAATTTCAATCATACTCCGCTCCAATAGTAATGCTCATTTCATCCGAAACAATCAGCGTTTGATGGTACCACCGGTTTGTATCAAGAACAACTGGAAAGAAAAACAGAAATAAAAGTAAATTAGAGTTGACAATTATTGATACCAAATTATTAGTATTGCTAATTATACAGGGTGTCCGAGAAGTCCTTCCCTGATTACAGAAATTGATAACTCAGGCTAGAAATAAGATAGAAATATGAAACTGGTGTTGAATTGTTTACAAACTATAAAAGTTTTGGTCTGTGTCATTGGGGTTTGGACGTCCGTGCCTATCTCGATAGGACATTTCCTGGGCGATGGATTGGTCGTGATGGACCAACAGCTTGACCTCCACGCTCTCCTGACATAACCCCATTAGACTTCTTTTTATGGGGTTATGTCAAAGATGAGGTCTACCGAACACGTGTACCAGATCTTGAAACCCTGCAGCAACGAATAACCACAGTCGTTGCATCGATCCCTCCAGTGATGTTGGCTAATGTGTGGATGGAAATTGAATATCGCCTAGATGTGCTACGTGCTACCAAGGGTGCTCATGTGGAAGTGTGCTGATGTGTAAAAGTTACAAAACTTTTATAGCTTGTAAACAATTCAACACCAGTTTCATATTTCTATCTTATTTCTAGCCTGAGTTATCAATTTCTGTAATCAGGGAAGGACTTCTCGGACACCCTGTAGTCTAAATTTCCATACTTATTTTAATACATCGATTCAAAAGATCTGGAATATTATACACTCATGTCCAAAAAAAATATATTAATAAAATATAATGAAATTTCTAGTTTTACATCCCAAGGTTATGTTCTTTAAGGTGAAGAAGGTCGATGATCAAACCAAGGGCCTCTCAAACTAGATGTAAGCACTCTGCCGCCGAGTCATCGTACTCTCACAACAAATAGGAATAATGTGGATGGGCATACGGAAAAGATACGAAATACCCGGCAATACTAAAATTACTATCATATATATCATCGCGAACAACACGGTACATGTGTTCCCGGTGGGAGAGTATATGGTGGTCTGTGGTACCATGGGAATAAAACACTTAAAGCCAATGTGTATCTTGTTAGGAACTCATTAAGAAATTCTACAGCACCACTAGGAGGATTGTTTACGAGCGTAAGTGTGCAGACACTTACATATACATAAGCTGTACACATGAAAACTGTATAGTGTGTCTCATTGGCCACAGCTCGCAGAATGATTCTCGGTTTTCCGCAAACTGTAACAGAACACAAACGAGTATGCTGTAAAGAGACTAGATTAGGCTGTTTACAAAGTGACTCTAGTCATATTCTGATCTAAACAGAATTTCAAACTTGCTACTGCTCCTCCAGCATTCGAGAATTATACTATTATGAAGAAATTAGTGTCGTGGAGCTGAGTGGGATTATGCTTATAGGTCATACACTCTTCACGTGTTAAAACGGAGAGCTTTTGCAGCCCAGACATATCGCGACCTTATCCTGCACATGAATGCAAGACTTTCCCTCCTTCTGTGAAGTGGATCCTGACTTCCGACTTATGGATGACAACACACATGAACATCAACCGACATTGCTCCATGCGGAGAACATTAACCGGATAGCAAGACTAACTCGCTTTTCTGATTTAAATCGTATTGAGACTGCATAGAATTACATCGGACAACGCCATACAGAACATCAGCAACTCCTTAGGACTCTCAACGGGTTACGAGTCGCAATAGTGCAAAAATGGGATGCCATATCTCACCTTTTGTTCGATACCTTGTGAACAGTATGCCGAATCGCTACACGTAACTTGCAGTCCACAGTAATCAAACAGTCTACAGACACTTTTTCAGCATTGTGAGAAAAAAATAATGACCCATCATGGAGACGACTATTGTCTTTCGTTTTCTACGAAAGGCAAATATTATTTCATTTTCTACGAGCTACAACTGAATACGTTGTATTTTTTTCACTGTGACTGCCTACTGTTAATGATGATACACATACTTTTTATATGTGTTTGCACGCTTATTGTTTTATCAATATGAATGTAACTCATATCCTTAACGTTTCACCAGGAGTGAATATTCTTCACACGTTTTGAACTATAGGAGAAGACTTATTCGTAAGTATAGTGCACAGCTGTTAAGAATACTACTGCCATTAATTTAGATACTATTTACCACAAATGTTGCGATTATATGTATTGTTCTATTAATTTATCATACAACATTAAATAAACTCACTTTCCTATACATTTTAAGGAAAACCGTTGAACATCTTTGTGTCAATAAGGGTAATATTTATCTTAACTCACAAATTTAACTGTTACCCACTCGTAACTTTTAGGGTAATATAAAACAAGTAGCAGAACAGTATTACAGTATGCATCACATGAAGAAATTAGGTTTGCTTTTTGGTAAATTAAACTCCTTAACAATCTAAATTTTACAAAGCCTAGGCTTCAATATATCATTTCACTTCAAATTAATTGCGGTATACACCAAGACGGATGAATATTTGAAAATAGAAAATTCTTAAGTATTTTGCTTTGTCGAGCAGAAAGTAATTTAGTTTCATATGAGTCGTGTGTTTTACGAGCAGGTAAATATTTTGTATTTTGACCACTATAATAACCCACTAACCTCAACGCACTGAGGACAGTCTATCAACCAAGGATGCTATTCATAATTACACGCATATGAATATATGGGAAACCATTTTTTGATTGACCATATCTTCTAATCAGCTGGAGGAGTCACCTCCATCAACAAACATTATTCCTAACCTTTGACCTTTTGCATACTGGCCAAAATTGATTGAGAACCATCAAGAAACTCTGCAGATACAGTGCATCTAGGACGGACACACGAATTGAAACTGGAAGGGGTAGCATATAAACAAAATCTCGCGGCCGACACATCCCCGCCCAAAATCCTGCAGGTCAGAATCTCGCGTGGGCAAATTTCACCGCCGAAAACCTCTTGGAGATCAAAAAATAATAAAACAAAATAAGAAGAATCTGAAGATATTTAGACACTAGAAACGAAAAAAAAATGACTGTTGAATATGAACGAAGATATAATTGTAAAATATACACAAATTAGAAAAAAAAAGATCTTAAGACTTTCATTAAAGATTATCTCCTAAGACTTTATATAGGAACTAATTAGTTTAATACGTTTGGTGAGAGTTCATTGCGTATCCCACCGGAAGTTTATATATATATATATATATATATATATATATATATATATATATATATATATATATATATATATATATATATATATATATATATAACTCTATGGCCTATGGAACCCGGAGGTTCAGTGCCGCGTTCACAAAAGCTCTCCACTGACTTCTATCCTTAGCTAATTGGATCCAGTTTCTACTTTGTATTCCTATCTCTGCGAGATCCATCTTAATATTATCCTCCCATCTGCGCCTAGGTCTTCCTAATGGTCGTTTTCCTATGGGTCTACCAGTCAAGACTTTGAAAGCGTTTCTACTTTCTTCCATTCTAGCTACATGACCTGCCCACCTAAGCCTCCTAGACTTGACGACCCTAACAATGTTGGGTAAACCGTATAAACTATGTAGTTCCTCGTTATGAAGCTTCCGCCATTCCCCATTCTCGTTCCTCTTGGGTCCGAATATTCTTCTCAGGATCCTGTTCTCAAATACTTTCAGTCTATGTTATTCCCTCAGTGTAAGCGACCATGTTTCGCAACCATACAGAACAACAGGCATGATTATCGTTTTATATATTTTAAGCTTCAAATTCCTCGACAGAATTCGCGACGACAAGAGATTTTGAACCGAATAGTAACACGAATTCCCTGCTTTTAGTCGACATTTAATTTCTTCGTGAATATGATTTTCGTCTGTTAATATTGATCCTAAATATTTGAAAGTATCCACTTTATCAAAAGTATTATTTAATATTTTAACGCATCCACAATTTGCCGTTATATATAGGGTGTTTCAAAACAACACCGAGAACGTTTGGGAGGTGATTTCTGACACCAAGATAAGACAAAAAGTATAGACCAACCAAGTGCACAAATGCTTCTTTTTGGAATTATAGAGTGCCTAAAATATATATATAAAAAATGAACTTTAAAGATGCATAGCTCCGAAACTATGGAACCTACCGTAGTTGGGTGAAGACTTCACTTAGGAACTAATATGTGCCCTATCCAAAAATACATGTTTCAGAATCCTAAGGCACTCAGGAAATAATTTTTATATAGTGAGTTTGGCTACGGGCATATAATTTGAAGTACTTACCAACTACCTCTATAAAAATTGTTGTGGAAGCACTGCAGGATTCTGAAATATTGATAATTGGATAGGGCACATATTAGTTCCTAAATAAAGTCTTAACCCGACTACGGTAGATCCCATAGTATTGGAGCTATGGACCTTTAAAATTCATTTTTTGTCATGTTCCTGGCAGGCTATAACTCCGAAAGGGAACCTTTTTCACCCAGGTTTGTCTATACTTTTTGCCTTATCTTGGTGTCAGGAATCACCTCCCAAACGTTGTCAATGTTGTTCGGAAACACTCGATATATATAGTAGTGTCAAATGAACACCACGTGAGGGAGTTTGGATTGGTGGTGCGATACTTGCTCAATTAATATTGAAACCGGAAGCAGTAGCAAATGCACAGAATCTCACCGCTGAAATATCACCACCCGGGTCAAAGTCTCAAGTGGGAAAATATCACCATTCAAAAACCCGTCCAAATCAAAATAATAAGAGAAATAAATTAAGAACAATTTGAGAATTCTTAATTTAGACACTAGAAACGAAAAAAAATGACTGTTTAAATTGAGTAGAGATATAATCGTAAAGTAGACCTAAACTAGAAAAAAAATATCTATTTTAGTTAAATTACTGTATTTGGTAAGAGTTCACTGTGAATCTCACCGGGGGGTTAAAAACAGGGGCGTCATTTCAGACTTCGCTTGGGAGGGGCAAGAGCGCCACTGACATAAGAATCTCACGTTTTGTACTAGTATATTAGTAGACAATCTATTAAAGCATATGCATTCCTCAAACTCTTGGGGGGCAATTGTCCCCTCCTGCCCTCCCTAAATGACGCCCCTGGTTAAAAATCTAAGCCAAAAGCCTTGTATACATATATAAGTATAGATGCACACCATGTATGCCATCACGAATATTTTAAGAAGATTAAACTCTGAATATAAACTCCTCATTACAAATATTTGTAAGTGGAAACATGTCCCATCGTTAAAAAAAAAAAAAAAATCAACTTTTGTGAGGGGGAAGGGGACATTTCTATAGTTTTCTCTTCTCCACCACAAATTGACGTTATCTGTGTCATCATCACCTGAAAACTGTTGAACCATTTGAAATGGATTTTCTATCTACTATACTCATATTTATTCTTAAATTACAGAAAGACAAATTTTTCTATGCTCTGTGCAGTATACGTTAGATTGAAAAGAGATCCTATCCGTTATGAAGAAGTTAAATTAGCATTTCAGTGACATGATACAGGTTGGGGAGAAGGAGACTCTCCGTAATCATATTAGAAAGTGTTCGTGAAATAGAGGGATACGTCCCGTAATGACGGATGCATAAATTCCTACTGGGGCAGAACATCTTCCTTATTATGGATTTGTCCGTTAATTGAGGTTTCAATATGCAACGATATTCTTTGAACATTCCACACTGAAGAAATCGCTATGCGGAAATTTTGTCCCGCGACATTCTGCACGGCGAGGTTTTGTCCAATCGAGATTTCGTCTCGTGAATTTTTTGCCAGGTGAGATTTCGTTCAGCGAATTGTATGTCAAGGTGATATTTCATCCCGCGAGTTTTTTACTGGACGAGATTTTGTCCCACGAGATTTAGGGTGGAAGGGTTTTGGCCAGATTTTGTTCAGGTGAGATTTTTGCCCATGTTTTTTTTGGGTAACGAGGTTTTGGCCGCGAAGTTTTAGGCACCAAGGTTTTGGTCAAGCGGGATTGTGACCCGCGAGGTTGTAGTTGCTAAGTTTCGGCCGAGAGCCTATCACTTTCGCTTTTACTAGAGAGATTAGTGTAGCTGTAGAAAATATTCCTGCGACGTTTAGTTGATTCCAGAAAAAACGCTTCTCGCTATCTATTACCTTTATTATCCTTTTTACTCGTCTATAATAATCAATGTTAAAACTGTGATTGATTTTTGCCTCTTCTAGTTTGAATAAAGGATTGAGAGAAAAGACAGTGAATATTCTTAGAACGCTGAATCGATGAAGAAAAACGCTTGTCGCTATATTTATCGCTTTTGCTCTGTGTAGGGCAGTATTTAAACCGGAAGTTGAAGTGGATTTCTATCACTTCCGGTTTTATAAGATATTTAAGAATGGAGACGAAATTTATCATCGGGGTGAAATTTATCAATTCCAGGATATATGTTTTCGCTCTATATTGCTATTTTTTTTTTACTTTGTAGTGATCAGTATTCAAATTAAAATGAATGATTTCTACAACTTCCGGTGGACGGATAATCTCAAACAACGAACTCTGTTTCCCACGTATGACCCTCTATATTCTGGCCAAAAGTTAACTCCATTCAGTAGTTTTTGGGACCTTCCTGGACGGACGGACACACTGACAGACAGGATAAATATTTAAAAAGTTTTTGGTAACACAAACTCCTTTAAAATCAATCACAAGGAAAGTATACCGTATATTGCACGCGGTGTAGGGAATTCGTGTGAAGATGGACCAAACTTCGCATGCGAATACCTCTGACTTGCTCAATATGCATGTTAAACTTTTTTTCTGTGCAAAAAAAATGGATTCCGATATTAGCCATCAAATTGGGGTACAACTTACTCATTTTTGTTTTCAAATACGAAAAATAAATTACGCGGAGGAAGTATGTTAAACGTTGACACGATGATAAACTGTAAGTAAATCCAATGTGAACACTGAGAAAAATCAGTTCTCCGGGCAGTTGTACGGATATACGGAGTCCGCTTGCTTACTACAGAAATCATTACGAAGCATACATTATCCGTACGCTACATAGGCACTGCCCTTAGATGTTACCAGGGATGAATCAAGGGGAGGTGATCAGAGCTATCGCCCCCCAGAAGAGGAAACTTTATTATTTTATATATAAATAAAACCCATCCCAGAGTTTGGAGCTCTTAAAAGTAGCTCTATGTAGCAGTATTACGAACAACCGCCCCCCAGAAGTTCGTCCTGGATCCGCCTTTGGATGTTACATTATGACGTTGCAGGATGTCTGATATCTAACAGTCTTCCTTATTTTACATACATATATACAGTCTTCCTTATATTCGTCAGCTATATGTTATATACACGTCCATTTGTATGTGAGATCCTGACCGCCTATATTGTTTCATACGGAAAGTACGTACAGATGGAACACTTATACGAAAAGTATTATAAAACATGCGTTTGCTTTTGCTGTACGTTAAGTCCAAAAACTATAAGGTTTGCAAATGTAACATACAATTTTACATACGCCACATAAATTTTTTTCTCAGTGTACGTAAAACAAAGATTTGCAAAAATTAAAGACATTTTTTTTTTTTCAAAGTGGGGCGTCTTATTTACTTGTTGACTTTGTAAAGTTACACAATTCTCAGGAAGTATACTTTGAGAAAAGAAATACATGTTTCGTTAACCATAAGGTACTTAATGAACTATAAAACTACAAAACACGTGAAACAATAAATGTGGATAACCTAAATTGATAACATATGTTTCTTTAGTCGGTTTGTCGTCTGAAAATATTTTATTTTCTTTTGTACTTTTCTCTAGCACTTAACTTACATCTTACATGTATACACACATATCACATATATTTCTAAAACTTACTGTTGGTGAAAATAGTGTTTCATTTTAGTTACAGGAAAGTTTTTTTTTTTTTTTTCAGTCTTACAACTACAAGTAAATAAAATAATGTCCAAAAGCAGTTGCGCTCAACATAAACCAGTTCCTTTTCGGAAAGTGCAGTGTATAAATCCTCAAAGTCTGGTTTATGAAAGCTTTAAAGTTTTCTTTCTTTCTTTTTTCTTTTTCATTTTTTTTAGACGGAACATGTTTTGCTTGGTAAAACTATGCAATTTACAGTACATGACAATTACATCATGTCTGGGTGAGCTTAAATTATCCAACTACATACATTCGCATTAGATTTGATCGTGATTATTCTTCTATCTAATACAGAGACACTCACCAAGATACTCCATGATTCAAAGTGTGTTATTGAAATTTTAGAAAGAATTAAGCAAAACATTGATGCAAAAGTTAACAAGTTGAAAAGTTAGTCAATATTTTTTTTTAAAAAAATGCATAATTCATAGGGGAAAATAGCGTTTTATTCAATGACATATCCAGAAAGAGTTGAAAGGTTGACCTCTGACTTTTAAGTAGGGTTAAAGTTATTTTGTAGCTATATGATTAGCGTAGTTGGAAAAGGATACCAGGGATCGATTCCTGGGGACAGCTCATGTGGTTTGAATCCCACGTTAACCAGAGGTTCACATCTCATAGAGGTGCTAAAGGAAACATTAGACCCGAAGGCAACGAATTAATAAGGTTCAAAACAGTGATGTTTTCGAGAGAGAGAAGGTGAAGGCACGGGTACAGGCACCTTACGACTAAGATCAAATAGTGTGTCAAATATAGTGATATTTTAGTTCAAGCGGATATTTGTTATGCACATGTAAGATAGCATGCGATTGACTTGTATTTACATCCTTTGTCAGATAATATAGGACAAAACCTACAGTTTAAAGTTTGATCTGAATTAATGTAGTTCATTAGGTGCTCTCCAACTAATAATCAAATCCGGAACTTCGTGTCCTCAAAGGCTCTTGCACACAGATTGAATAAAAATAATATCAATACAGTCCTAATCGAGTTCTCACGTTAGGTAGCTGTGTCTCAACACTACAAGAGCTCCGTAGTACATAAGAGAAAGCAAGTAGAGGTGTTCGATAAGGCTGAGGACCTATCGAACTTCGAGAGTGAAAATTTATCGAGTTGTCATCGGTTACTCGAAACAGTTCGAGTGTTTGAAATTATCGAAGTTTCGGTTATCAAAATTTCGAATAATATCGAGATTTCGAATATTATCGAAAATTCGAGTATTATCAAAGTTTCGGGTATTATCGAAAGTTCGAATATTATTGAAATTTTGGGTATTATCGAAATTTCGAATATTATCAAAGTTTAGGGTATTATCAAACGTGCGAATAATATCAAAGTTTCGAGTATTATCTTTCACTTCATTTTAAAGGAGGTAACTTTTAAAATGAACATCCTGTGTATAGGCGTATGCAGTACGTACGAGTATTATGTATAAATATGATAGCCTCGATTGCATTGTTTCTTCCAAACACACCGATAATCCCGAACTTCTCAAAATATTCGAACCCCTAGATAAATTGCGATCATACTGAGATTTTTCAGTATTTGCTGCTTTCAAACAATCCAAGACTCACGAATAGTTCGAGTGTCTCATACTCGTCGAATGTTTCTAACATTGCGAATATCTTGAATATTTCGAGTGCCTTGAACTCTTCGAGTGTCTCGAACATTTCGAGTCTTGAACACTTTGAGTGTCTCGAATATTTTGAGTCTCGAAAATTCGATAATTCAATAGTTATTTTTTTATCGACGAAACGCTTTTGAAAATTTTTCGAATTGTTATCGATTACTCGAATATCGGAACAGCCCTAAAAGCAAGACGAAGAAATGTAGCGAGTGATAATGACTGGTGTTATTCAGTCAAAAGCAGTAGTGCTGCAAAGTAGAGAAGGAAAGTAGAAACGCCACAACAAAATGGTTCGCAAACACAAACAACTTGCGTGGATCAAGATTGAAGTTGCACGTAGTCACAGTGCACAACAAGTTTTCAAAGATTTCGTGACGATCTTTTCGCCAAAATGAATAAATCTCTTCACAGGAATCACTACAATACATGAAAAGCCATCATCCATGCCCTGTGCGGAACATCTAGAAATATTGACGCTCTCACTGTGTACGACATTTTCCACAAGTGTGTCAGAAGGGGATAAAGATGGTAGGTGATTACGTTGAGGGAATGCAACAGGTGTTCTTCTGTTCATAAAGTTAGATAACAACAATGTTGACAATATTTTTTTTTATCCAGGCAATCTAAAGTAAGTACGAGGACTAGGAGAGTACATGAAAACGTAGACTAGAGGGATTGATTAGGTACATTGGGGGGACCCTGGTCACGAGGTAGAAGATGTTTTCGCTTTTAATTGAAACAATCAGATTGAAAATTTACTTGTGGATTTCCTGACTTGTAATTGCCATGAATTTTCCTTATTGTCACGATGAGAATGACCACATGCTACATTTAACCATAGCCAGCTTCGTAAGTAAGTTTGAACTCCATACACTATGTTCCACTTGAAAGTGAATATCATTGAAATGTTAAATTAGCATGATACAAGAAATAATTTAGCCTGCAGCGTAACATGAACTCATTAAATTTACGTAATTAGATTATTTTCTTGATAAATGTTTAATTAATAACTTGTTTTCTAATTTTGCCGTTAAGAAACTGGAACTCTCATCTAAAATTTACTATTAAATCATACTTTATTTTCGATTGAGTGAACGTAGGATCAGCATTACGCAACTACGTAAGATTATCTTGTACGTTATCCTTCCAATTCGTCCTAGGTTTACCCAAACGATTTTTTTTTTTTAACACAAATTCACTAAGTAGTGCTCTCAAACTTTCGCGTGTACTTCTCATGCGAGAAATATGATAAGTTTATCTTACACGCCTTGAGCGTATTACTCTTATGATATCTGACAGGGGTGTAGCCACAGGGGCCAGGCCCCCCCAAATGATTTCCTGGCCCCCACAAATGAGCAGCTATTAAAACATCATTCTAAGACTACCTAGCTTCAGTCACTTAAAAATAACAACGTTTACATATAATTAATAATTTCCGGTAAAATAGTATGGAAAAATACTATTTTACCATACTAATCGAAAAAATAGTATGGTATCTGCTCCTTATACCTATCGGAAAACAGTATAGTTTATTTCTTTTACAGCAATTACACAATTTATTGCGATTTATATTTGACACTTTGAAGACAAACGTTTCAACAAGGTACTGTAAATACTACCATAAAACAATGATACTAAACTGATTTGTAAGTAGGCCTGCATCACATTTTTTATATGCTGTAACTAGTATTAAAAAAAACATATTTATATCAGATGAAAAATGTGGTGAAAACAACGTTTTCAGTATGGATTTCAATTAATCGGTAATTTTCAATTATTTTTACATGTCACCATCCCCCTCAGGAGTACTAATGGCGACTGAATTTGGATTTAAACGGCATCGGAAGTTGAACTGTTCATATTAGCCACTCTGAAAACTATGATTCGACATTAATATTGGTCATTTTCGATCATTTTTGTATATCTTCCCCTTCTCTTCAAAGTGCACCTTCAAAATGAAGCTATAAAAACCATTCCAGACCCGAACCTCATCTACGTTGAAAATTTAATCGAAATCAGTCGGGTGGCTCAAGAGTTGTTACAAACGTAGTCATTTCTTTATATATATAGGGTGAACGGCAACTACGTGGACAAATTTGGGCGGGTGATAGTACATCTAACAAGAAGCAAAAAAAAGTAGTAGTGAACATGGGACACATTCCGTCCCGTTTAGGAGTGACAGAGGGTCGAAAGCGTGAGAACATGAACTTCAGAGGCCAACAGCTTAAAAACAATACAGTGCGGTTAAAAACGTCACTTAGAAAGTCATACCTACTCTGTTGAAAAATGCATGTTTGGAAACGCAGCTATGCGTGCGCATGGGATTTTCCAAAGGAACGGAGGGATTCCTGGACATGCTGTAAAGGAAAGAAGTGTCACACGTTGTTAATCCCGTGAGCACACGTATCTGCGTTTTCAAATATGCATTTTTCAATAGAGTAGGTATGACTTTCTAAGTGACGTTTTTAACCGCACTCTCCAGGATGCATTGTTTTCAAGTTGTTGGCCTCTGAAGTTCATGTTCCCACGCTTTCAACACTCTGTCATTCCTAAACAGGACGGAATTTCCCCCATGTTCACTAGGACTTTTTTGCTTTTTTTAAGATGTACTATCACCCGTCCAAGTTCGTCCCCATATTTACCGTTCACCAGTGTTGGGTAAGTTACTCGTAAAAATGTAACGCGTTACAAGTTACTTTACTTTCTCTTAGAATGTAACGCGTTAGTAACGCGTTACTTGCCTCATAAAAGTAACTGTTACTTTACTTCGAAAGTAACGCGTTACTAACGCGTTACTTTTAGGTCCGAAACTTTGAATATGTGGAAAAAATCTTATTACTTCAGTTTTCCGTACTGCTATAATTACCGCTATTATTATTATTATTATTAGTATTATTATTATTATTATTATTATTATTATTATTATTATTATTATTATTATTATTATTATTATTATTATTATTATTATTATTATTGCACGTTCTGAATCGATTTATGTAAATGCAAGGACAAATTTTTACTTGACAACTATATGAATATTTTAATGTAATGTAACATTGACAAAATGCCATACTGCGTTACTCGTAGGGATGGGCACGAGTGAATTCGAGCAAGTTTTCTTTGAAACTCGATTCGACTAAAAACAGACATTTTTGAGCACGACCCGAGAACTCGGCTTGAAAAATTTCCTCCAACTCGACTCGAATTCGGGTCGAGTTTCGAGCCGAGTCGAGTCAAATCTGGTATATAGTTTCGAGTACTCTCTTCAAGTATCTTACATAGACAATATAAATATTATCAATGGTACTACTACTACTACTACAACTTCTTTTTCTTCTTCTATTATTATTATTATTATTATTATTATTATAACAACACTGTGTATAAACATGAAAGATAGGCGGTTTATATATGAATACTAAAAAAGTAGTTGATTGCCAAACTCGGTAGTCGTGAAGGAGTAAAAGGCATTGTTCACGAGCTTCTGAATTTGGGTTGAGGGTCTAGGTTGAGTATTCGGGCTCGGGCCAAACGTTGTTAAAAGTTATAGGGCACTGGCCAAATATCTTCAAAATTGCTCGGCTCGGGTTTAGAATTGTTAACGACTCGAGCAGATCGGCTCACAGCTCATTCACTATCGACTCAAACCGAGAAGTGAGCCGAGTCAACAACTCACCCAACCGAGTCGGCGAGAGCCCTTCGCTCAGTTGAGTCGAACCGAGCAGATGGCTTATCCCAACCAAGCCAGCTCGAGCCGATGGTTCACCCCAAGGTAGCCGGCTCGAGCCATCGGCTTAGTTAAGCCGAGCCGAGCTAAGCTTGTTATAAAAAATCTCTTGTAGTCTCGCTATCGAGACGAGACGAGATGCGAGCAGTGTCCCCTCTCGTGAGCAACACTAAAAGTATTCCATATTACTGCTTAGCTTACATTTCTCATGGCTTTTGATTTCCATTATTTCAAAACGAGTTAAAACGAGCGAGCCACTTATCAAACTCGACTGGACTCGAAACTCGACGCCAAAAACAGTGAATCGGTTCAGAACTCGACTCGAGAATATTACTTTTGACTCGACTCGAAACTCGACTTGGATTCGAGTCGAGTTTTAGCTTGACTCGTGGCCATCCCTATGCGTTAGAAAAAAATGGTTGCTTATTATTATTCTGCTAAACTAATTATATAATAATAACAATGTTGCTATGTATAATTAAAAATATAGAGAGAAACTGACACTACAACTGACGAAAGAGAACACATGAACTGGGGGTGAATCAAAAATGCCAATAACTCTAAAATCGATACATGCTTTTTAAAGCTGGTTGCTCCAAACTCTATAATCAACGGGACTTTAGGATATGCAAACTGATCTAAAAGAACCCTAATATTACATACCATCAACATTACATCAATAAATTAGGCCTGCTCATCAGAACACCGTTTATTCATATTAAACCCTTACTGAATGTCGTTCATTATGCCTAATTGTTGATAAATATTTCCCGCCGGGCACCACTTTACTTTTAAATTCTGTTCAGCAGTGGCGTACTTACGATTTTGTTTCGGTGGGGCTTTGCCTGAAAATGTGAAAATTCTGCAAGATATTTTATATACTTTACTATAATAAGTAAGATTTCGGGGGGGAGGGACTTAAGCCCGGAAGCCCCATCCCTAAATAGGCCAATGCTGTTCACCATCATCTTCAGCTTTTAAGAAAAAGTATTCTTTCAAATGTTGGAACGATAAAATATTTTCGTTCTCCATCTTTATAAAAAACAACACCATTCAAAGTAAAATAGACTGCTAGTACCATTGCACTAGTAGTTCACTCACTCAATGTATTGATTTCGAGCTGTCAAAATCTAAGACAAAATCTTCCTGGTGTTTGTAATCAGTACACGTGATTTCCCTGAGGCTGTCCTCATCTTCCAAAAGCAGCAAGTGGCAGTATATTTTGTTATGTAAATAAACAAATCAAATTGTATCTATGAATGTATTTGCAACCCTACCAACGTAAAGTTCGTAAGGCGAAACGGGAAAATGCACATCGAGATTTCCCGTTCCGCCTTGCATTAAGATGAAAAGTGATAACAGGTTTTACATTCTAATTTCATTGCTAGAGGTCATGAGGCGAAACGGGAAAAGGCGAACAGTGTCGGTCACTGACATCGTTCATGCTCCATTGTTCCATTCTAAGAAATTTACTTACAGGAAACAAACATTTGTTTCCGAAAAAAAATACATATATTGTAGTTACTCATCCGAAATGTAACGCGAAAAAGTAACGCAAACTAGGTACGTTATTTAAAAATTTGTAACGCGTTACCGTTACAGTTATTTTGGAAAAAATGTAACGCGTTACTAGGAAACGTTACTTAAAAAGTAACGCGTTACTTGCGTTACGTTACTTCTCAAGACTGCCGTTCACCCTGTATATATAGATATATAGATAGATAAATAAATAATCACATTATTTCGGAAAGTTGCGAACTATAGCCTATATTAATTGAATCATACAGAAGTTATTCGAAGACGCACTAGACGCCATGATGACTGGTGAAGAACCCTGTGAGTATTACAATACAATAAACCTCCGTTTTGCGGCTATCGCAGCATTGCATTTACGTCACACGTTTTCTGTAGTTAGTTGTTAGTGATCGTAACCACTGTTTTAAAATTCGTTCGCGTTCCCACTTGTATCGCTATTTCTGAGAATGTTATTTAAAACTACTGATTCGAATCATTACCCACTCTTTTCTTCGAAGAAGTTTCGCATGTGAAACAGAAGAAACTTTTTTTTTATGAAATATTTTCCGCGACGGAACAATGCACGATTTGCAGACCTAAAGATATGAAAAACCCAATTCTTCGGATATTAATGTCATACTACTTTTTTATTATTATTTTTGGATTTGAATATTTCTGAAGAAATCGAGTTTATTCGCATTCTCGTACTGATTTAGGAAAAAAAGAATTTGTAAAGTGGTAAACTGAAGTCCGAAGTCCAAAGTAGATGCTCGAAAGCTTGTTTACAAACGAGGTGTCCCTGTTTCTTAACGTGTGCAGCCACTTCGAATCTCTGCATCGTTAACACTGGCGAACTTCAAATGCACGAACCATCCTCGATCTCTTAAGAAGAGGTCGATGTTATTTCTTTAAATCCTGTTTTAACTGCATCTTCCGCAGTACTTTCTCCTTGCCAATCACCAGTGACCTAAAATGATGGATGCGATCTCCTTGGGGAAACGACAGTAGTTTTGAAGAATTAGGATTGGTTAATTAAACAACCTTATGGGGATAAAAGATTATTACGAGTCTACCATTTTTTAATACTTCGATTTATTGGCGAAAAACGCTACAAATATATTCACAATAATATAAGCATTTTGTAATAAAAAAGTTCTATCATTAAAAATAGTTTTTTTTATTGCAAGAACCCCTAAAATAATCAAAATAATGAAAAAACAAAGATCACAAAATGTTACGTAACAAAGGAGAGGGGTTCGGTCTTGCGTTACGAAGTGTGACAAGCAGGAGAAAGGGGGTAAAACTTGGTAAAAAATAGCGTTACGTAATATGTGGACGGCCAAATGAGACATGGATGTTAATAAAATAATTGTTTTTTTTTTTTTAGTCACAAATAATAATAAATTATTTTTGTCAGGAAATCTTAAAGAAAATAAGTAAAATTTCGAAGAAAATCAGCCTTATGTAGATAAGTTCTGTGTGCAAGGGATTAAACTAAAATAGTTATGCACAAAGGTATAACGTTTGGTCCGGGACAGTAATTATTGGTTAAACATAATAAAAACTACCTGGAATATAATTTATGGACAAAAAGCAAGTAATAATAATAATAATAATAATAATAATAATAATAATAATAATAATAATAATAATAATAAGCTAGAAACCAGTGTTTTTTAGTTTCCCGGAAGGAAACAAAAATTTGCCGGTTTTTTCAGGCCTCAAAAACACTAGCTGCAACATATTTCTTTTGGCTTTGTAGCTGCCCCCCCTCAAAAACGACGGGCCCCCCTATATAAACCTAATGGCTACACCCCTGTCTGGTGACCTCTATCTTAATACCTATTTCACTATTTACTTGCTTTTTCGTCTATTTGTGTAATAACTATTGTGGGAAATCTTAGTTTTGAAAACTCTCAACGTTTCTTCTTATTTGACTTTCTTCCAAAGCCCATAGGATTTGTTTCCTGTCTCTCCTAGAAATATAAGCCTATTATCTTCTCTGGTCTCTTAGATAAATATAAGCATTTTTTTCTTGTCTAATTCTCCTAAAACATTCAGGCTCTTTTCTCCTGTTTTTTTTTCTTAGATAACTCCAACCACTTTTTCTTCTTTTGCTTTCCTAGAAGCTACTCAACTCTCTTCTTCTCCTCTGACTATCCTGGAAATCATCAAATTCTCTTCTTCTCTGGTTTTCTTAAGGAACTCAAAACTTCTATTATGCTTTTGTTCTCTTACAGAACCTTTAGCTTTTCTTCTTCTCTGCCTTTATGAGATATCTCTTTACTTTTATTATATATCTCTCTTAGTAAACAATTAGTCTTTTTTTCTTCTTAGGCTGTCTTAGAAACCGTCAGTCAGACTGGCTTCTTCATTAGTTCCCCTAGAAAACCTTCAGCCTCTCATTTTATTTCACTCTCCTAGAAACAAACAGCCTCCCTTTTCCTCTAGTTTTCTTAGAACCCTCAGCCTTTCTTCTTCTTAGACTATCCTAATAGCTCGTAGTCTCTCTTTCTTATCTAGATCTCCTAGAAAAACATAAACTTTTCTTCTTCTCTGAGTCTCCTAGAAACATTCAATTTCCTTCCTTGTCTAGCTTTTCTAGAAAACCATAAAATGCTCATCTTTCATAGAAAACCTTGTGCTTTTCTTCTTCTCCTTTTGTCGTAGAAACTCTCAGTTTTTAGCTTTTCTAGTTCTCTTAGGAAACCCTCAATCTTCCTTCTTATCTAGCTCTCCTACAAGTCTTCAGCTTTTCTCTCTTCTCATAGAAAACGCTCAGGTTTTCTTATTCTTTGGATGTCTTTAAAGCCCTCAGTATTTCTTTTTATCTAGATCTCTTAGAACGCCATATCTTTCTTCTTATCTGGCTCTCTAGAAGCATCACAGCACTCAATGTCCATGTTCTTCCCTATTTGTTCTAAAAAAGCCATCAGTGTTTCATTTTCTCTGGTTCTCCTAGAGACTTTCAGTCACCCTTCTGCTCTAGCGTCCTTAAAAAATTCTCAAGTTTCCACCTTCTGTATTATAAAATCCTACAGTCTATTTTATTCTCTTGTTGTCTTGAGAAACTCTCAGATTCTCTTAGAAAGAAAGACAGATTTTTTTTTTCGTACGACCAATTTCCAAACTACTTAGTCCCAACTGACCAAAGCAGTATATATATTTTATGATTATATATTTGTGTTACAGTTTCGAAACACAACATAGCCGAAACTGTAACACAAACACATAATCTTAAAATATACAGTATATACTGCTTTGGTCAGTTGGAGTTCTATTAGCAATCTTGAATTTTTAAAAACTCCAGTGAATAATTTACTTAATCCCATTTCATCTAAACTCTGTGGCCTCTGCTGATATAGCATGTTGTGTGGCTAAATGGTTAATATTGTCTTATTTGATGCAATAGACTAAAGTTCGATACGAATGGGTCATGTGTTTCAGATCTTACGTTAAGTTGAAAATCTATACATTGCATAGCAACGGTATTGACATGAACATTAATTATTTATTTTTTAAAAAAGAAAACAAAATATACTCTCTGTACAATATTGTTTAAGTCATTGAAGTTGATAGAATTGCAAAATAAAAACTGGGAAAGAAATATTAAATACTTATTCGATCCCTAAAATGAAACGAATAAACATGAAAAGAAAATCAACTTTAATGCAAGCTAAAGCAAGATGTAGAAAGTAAACGATCTTCAAAGAAAATTCTAGCAGTTAAATAATATTGGGAAGCGATGAATATAAAAGCAGAGAGAAACGAGAATCAAATATGTCATCTGCATGATTTTAAAAGTGAAACAAGTTTCATGTCTTCAGTGCCAAACGCATTTTCCCTCTCTCTTCCTGCCACCATGTCTCTCTTTTATTCTCGTATTCAGTGACAGTGTTCAGTTTTGCAGAATGGTTCAGAGAATCCTGGTTCGAATTCTCTCCAGGACATAAAACTCATAACATCTGCTGCAAAGATATGTGGTTTTGTGCCCAGCGGAGCACCATGTGGTAGATATGGCGGATGCATTTTTTAAAACTGTAACGAGTTTGCAATATGAGCTAGCAATGTCACATATCTATTGACCCGAATCTTCTTTCACATTTTGTTTTGGTTTGACAAGAAGTACGACAGAACGCACATGTATAAATTCATGAAGTACCACAAAACTTAAAAATATTTGGTAATACACCTAATGTATAATATTGAATGCAAAGTATTTGTTTGTTAAAGATTGCAACTTAAATGTATTACTACATACACAACTATAACGAGGAAAATGTAATTAGTTTGAGGGTCTTTTAATACTACATAGTGCTCTGATTCAAAGGTTTAATTCAGTTATATACTATGCTGTACATGCGTATAATTTATATCCATCAATCAACTTCTACATCAAATCCCAACTACACATATATTTCCACAGGCTTAGATTTCAAGCTGCTGCATATAACTATTTTTTTCAACTGAAAGAATTAAAAAAAGAAGACTAAATAAATAGTTTGGTTAATAATGTTTCTTTGAGTACCAATATTGTATTAGACGAGAACGTGTTATAACAGGAGAAAAAAATTGTCAAGGGAAATATTTAACCATTTGGTATAAGACAATTTGTAAAATATGTTCATTTTGAATTTGATAATGTAATTGCGATTATTCATTGCTGCTGCCGACTAATCACATAACCTCTTGACAAACAAATAAGCTCAAACAAGAGTACATTCATTTTTCATAGACAAGACATTATTTTTACTGGAAAACAAATCTCGATATGTAATACTTAGAAGAGTCGGAAAATGAAGTTGTTTTCATGTAATAACAAACCAGGAAACTTTTCTGAAATTAAGTATAAAACTAACATCAGATCATTGATACACGCAGAGGGGATTCGAGAGCCAGTTAGTGAGAAAATTCAGGGAGTCCTGTTCAAATAGTGATATAAAATTTAACCATCGTCGCCAATAGCCTTACCTGAGGTTAGTAATGAGTACAATTTTTGCGTTGATTGGTAACGATGTACTAGATTCAAATTCTACTGCTATCATCATATAAATTCACTCCTTCTACACTTGACTTTGTTAAAAAATATCCAGTATATAAAGAGACCTCAGCACCGGATTAAAATGCCAATTAAATCTCATATACTTTATTTTATTTTTCCATATTGGAATTTAACCTACATTTCCTATGATACTGATTTCAGTAATTCCTCTAGACTTAAGTGTGTGTGACCTAAAGCCCCCACAAAATAAGGATTTAAATATTAAATTGCTGAGCTACGCAGGGTCATGCTTCGATATAATTTAACGTCAATTTTACTAAATATGTATTATGAGCCAAACACGAGACTAAGAGAAGAAAGCATTTGCGCTTAAGTCATTTTGCTACTGACATGCCTTAATTATATAGTTTATATTAAGTACTAGCAAATGCATTACTAATATAGCACTTAAATATAACTACAAACTAAGATAAATCATACAATAGAGATACATGGATCGTTTAAAATAATTTTATATTTCAGCATTGGTATGTCCTGATCTCTCCTGCAGTAGGTTGCTGTTGGAATCGTAGATCAGTGAGATGATGAAGAAAATAAAAGAAATGAATAAAGATTGTTTTAGTGTTTATTGCTTCCCTAACGTAGGTAAAAGGATTAATATTTGTGTTTCATTTTGTTTCTGAAGTTTCAAAATCAACAAAAGTATGTTATCAAACTTGGGTTAGCACATATAAACAATGTGGCATATGGCATAAAGGTTGGATTATTGAAATGATGAAGACATAAACGTGTTAGTGAAGTGAAATCCATGATCATTATAGAAATAGCTCTTGACGATAGAAGATTTTCATAATCACAAACACAATCCAGTTTCTAGATAGTGTTATCTTGAAATGTGATTCTCGTTTCTTTTCTTATCTCCAAATGTCTTCATCAGTTTCACTTTAGCCACCTCTGATAATATCCCTTTTACGAGATATGTATTAGACGCTGAAACAGCGCAACGTCGTTCAGCAGAAAAGGATCTCAAGAGCGTGAGACGAAATGCAGTAGAACGCCAGAGAATTAATCTCCCGTCTTGCTGCTCTTTTGGAGCGACATGTTGGCATACAAGTCACGTGGGCCATCTGCCTATATATATATATATATATATATATATATATATATATATATATATATATATATATAACTCCTAGAAAACGTGACCAAATGTGAACACTTGCAGCTGCGACATTTCATCCTTTGACCCATCTCTTTCCATAGTGCGTTTTCCCCATGTAATGTGATTTGGAATGCAAAATTAGCCTTTATATTTGGTCCTCGACTCAAAAGTTTTAGATTTACATATGGGGATGTCAACCAAAATATATTTTTTTTATGTTAAGAGCAACAAATCTGTCTATGGTTGATAATAATAAAATTGGGTAAAATAATGTATTTCACCTGTTACAATGCAGAAGTTACTTTTATAAATCTTATAGAGATGCAGTTTTACGGAGTGTATAACTTTAGATGTTTTGTATACTGTACCTTTAAACATAACTTTGCACTTTACAAGATTAGTTGATTATTTAAGAGAAAATGAAATTATGAAAAGCTTATTAAAATTTTAGAGCATGACAAGAAAAGAAAATCATTTACTTCTTTTGAACGCTGATTAGTCTGTAATCATATTTTTCTTATGATGTTTTGGTTAACCAAAACTTCTTTACATTTTATTTTATATATAAAAAATAAAAGTTGGTCTCTGTTTCACATAATCAATTGATCACAGAGGACTTTAAAGGACAGTTGACAACATCGTAATCACCCGTGGGTCCACCACTGACTGTGATATATGAATGTTATTTTCGAGACAATCATTTATGGATTAATTAATGTTAATCCTGCTGTGTTGTTTATCTATATATAAAAAAATTGAAAATCACTATGTTTGTGACTCTAAATCTCCTGAACCGCTCGACCGATCTCGATCAAATTTGTAACATGGATGAGGTTCGAGACTGGGCTGGTTTTAGGCTATTCACTTTGATGATTGAACTGACGGATGGAGGAGGGGGAAATGAATAAAAATACATAAAACTTAATAACTCCTGAACCACTCGACCGTTCTTGTTCTAGTTTTCAACATGAATGAGGTTCAGGATCGTTTTTATGATTTAAATTTGACGGAGCAACGTAGGGGACGAAAAGGAGGAGGAGATATATATAAAAATCAATTTATATAAGACTGAAAGTGACAATTTTTGTAACTTAATAGCTCTTGAACTATCCGACCGATCTCAATCTTTTCAAGATACATGAGGCTCAGATCTGAAATCACTTTTGTAATTTCACTTTAACGGTAGATCTTAGGGGAGGGGCAGAGGAGGGGACGCATATATAAAAAGTAATAAAACCTTATAACTTTTGAACCCCTCAACCACTCTCGATCAAATTTTCAACATGGATCTCTTTTATTGTTTCACTTTGACGAGCCAACCTAGGGAAGGGGAGGGGGCATATATATATATATATATATATATATATATATATATATATATATATATATATATAAATTTAAATGACTGCCTTTGTGACTTCATCACTCTTGAATCACCAGACCGATCTCAATCAAAGTATCAACATACATGAGTTTAGGAGCAGCGATTACTTTAGGCTATTCACTTTGACGATGCAACGGAGAGGAGGGGGAGGGTAGAGAAATTTAAAAATGACCAAAAATGACCGATATTAGTGTTGAATCCATAGTTTTCGGGGTCGATAAGAGAAACAGTGACACTTCTGATGAATCCATAGTTTTCCATAGTTTTCGGACTAACTGAGATTAACAGTGACAATTTTGATGCCGTGTGCCGCAGCACGAAGGAGGAGGAGAGAGAGGGGGAGCTATATAATCGAAAATGACCAACATTACTGTCTAATCCGTAGTTTTCGGGATCATTCAGATGAAGAGTGACATTTCCGATCCGGTTTATATAAAAAATCAGCCCCGCCACTTGGGAGAGTGATATATATATATATATATATATATATATATATATATATATATATATATATATATATATATATATATATATATACGGAGTTGTACGAAGCGAGTAATATATGCTAGTATTCTATATAATCAGTTCAGTAATTCAATTACTACTAATAAATCATAGAAATTGTTTACTGTGTATGTTAAGTATGATTTTTAGTACCACTAAATAATTACATTAATTTATATATGTGTTTGTGGTAATAAAGCAAAACCTTTTACCTCAACTTAAGAGATCTGAAAGCATTACTATAAGGTGCAATAAACAGTACACACAGTATACATACAAACATATTTATTTCTCTAGAAAGAATAAAGCGCTTATTACGAAACTTGGAGGGGCTTATTGTAAATTGTCACACTTGTAAATTATATTGTATTATATTTTATATATGTGTTTGTGGTAATAAAGCAAAACCTTTTACCTCAACTTAAGAGATCTGAAAGCAGTACTATAAGGTGCAATAAACAGTACACACAGTATACATACAAACATATTTATTTCTCTAGAAAGAATAAAGCGATTATTACGAAACTTGGAGTGTTTATTGTATACTGTGTGTACTGTTGTGATCTCAAGGTAGTTGGTATTTTATTAGGACTACAGTGCGGTTACACGAAGTACCAATGTTTTTTATGTTTATGGGATAGCCGAGCTGATGACAAACATTATGAAGTGAAGGAATGGGAACCTAGAGTGAATTACGTACCTGGAGAATGCAACGTAACGCGGAGACTGAGAATTGAACCCAAGTCTTACGTCCACTAATATTAATGATTTTATGGAATTATACTTTTAGATTGTAACAATGCAATACGGTAATACGGTAATAAAATTATTCACCGTATTTTTGATTATATTTCGTATTGCGGAGACATATATATGAAGCGAACTTAAAAAATCTTTACTGAATTCTCTATGTCTGTGTGTCTGTCTGTCTGTTAATTGCGATTTTTTTTTCAATTTTCAGCCCTCCATTCGATAGAGCATCAAAAACTATCTGAGAAAGTGAGAGAATGTTTCGCGTCACTCTTATCGTTTCCGAGATATTGGTCAAAAATGTCAAATTTCGGGAGATTTAAGGAGCCATACCTTGAAAACCATAAGCTATATAGACTTGATATTGGCGTTGATCAATACTTAAGGGGACGATGGATGTTTGGGTACCAAATAGTACCCGGTAAGAACTGTCAACTGGCCACTGGTTTGGCCAGTGGCAACCACTTAATATTGTCACCAGCATGTTTACCATCCTCCCACATAGTGATTAACACCAAAATTATCTCTTTATTACTTACCATTACCGAGATATTGACTAAAATAGTTCCGATTTGGCCAGATTTAAGGAATCATATCTCAGGAATCATAAGTCATAGAGAGACGATGTTTTCCGATTATTTGTTTTTTTTTTCTAGAAACAGAAGGTGTGGATAAAAAGATTTACTTTTACATGTAGGAAAATCAGAGTTATCCTTTCCACTCCATCTCACCATTCTTTTGAAGTTCGTTGTGGCAATGCTCTTGGAGCATTGTCAACTGGTTATACTTGAATCCAAAATATTAGATGCCGTATTTATAAACGCTCTTCAGATATCGTCACAACATAAAATTCATATTATGAATCTGCACATGCTCTGATCTTTGGTTAGTTCGTTGATTTGAAGTTTTGCGTCCTTTTCAGCACCGAAGATATACAAGACGTGTACCAGTACCCACAAGATGACGTGGGATCGAGTCACATGGGCTGCCACTGAGAATTGAACCCAAGTCTTACATTCACTAATATTAATGGTTTTATGGAATTATACTTTTAGATTGTAACAATGCAATAAGGTAATACGGTAATAAAATTATTCACCGTGTTTTTTTATTACATTTCGTATTGCTTAAAGTAACGTGTTTATGGAAACTAAAAAAAAAATAGATTTAGTTTTATTTCATAACATTATAGCAATATTTTTGGTAGATATAATTTCAACATGTTCTCAGAATTTTGTAATTTTAGGCAGTGCTGCAAACGTTACCGGTTTTTACCATACATCCAAAATGGTTTGAGATTTCACATTACTGTAAACGATATAATATCTAAGCTTCACATCCATTAACAAACAAGCATACAATTGGAGAATGCTTATCTATTCATCTATCTATCTATCTATATCTATATATACCTATATATATATCTATATCTATCTATCTATCTATCTATCTATCTATCTATCTATATATATATATATATATATATATATATATATATATACAAAGTGATGTGTGTGTGTGTGTTGGGTTAACAATACTGTTAGCCCAGTGATGCCACAAAGTATGTCAGACAACACATTGTCGTGTCAGTATTTGAACGTTAAAAAAATCGGCGTCTTTTTATATGAGTAGTTATTATGATGGCGTCCCTACCGTACCTTTCAGCAGCAAGACTATACGAAGCGTTAATCTACAGCTTAACGTTGCATCCGAACCACATCAGCTTCCGCCGGCTTGTATGCTATTCACATAGAAACAAAAGAGTTCGGAATTACTTTTGGGATAACTCTTGTATGGTTCTAGGTGGCAATGTACATTCAATTATTTGTAAAATATTTTTACAAACACTTGTTCTCAAGTTGGTTCTGAATAATTAGCAAATCCAAAGGCAGACTTTTTTTTAAGGATAGTCAATCTTGTCTGCAGTTCGGTTGATTGTGGTTTAGAGGAAAACCATATGCTTAGTTTAACACTCATTCTAAAATAAAACTTTGTCAAATAACAGGTTCATAGCAAAACATGAATATTGATATATTTGTTCTTTATCTAATTAGTAAGGTGTTGTTATAAACTCTGTATGCAACTCATACAAATAAGTAAGTTTTGAATACCACAAATAAATGTGGTTAAATGCAAAATAGTGTTCGAAACTATTGAATATTTAATTATTTCCTGTGAACAATACTATGCAAAAACAAGTTAGTCGGAACTTGTATATTGTGGCTTATCCTCAATATCTAATAATAATTAAACAGAACATTTCATCATGTTTGTTATGAAACACTAATTTTATGTACGCAAGTCTCCTACCCGCTGTACACCAAAGGATAAAATAATGCGGGCATATGTAATAACTTATGTTCTTGTTAATTATTAATTTCTACGCCAACAACTATGATTTTACTCAGATACTAACGATCAAGTTTAAATAAGTTATGATTACGATCATTGTCCTAATAAATGAATTGATTCATGCTAAAAGGGCTTCAATCACCAAAATGGCTAAATTAATTAATATCGGATTTTTGTTCCTATTGTGTACATGAATGTTGCTATGCATAAAGAGATTCAGTTTCATTGGTGTTATATTTTATAAACAAATATCAAGTTCGATAATTCAAGGCAGCATGGACTTGAGTCAGTGACTGAAGCATTTCTGCATGGAAAATTATATTTGTTTTATTTGTTAGTTAGTGGCTATAGCTATTAGTTTCGTTCCGTTCGGTTGGTAGACCTGTAACCAGAGGCGGCCTAAGTAGTATGCGGGGCCCCGGGCAGGGGGGTTCGGTAGGCGAAGCCCCCCACAAAGCCAGGAAACATAGGTGAAATTTTTGAGGGGGTAAGGGGTTCTTATGACATGGGGGTCGATATAACTTACGACATTAATGATTCGGAAACATTTTACATGCATGCAAGATCAACAAACTAGAATACAATAAAACTATCACTGACTTACGAAGCAGCTGCTTTGACGGTCGCAGACGGAAGTCCACTTTTCTGGCTTTTCGCTGTGCAAAATCGTTGATAAGGTCCTCGTAGTCCATTGTTGAGGCAACTTCGTTTTCGATGGACAAAATAGCTAAACCGCACAATCTCCGTTGCGACATTGTTGATCGTAGATATTTTTTGATAAGTTTCAACTTCGAAAAGCTTCTTTCCGTGCTGGAAACTGTCACAAGAATTGTCAACGTAATTCTGTATGCAATAACGATGTTGGGAAATGAATCTCGAATGGACCAAATGCACTGAAGACACTCTTTGGCGGCATTGATGTTATCAGGAAGCATTTCTCGAAAAATCTTCAATTCTGCGCACACGTCAATTCCGTCCAAATCGCGTGAATCTTCTGCGCGTAACATGTTGTCCAAATCCATGCAGCACTTTAACAAATAATCGTCGTTCAATGACCGCAAACCCTTCAAGTTGTATAGAAATCCAAAGATTGAAGCATACTATTCCAGTTGTTCGAATCTTTTTTTAATTGAGGTAAGTGATTGAAATATCCTGTTCTGAAGGACTCCTCCGGCGAAGATGTTTCTTCGTCGTTACTCTCATAATCGAATTGTTTTTTCTTGCATCTGACTCTTCGTTCTTTGAATTTCTGAGCTACGTTCATTTCGGACGCAATTTCCTTTGCTGCGATCATAGAATCGGAGAATCAAGAAAGTAACAAAGCCTTTGATTTGCTGTATTGCCACATCGAGCTGCATGTCAGCTGATTGCAAAGTTTTGCTGACAGCATTCACAGCAAATAAAATGTCATACCACATGATTAAGCTCAGAATAAACTCGAAACTTTCGAGCTCATAATTTTCAAAACATTCGGCTTCACTTTTTACTAGCGGATCATTGGCGGTATCTGCGACAGTCAACAGTGCCTCCCTGATTTCTTTCGTCTGATAACGTAGCGCTTTCACACTTTCCAGGCGGCACTCCCGCCGCGTTTCTGAAAGTGATTTTGTAGTCATGAAAGGCACGGTTTCTTCCAAAATTTTCCAGCTTTCAGCCGAGCCAGGAAAGCATTTATATATTCTCTGTATGACACCAAAAAGCGTCACTGCTTGGGAGTTGCATTTAGCCATGTCTCCTAAAACAAGGTTCAAATAATGGCAGCCACACGGAGTGTAAAATGTTCGACTGTTCATGCGAAGAATGTGCGCTTGAACTCCTTGGTATTTTCCCTTCATGTTCGCACCATTGTCGTACCCCTGGCCACGACAGTCGGCGATGCCCGGACCGAGGTTCACCAGTGCGGTAAGAAGAGTTTCAGACAGACCCTTTCCTGTTGCGTTGTCCACATCCAGAAATTCGATGAAGTGCTCCAACCACCTTCACTTCCGGATCTGATATGTCCACAAAACGCAATATTAGGGACATCTGCTCTTTGTGTCCAACATCAGGCGTGCAGTCAAGGATGACGGCAAAATATTTAGCAAGTTTCACTTTATCAATAATTTCCCCTCTACTTCTGACGCCGTCAGGTCGATAAGCTCGTTTTGGATCCTATGCCCGAGGTAATGGTCGTGAGCCTCGTCGTTCTTAATTCGGCGGAGACGTTCTTGCATGGTTGGATCGAATTTGGCCAGCATCTCAACTAAACCTAAAAACTGACCATTGTTCGGCGCATTAAGTTTTCCGTTCTCCCACGAAATGCGCTGTTGTTTTCGGCAAGGTACTGTACAATCGCTAGAATTCTTGTTAACACTGCGCGCCAATGCAGCTTTTCTTTTCTAATTCGTTCTAGCATCATGTTATCTATTGCGCTACCATTGGACGTTCTCTGATCTGATTCCAACCAAGCTGTCATGCACTTAACGTGATTTACAGAAACTTCGTGGTGCTGAAGTTTACCTCCAAGATGCTTCCAGTCGCAGCAGCCTTCGTTTGCTAACTGGCCTCTAGTAGCTGCCGTGCCAAACAACTTACAACGAAAGCAAAATACTCTGTCTCTGATCTTCGAATAACTTAGCCATCGCCTATCCACTGTTTCTCCGTTCGCCATCCTCCGTGTAAAGAAATTGTTCGAAAAATGTCTGTTACCTTCGTCCTTTGGGTATTCACAGTCACATAGCGTGATTGGATCCTTCTCCACTAACATGTCACGCACTTCACTGTTAATATGTTTCCAATTACCTGGATCGTATATGTCCTTGAACAGTGTGCTCGTCGTTTGAAGAGTATCAGAAGTATGCAGAGGAAAGGTCGCGCTTTCGCAGGAGAGGTCACTTTCTGGGTCTGTTGCAACAACGTTGCCCCCAGAGAATTGCACCAAGTTTTCATTGTTGCTTGTGGGACAACAGGGCGTAGAAACAGTTTTGTTGCCGGCTAGTTTGTTTTCTTCGTCGGACGCAAAACTTGGTATCACAACCTGGTCTGTCGCATCACACCGGTCGCTCACAGTCACAGACAAATCATCATCCGTGTTATCATGTTTTTGGTGTTGATCCGCTGATTTTACCGCTACAACAAACTTGATCCTTTTTGCTTCTGAATGAAATCTTCTTTATATTTCCGTTTCTTGGCTTTCGCAGCCCCACTTTCTTATTTACGGAATTTGTCTCTGTCTCTGCCACTCATGATGGTCACTTATTCTTTGCCCAATAAACGAATAATCGTAAAACACTCACGCACTAATCATAATATTACGTATCCACATCTCACTAAGACTGCGCGGTCCGAATTCCGAAGCCAAATTGAGGTGCTACACAAGGCGTGCAATAGGAGCTATTTCTTGGAAGCGATGACTCAGAGGTGTCCGTAGCAACAAGACCACTCTTCTGACCCAAAAACAACAAACAACATGACTTCTCACTCTATTTCGAGAACAAAGAAAAGTTGAGATAAGGCCATTTAGAGTCACGTGCATGGTATTATCGTCGCCTTGTTTGCTGACCCATTGTTAATCCGAAACTGAAGGGCGTAATTATTACTGTACTTTAAAACCAAAAATATCATGCTAAACGCTTTCATAGTAATGGTGTAGATTTCGGGAATTTAAGGCTTCTAAAAGTAAAATATTGAGTAAGAAGTTCTGGTTTGTGAAAACTGGTTTCCAAAGAAATCCACCACACCGTATTATTGGCCAAAGTATTCACTTAACTCTAAGCTACAGTACATTAGAATGTTGCAGAGGCCCCGCATATTTGAGCTGACTGTGACAAGAGAATATCCTATCGCGGGGCCTGGGGCGGATGCCCCAGTCGCCACCCCCAAAGGCCGCCTCTGCCTGTAACGTCTGGAACCTGGCAAAAGCGTCTTAACAGTTTTCTGTTTAAAAGGAGCAAAAAGTAATACTTAAATAAAATTACATGCATACAGGTCTTCTTCTATAATTTACATGCAAGGTGGGCTTCAGTCCACAGCGGAAACTATTATTTTCTACCACGGCAATGAACATAAAAGTGGTTTTCCTATACAGCATTCGATTAATTTCATTTGTATCTACACGAAGAAAAAAAATGGTTTATTTGGTCCTATAGTTTCACAACTGCAACGTTTTTCATATTTTTCTACAAACTAAGTTTGTTTGACAGATCTTTCTGTATTAACTGATTCAAATAGCAAAGCACGTTTATATTTAATATAATCAGTATTCATTTTGAACTAGTAAAATTGAAAAAAAAAAAAAAAACAATAAAGTTTAAGGTGCAATTAAGTCGACAGAATTGTTTTAATCGGCAAATTGGCTACCTGCTAGCCATATCTAGTAGAGAGACCTGTAGCGAGCACCCTAGAAACATGGCATTATATCCACGGACTGATTTTTGAGAACAGGTACATAACAGAAAAAGAAATAGCCCATATGCTGAACATCTCACGGAAGCATTTTGAGTACAGCAGTATATTAACATGAGCAGCTTGCAGCAAAGTGGGTGTCGAAATGACTGAACACTTGCCAGAAGAAGGAATGAGTTCAAACATCTAAGGTAGTTATGGCTCATTCTGAGGCTAGTGCTCCTACTTTTTCTTTCGACTAGTAAGTGAGGATCAAACCTGGCTCCATATCTAATCCTGACACAAAGGATCAGTCAATAGAGTGGCGCCATTCTAGGTGTCCGCTGCTAAAAAAAAAAAAAAAAAAAAAAAAAATGTTCCACGCCCAGATACTAGCAAAGAAAGTTTGAAAATGTTGTAGGACAGAGATGCTTTATAGACTACTACTTAAGAACTCTACTGCACGAGATAATTAAGACGAAACGCCGCGTAAAGTTGTCCATGGATGTTCCCCTTTCGCACGGCAATTGCCCAGCTTGCACGTTCCATATCATGCTGCCAAACTGAACCCTCTGAAATTCAAATTTGATGAGCAATCCCCATATTATGTTGGTCTGAGTCCCTCTGATTATCATTTGCCCACAAAATTGAAGGAGTACTTCAAGGTACATCAGTTTGAGAACATTCATGACGTCCAAGATGTCTCGGAGGGATATTTCTCCAGCTCTACTTTTTCTGGTGAAAGCCAGCTAGTTTTCAGTACGCTGTCTAAGTGAAGACATGATAACTTTAGTTCTTGTTTATAATGTATCTTTAATTATAATCCCCATTTATTTCCTCAAGTCCAGCTGCTTGATTTTCAGATTTCCTTTTATCTTTTGCATTGCAGCGAAAGGAACCTGGCCCTATTCCTAATATATTTGCTTAGTGATCACTCTAGCACGTTACGGCAAGTAGAGTAAGATCTGTCTTTGGACACAACACTCAGGTGGAATCAAGTTTGGAAAGAGAAAATAATCCGAGGGGACTAAATTTGGCAAATAGGATGCATGAATATGCAATTCGAACGTTAACTCATTGATTATGACCATCGCGATAACAGATGTGTAAACTGGTGGTTATCTTCATGAAACAACACTTTATTTTCGCCAAATGCGGCTGTTTTTCTTGATTTCATCACTCAAACGCTGCAATAAGTTTGCATAATACTCACAGTTGATTGTGTTATTTTCTTTTAGAAGATAATATCTAAAAAAATATCCTACGTTTATCCCAAAACAATAACGCCATGACTTTGCTAGCAAATTGAACTGTTTTCGCCTTCATTGGAGCCGATTGTTCCCTATCAGTAGATTGTTTCGACTATTCCTTCGTCTCAGGTGTGAAGTGGTGGACCATTATTATGATCAACGCAAAAGTCGGATTTATTGCTGTAAAACATCGCTAAACACCCTCACGACGCTGTTTTTGTTTCATTGTGAGCAAACGCAGCACTCGTCACGCGCACAGGTTTCTCATGTCCAAATTTTCAGTAAGTATGCGATGTACAGCGCTTTTATAAATGCCTGCTAGCTTGCGTACTTTCAGCCGACGTTCATTCAATAATATTTTGGGGACTTTCTTCGCCATATTTGACGTGGTCACTTCATTTGGTCGACCAATAAGATGTTCGTCTTCGCAGCTCATACGGCCTCATTTAAGCTCTGCCACCCAATGTTTTACTATTGCAAGAAGCAGATTCTCAGAGTAGAATCTGGCTCGGCTTTGAGATTGGTTGGACTGAGACTTTTCAAGTGAAAGTATTGTGTCACATAACGGTGACTCATATTTCCATGTTTACAAATTCACTGAGTGCTTTCACTACTGATAGTTGCAAAACAATTACTAATCAATGTTGTGTCTTCAAACTTAAGCTTTATACGGTGGTACTTTCGACCTCGACCATATTCATATTTTTCAACAATAACCACCATCTACACTTCTGGGACTACCCACATACTATTTGAATATGGATGATGGCATGTGCCCGCCAAATACACAGGATTCGACTTTCTGATCATGGCTTGAAGACCATGCTTATAACATATCCCGTACTTCATAATATTGGTGTTGCAAAAGCAAGTAAAAAAAAAAAAGAAAAAGAAAAAGAGAAGAAAAAAACCTCAACATCTACTGGAAATGGAACTCGGCATTACGCGTTCCAAATATATGAACGCTATAGTGGGAAGAACTGCTCTGAGGATGTATACAGTATAGTGTAAAACTACGTGAAAAAAAAAGACTACATAAAATGCACTTATATAATTACTAATTTAAATTTTCAGTTAAGAAATTTAGCATTCACGTAAATGATGAGAGGGAACGTTTTTGAAATTTAATGTTTTTTTTTTACCTTATTTTGATAAAAAAGGAAGTAATCTGTCTATAAACATGTTTGTTCAGTGGCGTGCAAAATTCAAGGACGAGATAGATAAAGAAACATAAATATTGTGTAGTTGGTGGAAAGAAATGAAAGCCCGGCGGCATGTTGCCAGAGGTTTTCTGCACGTATATACGGAACAAGATGTTACACGGCATGACGTCAGCCTGACCGTATCGCCGAATGAGTCTCCTCTCCCAACATGAAGTACCTGAATTAGAAAGACGAGACAGTGTGTGTCAACTAAGATGCATCAGAGTGGTGTTACAACAATATGGCCCGAAGAAAGCACTTGGATAATTTCACACGATAAAGAATAGTCGGGAAACTGGAAGGACGAAGTGTGACGAGTGTGGCCCAGGAGCTTGTTATCGCCCAAATCATTGTTTCACGTGCATTGGAAGCATTCTGAACTACAGTCAATGCTGCGCTCAGGAGAGATGATAGTCGGGTACAGCCAACTACAACAGTGGATGACCACTACATTGTGAAATAGGTAAGAAGAAACGAATGTCAAACAGCGGTAGCATTTGTAACCACATTTAACATAACTGCAAGGCGCCAAATCTCACGCTTTATAATGGTACCTCGACTGCATGTGGGTGGTATCTTTACTTGACAGCCATTACAGTGTGTTCTGTTGACATCTGCACATTGCATGCTGACATCTGCATTGGTGGTCCAGAACATCAGGAATGGACCTAGAGGGAGTTGGGTGGTGTTTTCTTCTCAGATGAGAGCAGATTTAGTCTGTGCAGTGATTCTGGAAGTACGTATACTCATCTAGTTAGTGGTGGGAATTCATAATGAATCCAGAAACATTGTCAAACACGATCATGTTTTTAGTCCAAGTGTTCTTGTTTGGGGAGTCATAATGTTGCATGGCCATACCAACCTACAAATATCTGAACGCAATAGACTCACCGGATAACATTATTGTGACAGTATAATCGTTTCTCACGTGCATTTTATCAGAGGTGAAGTCTGCTCTCTTTTTATATTTTTGTAGTGCGCAACAGAATCGATCAGCTCAGGTGGCGATGACCTGGAACAACATAATAGTAGGCGAACGCACTGGCGTGCCCGTTTTCCCGACTTGAATCCCATGTGGCACGATATATGAAGACATCTTGCAGCACCCCCAGATGAACCAAGATCATCCAGAAATTGTGAATTAGAATGGTGGAGAAATAGATCTCCGTTTCACAACAACTCATTACCAACCTTGTGAGCAGTATGGAGCGTGTTGCAGCCATCTCTGTCCTTGGTGACCTGACTTCCTTCAAAGGACCATTTTACCATTTGCGTAATGACAGGGAGCCATTATGAGTTGCATGGACTTCAGTGTAAGTTATTGTTTTTGTATAAAAGTGTCGTTTTTCTTGTTCCTATTTTTCTTAATGTTGTTTCCTACATTATACTGTAGTAGTACTTCTACAGTCTGATTCAAGTTTCACTCATCTACACCACTAGGGAGTGATACAGTATGTAAAACTTACTTGTATCCTTAACTTTTGTACAGTGTCCGGGGGCAAAAGTCCGCAGGGGGCAAAAGTCCTTTTTGAGGTTTTGGGGTACTTTTTGTTGGAGTTGTGCAACATTGCTTGTGCTGCAGAAAGATTAAATGGCAGTGGTGTACTGTTCATGTTCGTAAAGGTGTGCGGTGAAATTTGTTTAATCATGTTGTACTTTAATCATGTTTGTTTCCAAAATAATCCACTGTACTAAGACTTATGAACCACCCTGTAGTTTAACTTTATCAATACGAAGAATAACTTCATACTTTGAGTGTTAATTGAGTTTTTCTCAAGTGAGATAAACTTATCTTTTTGCTTAGTCTAACTTTTTTTAATGCGAAGAATCACTTCATGCTTCGTATGCTCTTTGTTTTTCTTAAGATTCTTGTAGAAAACAAAATAATTAAATAAAAATGCCTGTATGTCGAAGGCACTCCTACTTCGTGTGTTTCAGAGGACTTTTACCCCATTGCGAAAGGACTTTTGACCCCTATACAGGGGTAAAAGTCCGAATTTATCCATCCCTTTTTAAATTGCTGTATCTCATTAAGTAATAAATTGGTAGGCTTTCTAGCACCTTCAAAATATAGAGGAATGTTTACGTATACTTCTGTGTGAAATTCGTTATTTTGCCGTTATATCTTTCTGCTCCAGCGCAATTCAAACACCAAAGTTCTGCTTTTTTGCGCCCGCGCTTACTCTCTCTCTCTCTCTCTCTCTCTCTCTCTCTCTATATATATATATATATATATATATATATATATATATATATATATATTGGTGTTTCATGTATTCTCTTGAAGTAATGTTAGAAAAAGTAATATACTTCATATGAGGTTTGTTTTCCCTCGAATCAAATATAGTTGTCCTCTTTATAACGGTATAGTAATTTTAAAACTCAGTCTTACTTTGTAATGGAGAATAAACAGCCGAAACTAGAAGGCTATTGTGGTTCATATTAGTTTTTGTTCTTCTTACCCACATAACGAACGGTTTCACGTCAATCTTTAACGAATGAACCCTGACAGCATTTATCTTAGTACATTCCTTGAGTTCTATATTGAAAAATGAAATGAAATCTTTAAGTTTTACATCCCACGGTTATGCCGGTTAGGCTAAAGGAGACGGTGAAAATGAGAAATGAATGAAATGGTGGAATGAAGGAAGTGGGAGGAAACGGGAGAACCTCGAGAAAACCCACGAGCACGGTGTTTGTCCACCACAAAGTTCACATGGCGCGAGTTGGGATCGAACCAGGGACCCCCAAGCACCGGAGGTGAACGCTCTACCACTGAGCCACCGCGCCCCCCACAAAGGAGTTCTATATTGACTAAAGCAATGCTGGTACTTTTCGATAAATTATCATATCTATCTATCTATCTATCTATCTATCTATCTATCTATCTATCTATCTATCTATCTATCTATCTATCTATCTATCTATCTATCTATCTATCTATCTATCTATCTATCTATATCTATCTATATCTATCTATCTATCTACATATATATATATATATATATATATGCTCTCGTTGTTTTCTTGTTGTTGTTTTATAAAACAGAACAAAACAGAAAATATTTCACAAGTCAAGACTGAAGCAAAAATATAAAGTTGGCAGTAAAGTATATGCTCGTATGTGTACTCAGCATGTGTTACATTAAGAAATACATCAATATGATTTACATACAAAGTGGACCACTTACCTTGAAACGCATTTCTAACTTTCAGGGAAATATTAAACGTTGAAATATTTGTGCGATGGAAATATCGTAACGGGTGCATGGTGACTCAGTGGTAGAGCGCTTTCCTCTTGTGCATGGGGTCCCTGGCTTGATCCTTGGCCAAGTAAGTTTGTGATGGACAACATCGTGCTCGTGCGTTTTCTCGGGACACTATCGTTTCCTCCCACTTTCTCATTCTATCATCATACATTTATTTTAATCATCGTCTTCCTTAGCGTAGGATGTATAACCGTGGAATGTAAAACTCAAAAACTTCATTTGATTTAATTTTTGCAAATATCGTTACAACAAAATTATCTGACGTGCCACCAGATTAACAGTATTTCCAACCAACATATGCTTGCATATTTTAATGGATATACGTTAGATTATTGCATCTTTATATATTCACCCATCCGTCTTACTTGTTTTGTTATTGTTGTAGATACATGGATGTTTGCGATCCTGTAGCGTCTTTTGGATGTAACACAGAATAATAAAAGTGATATTGTAAGTTTCCGTTTAGCATATACATATATTATATGCTACAATGAGACATAGAGACCTTTTAAAAATGCAAGTTTATGTTGGTTGGCAACATTGTTAATCTTGGGCTATTGCAGATGCGGAGCATGTCATATGATTTTTCCTTAACAATATTTGCGTAGAATAAAATTTCAGCGTTTCTATTTATTACTCTAAAAGTTACAATGGTAGTTCAAGCTAAGTGGTCCAGCCTGCATTTAATCATGTTGATGCATTTCTCATTGTAACGCATACAGATAACACATTTGAACATACACTTTACTGTCTTGTTGTTGACCACCCCTCGTAAAACCATAATGTTAATTATCAAGAGTGTATTCATGCATGTCTTGCATTGAATCTCTTCACTACGAACTTGATTCTATTAACATGCTCCTGAAAACAGTGATATTTTGTATTTATACGCAGTGCTCAGCGCGCAGTGCTTGCGCCCATTTGCTCGGACCAGTTGTTAACATTTCACAGGTTTCCGGAATCAATTGTTAAAATGGTTTCTCCATATCTAAATTCAAAAATCACGAAAGTGCAATTATATTTGTTTTAGTGCTATTACGTAAAATTAGTGTACCAGGTGAGAAGTATGCTATACAACTTACTCTTAGTCACTGTTAGTATACTCTGATCAAAATAAGAAACGAGGTGAGTTGATTTTGAGTTTAATGTCCCTTTCAGCAGCGATGCTATATGAGACGGGATCTACTGACTAACCGAACCACATGAGTTCCCGCCGGAAATATAAGAAACGAATTGACGTTTGTAGGAGCACGTGTTGTCCTGTTGTAACGTCGTAAATATTCGCTGAGGCGTCCGCTGTTCTAACTCCATTTCGATTGACAAGCATTCCTGAGCACTTACAAAGTGACAACATTGTAACATCATTGTCCCTTTCTACAGAAACCGTCTACTTGCAACTATTACCACGACGTCTTTGATTGGCCGCTCTGTCAGTGAATTTAATAACTCTGTGAGGTAGTTTTCAACTTTAACACAAACTCGCACGCCGTTTGAACTATCAATTTGTTTCTAATTTTAATCAGAGTATAGTTTCGTTAGCATACATAATAATAGTTGTATACAAATATATACCTAGGTAATAATGATCATACAATATTAATGTTAATACTAAGTCAACTTGATATATTATACACATAACTGGTTCAATGCTAATCGTTGAATCAGATGTAAAAACTAACCCTAAAATAGGTTGTTAAAACATTGGAATGACATCACTACCTGTATGATCTTCTGTAAATGTGCATACTTTGTCATCGTTCGTACAACTTTATCAATGAGTTCCAACTGTATGAATTAATTTGAGTATGATTTTCTTAATTATTAGTTATCAATAAGAAGAACCAGCAGAGGCAAGTATGAACTTTTTTCTGGTACTGTAATTATGTAAATCCCTCTATTCCGTCTCTAGAATATCAGTGGTAATTATTTCCCTTATTTTATTTATGATGTCAACATTCCTCGACGTTACTGCTTATGAGAAGCTAGACAGATTCGCTGTCCAAGAACATATACGTAGGCAATCTAAATCAATAGTAAGGCTCCGTGGAAAGCAAACTGTCTGTGGAAATAGGAATATAACCTTTGTTTGCATGAGAGAATGAGTTCGCAGATGTGAAAATCATTGTTTAACTACCTCATGTTGAATTTTATCATCGGGATCATGTATAAAACTTAAAACATTGATTTTTCATAACCTTAACAAAAGTTTCAAATCCGTATGTTAGATATGTGTTGTATTGATTGGCAATCTGAGTCTTGTATAATATCTCTGCACCGAAAATAAATTGCAAATTTTCGACATTCATAAAACATTACTACTGCAATAAGAATAGCATATATTACGTGTGGGCAATTGAGAACGAGCTTGTATATATGTACGTCAATATGTAAATTTCAGGTAATCGTATTGCAAATATTAGACATAATACTGTTCATGACAGTGGACGTAAACCTAAAAACAAAGAAAAAGAAAAAAGAAAAAAGTAATATCATTGTGAATATTGCAAAGTTAATAAGGAACACACAAACGCGAACAATCCCACGCGATTTACACAACACGATGAAGGAAGTATTGAACAATTTCAAGAAATTAAAATAGAACGTGCACACAATACAGTGTTCAAAAATATAGTATTAACACAGAGATAATTTTACCATTATGATGATGGGAATAACATACTTTAATTCGACTATTTTTATAATATGCATGTGACCAATATGTAGAGCTGGTTGTTTGATTTAAATTTAATGTCTCATTTTCAACACCAAGACTGTATGCGACCGAATCTACTGTTTGAAGTCGGATCGAAACCACTACTTGGGGTTGTATCTGAAGCATGTGTTCCCGGCAGAAATCATACCCGGGACCACGCACAAATATGATGATGGGAACATGTTATATTTCAACACACTACGTAAAAGATAGTATAACTATTGTTACAAACGACGACGTTCTAAACTTATATTTTGGGTAGTGTGCCTCAGTGGCAGAATGATTACCTCTGCTGCGTGGGGTCTCTGGTTCAATCCCCGGCGAAGTAGGTTTGTGGTGGAAATCATCGTGTTTATGGGTTTTCTCGGGGTACTTCCGTTACCTCCTATAAACCTCCTATACATACTTATTCCACCTATTCTTCTATTATAATTCACTTGTCCTATTTATCCGTCTCCCTTAGCCTAAACGACATAATCGTGGGACGTTAAACTAAAATATTTAATTTCATTTCATAAACTTATAATGAGAGGTAAATTTGGATAAGGGCATAACTAGCATTTTTTTTTTCAGGAGAGCAGAGAAACAAATGTCCTTATCCAATTAACCAACGTATTCTCACAATGTTTTTGGAGACAGGCGTTCGCTACGGAGCAGAGATATTAATTTAACACCACTTAGAGAGATACGAACATTCTCAAACTTGCAGAAAATATGTATATCTCATTTAACCAGAAATAGGTCGATACGCCCTTATCCAAATTACCCCTTCATATATAAAAGATAATATACGTATCTTATTTAAACTACTCGTTGAGCAAAACAACACGTTTATCTATATATTTAAATGCTATCATCTCGCCGAAGCCACGAAGAGGTGAAACTTATGGCGTAATAAGTAGCGTACGTCAAATTTAAAATTGCAGGTTGCATAAAAATAAGTCCATGCTGGATAAGTTGTAATATTAACAAATTTCTTTGTGCAACTATATCAACCATTTTATAAAGAAATGGATTTGAGTAAATCTATTTACTTAGATCTACCTTTAAAAACTAACTCTAACTTCAGAGTAACTTTAAATAGGGGACACATAGAAGTGGGCTTACAAGGGAAGTTCGGGAGAAAGTACTCGCCTGCAGAGAAACTAAGCATGCCATTTGAAAGACCAACTCATGCTGGTTACAACAAGCTAATACAATTCCTGTACGGTTGAGAACTTTTCGAGAGATTCAAAGTTAAATGCACGATTTGTTCACGATTTTTACAACCACTTTATGTTTTCGGATTCCGACCGATCAAAGATTATGGGAGGAGATTTGTACATAGTACGAAAGTTCTTCATTCGGACGTTATGATGTACTAACGAAACGGTCTAATAAAGTTCGTGTCCATGCTAATGAACCAGTTCCAATCACCGCGATACATTGGATTGTTTCAGTTTGCGTTCCACAAGGCAGGTTACCGAACAAATCATATACCTTTTGAATCGCTTATCAAATTTGCTTTTCACTTTGGTTACGCAAACTGTTCCCTTGACGGATGCAACGCCATTGTACGTATAAAATGTTCATGGTGCAAGGAAGCCTTTTGCCTGCGAAATTTCTTCATAGAACAGAAGAACAGCCATGATCAACTTTCATCTCTAACCTATCATTGTTGTGAACAGTATAATGACTAATTTTAACTAATAAACCCGTTATTTATTGCAAAAAAGTTTTTTTTTCTGCTATCTCCGATAGATTTAAATTCGTATGTCAATATTCGTTACTAATAATGTTGTACTTAACGCGTTTAAATGCGCATATATTCATTTTTTTTCCATATAAACTTCCAAGTTATGTCTCTCTAACAGTTCTGAACCCTACATGAATTTTACTTGCTTGTTGTAATCAGCATGAATTGGTCTTCAAATGTCATGCTTAGTTTCCTGCAGGCGAGTGCTTTCTCCCGAACTTCCCTTGTTAGCCGCACAATGCACAAACTTTAGGATCTGAAAGTATTCACCCTTTACAAGAAATAGCATTTCGATGCTGTTGAAAATCCTCAGGAACTATTTCACTGCTGACATATTTGGGACTGACAAACCTTCCTTGCAGAGTTAATTTGACAATTAACGAACATGTTATATTTCAACACACTACGTGAAAGATAGTATAACTATTGTTACAAACGACGACGTTCTAAACTTATATTGAGGGTAGTGTGCCTCAGTGATGGAACGATTACCTATGCTGCGTGGGGTCCCTAGTTCAATCCCTGGCCAAGTAAGTTTATGGTGGAAATCATCGTGTTTATGGGTTTTCTCCAGGTTCTCCCGTTACCTCCTATAAACCTCATATATATGCTTATTCCACCTATTCTTCTATTATAATTCACTTGCCCTACTTACCCGTCTCCCTTAGCCTAAACGACATAATCGTGGGACGTTAAACTGAAATATTTAATTTCATTTCACAAACTTATAATGAGGGGTAAATTTAAATAAGGGCGTAACTAGCAATTCTTCAATTTTTCAGGAGAGCAGAAAAACAAATCCAATTAACCAACGTATTCTCACACTGTTTTTGGAGACAGGCGTTCGCTACGGAGCAGAGATATTAATTTAACACCACCTAGACAAATACGGACATGCTCAAACTTGCAGAAAATATGTACATCTCATTTAACCAGAAATAGGTCGATACGCCCTTATCCAAATTACCCCTTCATATATAAAGGATAATATATCTTATTTAAACTACTCGTTGAGCAAAACAACACGTTTATCTATATATTTAAATGCTATTATCTCGCCGTTAACGCGACTGCAGGCAAAGTGATGATGTCACATTCAGTAAAAATAAGTGTAAAATTAGTGAATGACGTTGCTACACAGACGCCTACAGCAGTGACAAGGGTAAAGATAATGTTCACTTTCTTGTGCTCGATTCGTCATATGTTTGTTTCGTGAACATCTGTAATCGAACATTTTCTTAGACATTGAGATCTAGTGAACGAGGTAGAATCGTTCTTTAGAGATGACCTGGTCTGAAAACTGGAATATTACTAATGTGTTTCTTGCGATGTAAACAGCTATATCTTCCTGAACCTATTCATTTTTTTCTGACTTCCCGATTTCCCGTTAGCTGATGCATGCACCACGTCAAGTTTCCATTAACTGCAGGATTAATGGTGTTCGTTAAAAAAAAAAAAATGTCCATGGATATGATGGAACCTAATTTTGAGACTTACTTATGTGGTAAAACGTATCTTTGCTGCATATTTGTCCTGTAAATGTTGTACATTTAATTGATACATTGATATGAAAAATCTATAAAATAACATTTAAAATGTTTGGCAGATACACAGGCTAACAAGATAAACTGCATTAAACATATAGGTGACGTAAATCTGACACAATTAATAAGGAATGTTCTCTTGAAATTTAATAAGAAAAGTCTTCTTGGTTGTTGTTTTGAAGAGCATAGGAAAAGAATAGTTATGCTTAGTTTTAATTTTCTAATGGAAAGACCTGTGATAGGTTGTAATAAAATAAGTGACTTCACATGGCTGTCATTAGTCAGAGTAAGTAGAAAGGTAATTCTGTGAATATCCACTGCATAAAATTCAAAATATTGTGGAAAATATGTTACAGTATGCATCATTCACTAGTAAAATTGTCACATTATTCAAGGTACCGAGTAGTACTAGGGGCAATATGATTAAAATTTATAATTCAGTTATAATTTGGCTTAATATTTTTACTTAAAACTGCTGCATCCCTGCTGATCTAGTGGATAGTGCGTGAGCTTTTGGTGCACATGGTCCCAGGTTCGATTCTCGGTGAGACAAACTTGAAACTTCGAATACATTACGGTGGTTTAAATTCAGCCTTAAATTGTAGGTGCACGTCTCGTATAGCTTTGTCGCTAGAAAAGGACATTAAACATTTTTTAAAGTCTAAATAGTTAGAGGAATCTATCTCTTGCTCGTGAAAATTTGATATTTAGGAACAAACCACTTTTCAGAACAAGATAAAAATGTATCCTATAACGTTTTCTAAAACAATGAAATATGAAACCAAAGTCTTATCTTTAACTCTTATAAAGACAAGTATTTTGTGAAAAAGTGGGAAAAGCCTTCCTTTTGGCTTTTACTTTTTGTAAGTATTTTAATTAAATTTCTTCAGAAACTTACTCGTTCTGGAAGACCAATATTTTCGCATTACTTAATTATCACTCGGAACTTGCTGTTGAATACTGCTAACTTACAGCTCTTTGTCAGTTCAAGGAACCTTTCTTAAATATGTATTTTAATCCTTGTTGTAAAATTTGTGAATTAATGTGCGTGCTATTTAAATCTTCGAACAAAAGACATTTCTAAACAAAGAAAGATACAAAATGCTAAAGCATTAGATGAATTTACGTTAACGTATTCTGGTTGCGAGCTTGATAATCTATATGACCAGCAATATTTCATTAATAATAACAGAATACAATATGCAAAATACTAATTATTCATAGACCTCGAAAAAATGCATTATACTCTTAAGTCTGCAAAAATGTTAATAGTCATTGTAGATAATATGTTATACATAAATATGTATTTCATTCATTCGCTGATTTAACACGGTAACATGATTTTTTTTTTATCTAAGAGGTCTGGGATTCCCCATGGAAAATTTGGAAATGATGTTACTGGAATGGAGGGAATTCAGAATCAATACATTTTTTATCCTTCTTGTACTGATAATAATTATTAAGTGCATGGACACATTGATTTTAATACATTGTAGTTTCCAAAATCATCGCGTACTATGTTTTGAAGTTCAGCTAATATTTCGTCACTGCACATAACTTCGTAACGGTTTCGCATCATGTTAAAGTCACACTATTCCCAGGATAATCAGGGAACGCTGTAACATATTTCATTAAATGTGGTTGTAGATGCTCGCTTGATTTTTTTTTATTTCATGTAAAACGTTTAGTGAAACTGCTTTAGTAGTTATTGGTGAAGAGTGATACAAAGATAAAAAGTAAGAAAGACAGGGGCTCAAAAAGTAATATGTTACAGAATCTAATTTTGGAGACAAAAAGTAAACTAATTATTTTCTACAGATTACTCAAAAGATCTGTTCGTGTTACTTTGTCCTGCCACCTAGAACACGAAAGATCATTTCGGCTAAACATTTTGAAGTATACAATACTGAGATAAAAAAAATGGATAAGGTGATAAAATAATATATAGAATGGTTAGACCTATATAGAGAATCTCGTGATCGTTAGGACAGACGTACTTCCAGAAACTTTTGTTTGGAGAGGTCTATGCTTTAAATGGGAGTTCAATACTATAAGCCACTAAATATACAGTATTGAACGAACCTTATTCTGAACCCGAAAGGGCGATAAGTAATTGTAAAAAAAAAAAAAAAAAAAAAAAAAAACCTTTCACCTATATTTTCAGAGAAAAAAAATGATAGAACTAGTTTGTTTTATTAAGAGAAAGAGTACAGAGAGAATTATAAGATCAAATTTTCATGCTACATCAATCATTTCCCTGTTCTCTGTTATAGTTTTATTGAGAAATTGTACAAATTGATGTTGAGTTAGGAAGTTTTGAGGGGGTCTGGACCCAGCAGACCACGCCCCGTGGGTGTACCCCTGCATTAGGATTACCTCCAAGGCAAGAGTTGAGCTCTCCTGTCTCAAAAATATGTTGTAAAAGTATTATCTCATTCTTCTATTGGAAGAGCTCTGTCTCAACTAATGTGCCGTCACGAAAAGTCTGTTTCATTTCTTCTCGTAGACAGTCATATTATTATTATTATTATTATTATTATTATTATTATTATTATTATTATTATTATTATTATTATTATTATATTACTAATTGTTTTCGTTCTCGTTTACAATATGAACTGCTAAGTACATTGTCTGTGTTCACTATTTTGAAAATTCAGAAGTAATGATTACATCCTTGTTTTCTCATGGGTAAGAAATGACCCATTGCTGGTTATGTAGAAATACATTGTTTTAAAATTTAATTTTCAAACAGAAATGTATTTAAAAATCAGCAGAAGTTTATTACTCTATAATGTATAAAGTAACAAAAATAGAAGGAAATATCATTAGAAATGACATGCTAATTCTACTTCAAAATTATTAATGGAGTAATTTAACACACCCCATCCTTCTAATATTAACGAACCCGATCATTCATTGGTGGAGAAAGACAACTACTTCATTAAGTTATTTATTTATTTCGTTACGTAATCTGAATATTTGAGATGTAATATCCTCGCTTTGGAACCGGCGCTATTCAGCAAGTCGTAAAATAGTAATAATAGATATACATTATGCTTGTAAAAAAAAAAAAAAAATGTTTGAAATGCATCATTTAAAATACTGCACTTTCCCCTGCTATAATATGCTGCCCTGCTATAAGATTGGATATACAAACACACAATTTTTAACAATATTTTTTCCCCTCAATAGCATTATCTTCAAAGTAATTCATAACACGATACAAGTGACAAGAGAAAACATTATCATTATTTTGATTTAATGAGTAATTATGCTTTAAATTGCGTCAACTCTACTGGCTATATTTTTACAGTATTTTCAAGTTTGTGAAACGGTATAGCTCTTGAAATGTATAATGTTATCAATGCGTAATTTTGTTACATGTCTCTTTATATTTGTTACTTGGGACTAGTAGTAACATTCTTTCTCATTCTATTAGCTTCAAACACAATATCTCTATGACTCATAAACATTTGTTTTCAGATATGCTTATGGTAAAAATAGCCATGATTAAACCGTAGCACATATAGAAACAGTAAAAAAGTATAAAATAGAAGAGAAATGTTAGCACGATGCCATTCAGTAGCATGTGCAATTAACAAGTACAAGTGTATTCTGTTAGGATTAACTTTCATAAACCCACCACATGTTTCCTAATTATTGAGTGTGTTATGTGTATTTTATGACAGTTGCAGTATAATGTGAAGTGGGTGAATGGGGAGTTTAAAAACTCTCTCTACAACATTATCTAGTCATATGGTACGTGAAAAAGAATGTTATCACGCACGCTATTTCATCAAACATATTGATATCATGCGCAAAAATGTCCAGCCTGAGGGTATTAAATCTATGGATAGTGTAATGGCATGTCAATTTAAATTAGCTAAGGGGTTTAAAATATAATATTTTCAGAGATTTTACATAAATATTGATAATATTTTTATTATAATAAATAACTTACCATATATATGAAAAAAAAAACTGTATAAATTTCATATGTGACTAACTACAGAAACTGCGTCTTTATGAATGTGGTAACGAAGTATACAAGGACAGGATAAAAAGTAATTGTATCATAGTTATCACTAGTATCTGGCTTTCTGCACAAAAAAAGACACTTCTTAGATTCCTTTAACGTAATCATCTCTCATCTCTATCACTTTCTGTTATTCGTATAGAGGGCGTCGTACACTGTCAGCTCGTCTTCCATCACCAATCACTTGTCCTAATCATCTGCCTCGGTTAGCATAAAGGGGATAATCTTGAGACGTTGAACTGAGCGATTTCATTGATTTTTATGTACGAAGTTTCCAATAGGCATAAATATTATAATGCCGTTTACAACAATACTATATATCAAGCCATTTTAGGATATATATATATATATATATATATATATACATATATATATATATTGTAAAACTTTGTGTAGTTTTGTCTCATATATAAGGAAGAGGTAGAGCTGTTAATAAAAAGAGCGTCTGGAATCGACTTCCACTACCAGTATTTTTATTATAAAAAGTTCCTCTATAAAAGTATTTTTACAAAAATACTATACAAATTGATTTCTCTAGAATCAGGGTGAGTGTAGGTGGTCTTTGACCGTAAGGTTGCAGACAGGATCTCTAACAGAGCCCCGTAGCAGGCTAAGAGGAGTGGAATTAAGGAACCAATGCTCCGTAGCAAGCAGAGGCGGGTTAAGTGGCCAACAGAGCCCCGTAGCAGGCTAAGCGGCTGAGGTTAGGATTCCCAGACAGAGCCCCGTAGCAGGCTACGCCAGGAGATAGGATAAGCGTAGTCCCGTAGCAGACTAAAGGAGGGTCACCAGCAAACTGGTACTGAGCTGGAAATACGGAAATAAATTAGAGAATAAAGAGGGCCCCTTAGCAAGAAAGCTCGCCCCCTTGAGTGATGCACCAACCTATATCTACGTGCACCTCCTACATGCAGTTAGAGATCTAAAGCAGCATGTCGTCTGTGGTGTCGCGCCGCGGTTTTTATCCTAAGACATTTACCGGACAGTGTGTATTAGAGAAAGAAAGAAGGGTAAGAAAGAAGATAGGAAAGCGCGTGAAGAATTTTTCACCTCACCATTGGCTTGGGTAGTAGGAGGAAAAACCCCGGAAACACATGGAGTCCAGGAAAACCCCCTTTATCGGTCATGCACATGCTCAAGTTATTTACATGGTAAACCACACTAAGAAGGGGTGGAAAAACCCATGTAAAATTATTATTTTACTGTCTGTATTTAATCTAACTTAAAAGCTGGGTGTGATTTAATCTAATTTGTTAGTTGTCTGTAGTTTGGTGGTCAAGTTTGGTTAGTGGGTCTTTGTGTTATTTTTAAGCATGCAACTTGGTCCTTGGCCTCGCCTGGTCGTCATCGGTTTTCGGTGGTCGCAACTTATCTATGGCCCTCTCTTCCCTCTGTTGGTTTGGATTTGGCGCTGCTTCCACCGTTCTGTCTGCTTCTAGTGGCTATCTGAGGTTTGGTGACATACAGTTCGCCGGTTGTTGTAGATATGGTGTTTATTGTCAAGTGGAAGATCTTTTTTGTTGCTGTAGCTATTGCATCGGTGAGTCTGGGTCTGTTCGCTGGTGGCGTCGTCATCGTTAATATTGATGTAACCCACGTTACTATTTGTTGCGTTGCTCTATTAATAGCTTCGTCTATTGCTTCAGATGTGATGTGGTTGTGGGTTTCGTCTTGTTTTTGTAGGACATCTTTCTCTGCTTGTTGTTTTGTAGTTTTCGTCTGTCCCTGATAAGGGCCTGTTTTTGTAAAGTTTTCTTCTGTGATAAGTTTTGGCTTCGTGATTTGAGTTGAGGCCTTCGGTCTCATGGGGCATTCGCTACTTCCTGTTCTGTGGCCAGTTGTTTTGCATGTGGCACAGAAGTTCCTGTTTGTTGCCATATTACATTTATTTATTTATTTATTGAACAATTTCCCAGATACAGCATAACTTTGCCATTTTACACAGGGACATGCTAACAAAAGAAAGAAAAAAAAACAAGACAACAATAACAACAACATAGAAAAAAAAGAGTGTAAAAGTAAAACTATTCCTTCAAAGCTCGTTTAATTGCTCTTTCAAACACTGGGTAGCTCGAAAAAATGTCCACATCAGTTGTTACTTGATTATAACAGTTTGGTATTCTATAAAAAGAGACCTCTGTATAACAGCCAACCTAGGACGGGCAAGATGGAATAGGTGGGTATTCCGAGTGATGCGGGAAGGGACACGTAAGGATAGTTCCTGAAGTAATATTTCCGATCTTAAGGTTCCATTAACTATTTTATGTAGATATTTCAGGTCAGAGATAATTCTGCGTACTTCAGGAGTCTGAATATTAAGATGTCGCAAGAGCTCCTTCTTAGATAATATTCGAAGTGCAGGAACACGAAATCGGACTATAGCAATGAAGAAATTGAGAACAGAATCAATTCTGGAGAGATGTGTAGGTGCTGCCATGGCCCATATGGGAGAGCAGTATTCGATCTTGGGCGGTATTAAAGTCTTATAAAAAGTTGCTAATGAAGAAATAGTGCGTAGTTCGGTGAATCGATAAAGAAGTCCCAACATGCGCATTGAATTCTTTAGTATTGAGGAGATGTGGTCAGAGAAGGTGAGTTTTGAATCAAAGATGACACCAAGATCGTTATGACTAGCAGAATGTGTGATAGGGGAATCATTGATATGGTATGTGGAGGGAACAGGAGACTTTTTCAAAGTAATAGTAATACTGTCACATTTCTTACTGTTGAGTTTCAAGTGCCACATTTCACACCAGCCTGTAAGGTAATTTATGTCTTCCTGTAGAGCAATTGTGTCATGGAGACACGATATTTCTCTGTATAACTTACAATCGTCAGCAAAAAGCAGAACGCCACTAGGTTGAGCTGATAAGTGCGTGTAGAGATCATCCATATACAGGACAAACAGTAGAGGCCCAAGTACACTCCCCTGAGGCACCCCTGAGATCACGGGTTGGGGGTTAGAAGTCGCCCCTGAAAGAACAACTCTCTGTTTACGGTCCTTCAAGTAGCTTGTGATTAGAGAGAGAAATTTGCCATGTACATTAAATCTATTGGAGAGTTTATGAAGAAGATGAATGTGACTGACAGAATCAAAGGCCTTCGAGAGATCAAAGTAGATAACATCTAATTGAGTATTGTTATTCATACATTTGACTGCACAGGAAAGAAGAGTACTTAAGTTTGAGAGACTTGAGCTTTTCGGTAGAAAGCCGTGCTGAGAACTATGGATGTAAGGTGAGGTGAATTTAAGTAGCCTGTCTTTAATTATTTTTTCGCAGATAATTGATATTACAGAAAGAAGAGATATTGGCCTATAGGAGGATACATGATCTTTAAGTCCTGATTTATATATTGGGGTCACGTGAGCCAGTTTCCAACTGGTGGGATAATACCCTTCCTTGAAGCATCTATTGAATAAGATAGATAGAGGAACCGCAATAACTGAAGCAGTTTTGTTGAGAAAGAGAGGACTAATTTTATCAGGTCCAAGTGATCTATGTGGAGATAACGATAGCAAGAGAGCCAGAACTTCGCCCGGGGTGGTAGAGAGAATGGATAAGGTGTCCGAACAGATGGGGTGGAGAGGGGGGAGATGGGTTGTAGAGGAAAGGGAAGTAAATGTTTTGCAGAAGTAGTTATTGAAGAGGTCTGGTCTTTGATCATCACTCGCTTCAGTATTTTCATCTTGAATTGTTGCCGGTATGCCCGGAGATTTTGTTCTAGATTTAATTACAGACCAAAAGACTTTAGGGTTACTAACAGTAAAATCACCAATTGAGTCCATGTATTCAAAATATTTACGTCGCTGTACCTTCTTGGCAAGACTTCTAATTCTAGCAAAGTTTTTATATGTGTAGTCACTCGGATGTGATTTCCATAGAGTCCAGGCAAGCTTTTTGTTTTTAAGAAGGTCACGAAGTTCATTGTCGTACCAGACCGGAAACCTGTTCGATTTTGATGCTTTCACCGGCACAAAGTCCTTTATGGCTGAGTGGACAACGGTTGTAAATAAGTCCACAGCGTCGTCAACAGTTCCTACCTCTAACAAACACCAAGGAAACAGTTCAATAGCCCGGCAGATGTCACCCCAGGGGGCTTTCTTCCATAGAAGTTGTGACCTACTTTTGAGGGGCTGGTTTGTAGTAGTGGAGGGGAGGAAATCGAAAGAAACATCCAAGGAATCGTGATCCGAGGGAAAAAGATTTCTGCATGGGACAACACAACGAGGTTCTAAGTTAGAAAGAATGTAGTCAAGATTGCTATTATTGCGGGTATTATGCATATTATGTTGACCTAGACCAAGTCCATGAATAAAATTGTCCATGAAATAACTGTCGTTTCCATCTTTAGCGACTCCATGCTTGCTGTCCTGCCACGTGATGGAAAGGTTGAAATCACCCAATAGGATGACGTCACCGTGTGACAACGCATGTAACAGTGAGTCATGGCAAGCTTCTAAGATGTGCTGGGGGTGTTCTTGTGCGGCCTATAGAAGCATCCAATAAACACAGAACGACGCTTTGGAATAAATACTTCCACCCAAATAAGTTCACAATCCCGTTCGAGATCCAGTCTTCTCTTGCTCTTCCACTTATTATTTACACAAATCATCACTCCACCTCCACGAGTTATGCGGTCTTTACGATAAATGGTGAAATTATTAGAAAAGCTAATTTCACTGTCGTTCACTGATTCATTCAGCCACGATTCGGTCACTGCGAAACAATCCAGTTCCCTTATCTCACCTAGGTTCAATGAGCACTCAAGTAATGGGTCTTTGTGCGCTTGGCCACACCTGTGGCACACTCTCTCGCTGGTACATTGAAACTTCCGGTGCCCATATGCGTAACAATTCCAACAGGGTGAAGGTCGAGGTTGGCTTCTTGATTGTTCTACTCTGTAAGTCTTTGATTCTGTCTGTAGGCCTTGTGTAATGAGCTTGTTGACGTCTTCTGGGTGTGTTGTAAACATTCTCACTAGTGGAGTTGGGCCATCGTTTGATTGGATTCTGTTCAGGCTGGTAAACTGTATGTTTTGCTTCTGTAGCTCTTCTTGTAGGCTTTTTAGATCCTTGGTTGTTGGGAAGCCTTTAATTACACACGTGAACATGTGTATCTTCTTCTTCCTCTGGTTAGGTTTTGGTGTTTGGTTCTTCCCTCCATCTTGACTGGCTTCTGGTAGGCTGCTAGTTGGGTTCTGCTGATTGGTAGTTAAAGTTTTGCTTTGGTCCTGAGAAGGGGCTGAGTTTTTGGTTTGTGCCTGTGGCTCGTCTCCCACTTTAGCTGGTTTGGTTTTCACCTGTATGTGACTGGTTTCCACCTGTGTGTGTTTGGTTTTTTCTTCTGAGAGTTTGGTTCCTTCCTGTGTGAGATTTTTTGACACTGCTTCTGTTGTCTTCTCTTCTGGATTTTTCTTCTTTCTTCCTCTGCGTTGAACTACCTGGAACTGGTCATCTTCTTTGTCGGCTTTCTCACATGAGATTTCTGGTTGGAAAGCTGCTTGGTTGTCATCGTTCAGTCCGTCTTGGGATAGCTCTGGAGTTGTGGTATGGTGGTCCTCATAAGGCCCGGAACCCTGTTTGCTGCGGTGCTGGTTTGGTTTGATAGGCGTCAGCGACACCCCGTCTTCTTGGCATCTCTTTCCTCTCTCACAGAAAATAGCACGGGAACCAAATTCAACTGCCCTGAAAATCTTGAGAAAGATTTCTCTCGCTGCTGCTGACTTGAAGTATACTCCGAAGTAGTCCTTCTCGTCAACTGCACTGAATTCCCTGGGATCCATCCTATCTTCTATAATGGCTCTTACGTCTTGTTCGGAATATCTGCTGTTAACATTTTGGATGAGCACCGGTGGCACTGACAGCGCCAGCAATGCATCGGCGTCCAGCATTGTGCTCACGATCTGCTCCTGCAACTCCCTCGCTTCACCTCTGCTGTCTTCTTCATCGGCATAGGTTTGCCTTCTTGTTTCGTGTTGCTTTCTCTGGTTGTGTTTATTAGCTGCTCCCACCTCATCTGCAACCTTCCTGGAAGGCGTCTTCTGTGCCCGTGGCATGGCTCTAAACAGGGCCGGAAATTGTGCTTGCAAATGTGGTAGCTGGGAATGGTCCCGACAAGGGCCAGATGTGCAAAGGATAGGTAACTTTAACTGTGTGTGTATGCTTCGTTAATGCTATCCCAAAGAGATAGTATTGCGTTCCCGTCAGCCGACTGTCGCCAAGGGCTGTACAACCTATATGGCCAGTGCGAATCTTGGTCCACAATAGGGGGTCAAGCCGACGGAAAACAATGCCTATTTCCTCAGGAAGCGGTGAGTGTTAAGTGTTGTGAGATCAATTTTATTATTCACGAACTCTTCTCTTTAAACACAGAATTATCTCAAAAGACTATTCTGCTTCTTTGGTGTCTTGCTTCTGACCACACCTTCGTTAACACCGCAAGGTCTCCCGGTGTGTCACGGCGTCTTCCAATACAGCAAACAGCATCTTCAGCGTGAAATTCTTCTCTGTGAGTGTACTCTCTCCTACCTCTCTTCTCTCTACTGAGTTGGATTCTTCTGTCCAATTTATAGCGTTCCTTGGGTGGCGGTGGTGCTGCTGCTTCAACTTTCGTCTTCTGCTCCGTGGGAGGGGCTAAACGTCGTCTGCAGGTGATTGCAGATCTCCCTGGTGGAAGTTCCTCTTGAAGCACGAGGTGGTGTTTATAAACACTTGATGCGTGGATTTGTTTGTAAACAACTTCACATGGGATATTACAATATATATATATATATATATATATATATATATATATATATATAGATAGATAGATAGATAGATAGATAGATAGATAGATAGATAGATAGATAATGTAAATTCCTGGTAGCTATATTGCTCAAAATGACGTATTTGTTGGAACTTTTTAAAACAATTTTTAGTTTACTTTGCTTCTATAACATTAAATAATACTTTTTGGTAGATGTAATTACAACAAACTCTCGGAATTATATAATCGTGAGCAATGTCTACCATATCTATAAAATGGTTTGAGATATAAAATTCTTTGTAATCATTGTAAATGGCTTTGTAACACATCTATTAAAAAAAATCTATAAAATTGGTAGGACACCTATTTCAGCAGTTTTGCGGAATAAAGGCTTTTTGAAAAGATAGTTAAATGTTTAATCCTTTGTAATTTGTTCATATTCATTCAAAATCCGTCACATTTTCCTAATAATATTAGATACTAAAGTACTTTCCATGTGCAATGCACCGTCTGCCTCAATTGCGTTATTACTACTGTGGAGGTCACTAAAATTAGAATGTTTGCGATTCTGTAGAGTCCTTATTTCTCAACACTAAATAGTAAATATAAGAATATAGGTATTTCTTTTAACGTGTAGATTTGAAATGTGTAATAACCCGGCGTAGGACCATTTAAAAATCTTTATGTTAGGTTGGCAACACTGTTGATCTTGAGGTATCACAGAATTTGTAAAAATGACCCCTTTCCAATGTTTGCATGGTACAATATTTCAACGTTCCTTGTCCATTAGTTTAAAAGTTACAAGAGCATATTATAAAACTCTATCCCTTATAGCTTGTAGGTAGAGTGTTAATAAAAAGAGCGTCCGGAATCGACTCCTACTACCGGTTTTTATTACAAAATTCCACTATAAACAGTATTTTACAAAAAAAATACTATACATATAGTCTCTCTAAGTTTGGAGGGTTAGATGTAGGTAGTCTTTTACCGAGAGGTCGCAGACAGGATCTTCACAGAGCCCCGAAGCAGGCTAAGTAGAGTGGCGTTAGGGACCCAAAGCTTCGAAGTAAGCAGTGGGTTGGTTAGGTGACCACAGATCCCGAAGCTGACTAAGCGGCTGAGGTTGGGATACCCGACAAAGCCCCGAAGCAGGCTAGGCCAGGAGAAAGGAAAAGCCAAGAGTCCCGAAGCAGACTAGAGACCTGGGGTTAGGTTACTCCTAATGTTCCGATGCAAACAATAGGAGGGGCACCAGAGAACTGGTTAGGTCTGCTGTCGGCCTTTAAATTAATAGGGGTCCTCGGACTGTGGTGGCGCTGCTGCTCCGTTATCATTGTTTGCTTCGTGGGAGGAGCCAAAAGTCTGTCGTCTGCAGGTGGTAGTGGATCCATCAGGTATGTAGAGTCCTCTTGTAAAACCATGTGGTTGTGTTTGTTAAACATAAGCGTAACGTTGTTCGTATACAGCGCCACGTGGGACATTACAATATTAAGATAAATTGCCCACTTTATATATACAAGTTGTTAACGAACTATGCCTACAAGCTTCAAGAGTAGATTCCATACATCAAAATAAGAAAAAACATACATAGACCTATGGGTAAAAATGTGTAGTTTCAGAGCAAGGACCGTTCAAAATCGTGAAAGAAACTATATTGAAACACACGTTATTTCAGAAACGAGAAACAGTGGAGTGAGGTCATTATCAGCGTAGATGGAATCACATATACGCATTCAAAAATGATTACTTTAGCAATGTGCAATAAATGTGTCAGTGCGAAATCGGAAAAGTTAGGATCCAGTTACACAATTCCTCGTGCTCGGAATAGAGCATGCATGTCATGCATTGTTTCACGTTATACTTCACGTTATTATGCATTTATAAGCGTGTCAAAATACACGGTATCACACGTTATTCTGAAGACGAGAAACTTTGGAACTGGCGTACAGTGGTAATATGAAAAAAAACTGAACTAAACCACAAAAATGAACCTTATCATTGGAGCGAACATTTATAGTCTTTTAATAGGGGATTGTCCACTCTATATAGAACAGATCAGCTTTTCATTCTGGCATCACTTGTTCATGAAAAACAAAAACTATTGAAACTGGATAATTGGCCGCCCTTGTAGAAATACTTTTCCTGCGTGGTAGTATGAGGGAAGTATTACTCTTAAATATGTTGACAGTTATGAAACGTTAAATATTCGTATTGTTGATCAGAACAATAGCAATCCTTTGAGGACAATATCAGGCCTCTGAGGCCCTTCGTATACATACTGGGGACACTTTTACAGCACTATACTCAAAGTCAATGCTTTGCTATACATTTGTAGACTTTTAAAATTTTCCTAACAAGTTCAAGGTTTCATTTCCATTTTAATATGTCATGTGGTCTCTCAATTATATGATTTTTGTTAAAATTAGCTGCTACTACCTGCTACCTGTCAAACGAAGCGAACTTCAATAAGTCTGGGCTCGCGCTCAATGCTCACAGAGACTGACTGCTAGTCCCGATGTGATGTGCCGTCTTGCCACCTAGACCAATCTTCGCGCACATGGTAAATCGTTGGAGGATTTATTATATCAGTAGCTCCTCTCCGAATAGAGATACTAACGTGAGGAAGCTCCTCATAAATCTCGAAAGACTTCCGCAGGTATCGCGAGAAGCAGTGCTGGAAAAGTCTAGAAAATATATAAACCTAGACTTGCTATACATTTTTTATCATCGTCTGACCCAATAATTTCATCGCTGAGACCCAGTATGCCCCAAATCATAACAATATGCCGAACGAAATGTTACAACTAACTCCAAAATACAAATTGCTGAGCAAAGTAACGTTTATTTATAAAACAATAAATGTGTGACAGTTTCGCCAACTAACTGATCATATTGGCTTCATCAGACACTGTAAAAACAAGAGGGAGTTGCATCTAAATATAACAGAATCACAGAAAATGGTTCTGCACGCTGATTGGCTGATCAGAACAGATTCAGCCAATCATAACAAAAGTTGACAAAAATGAAACACCGCAGATCCATTTTTCTCCCTGGTCCAGTGGAAAACTAAGTTACAAATTAAGACTTTCCAATAGCTTGCTCCAATTTTCGTCAATTTTAAGTCCTGTATTCCAGTTCACAACACAGCTTTTATCTTTTCCAATGAACCTGACCTCCTTCCACTTTCTTATTAACACAATTTGTTTCCGTGCTAACACTTCAATCTCGCACCAATTAATATTATGCCCCGTGTCCCTTACGTGTTTAGAAATGTCATTTCTTTCTCCTTCCAATCTCACATCATCTTGATGTTTGTTTCAACCGTTCTTTTAGTTTTTTTCCCGTTTCACCAATATAACAACTATTACAATCACTTCACCTTATCTTATAAACCACTCATCTTCTTTCTATCAGCTCTTCTCGGCTTTCTTCCTTTTCTTCTTTCTTGTTTTTCTTAATGCGTAACACCTCCAATAGTCTCCTACTTCCTTCCCTGTATGTTGAAACTTCCCTATTTTTTTCAGCTCTTGTGATTATCTCAATATCTTCCCTTATGCTTTCTATTACCCACCATGGCTTATTTTCTTCCCTTCCATCCTTTTCTTTCTTATATTCCTTCTTCTTAATATTCTGATCCTTTCTTCTTAACCTTTCTGTCCTTAGCCTTCTTTTGTCATATCCGTTGGTCTCCAATTGGTTGTGAAATTTCCACATGTCTTCCTCTGCCTTCCTTTTTTCACTACTAATTCACATGATCCTCTCCTTGATATTTTGTATGAAATTTTTCTTCGTTGCTCGATCAACATCACTCCTTTCATGACCGAAGTTCCCTGATTCACACTTCTTCTGGAACCATTCTGTGACCAACTTGTCACTCTGCCTGCTTATTTTAATATCTAGAAACAAAATGGCCCCTTCCTCTTCTATTTCCAATTCCAGTTCTATGCCCTTCTCTTGATCTTCTATTTCCTTCACAAATTTAGTAAGTTGACTCCGAGTACCTTTCCATATCCCAAATCAATCATCAACATACCTGCTGAAAAACATAAGCTTTTCCTCTCCTTTACTTTTGGCATCCTTTTCCCACCTGTTCATCACTATCTCCGCCAATACAGGACTCATTCTCGATCCTATGCTCAGGCCCTCCTTGATGCTTGCTAACCTCTCTCCTATAACGCAGAAGAAACTGTTCCTCCATATGCTCTTCAAGACTTCTTTGAGCTTATCTGCACTCCAACAATGTATTTTCTTTCCTCCCATTTCCTCTGCCAGTGCTTTCAATATATACTTCAATATATAGTGATTTCAATACATACAATTTGTATTTTGGTGTAAGCTATTCAATACAGCAAAGACAGTGTGAATCAGTTGATTATTGTTACAATTTTTAAATAACCACTGCCAATCTCATATCTGGGCACCAAAGACCTTTGAAAGTGATTAATTTCCCAATTGAATTTTGTGATTTTTGTTGTACTTGATTGGACAACTTCCACTGTTGTGTTTTCAAATATGCGTGTTGCGAGATAGTTTCGCTTCTGTAAACATTTCTTACACGGACTGCCATTTGGTTGACATCATTGTTCATGTTTATATGTAGTTTCTCGTTACTGTCCAAAAACATGTTTATTTTGTTTATAATGAGGTAATAGACTCTGCAATTTTAATAAGAATAGTATTACCATAAGTTCTTTTTTCATAACGACCCAAGACGGTATTTGTAAATCTGATTTTGAAAATGTCGATTTTTTCGCTACCTACATAGGTTAATCGCATCACTGATCATAAACGGTAAATTATTCACATTACAGCAGAACAATCGAAAATTTTCTAATGTACCATCAAAAAATACCATATCGACAAAAAAACGCTTTCAATACGCCCGCAAATAGCTTTGCCGCGTTTTCTCGTCATTCCGCCTACTGTGTGGTGGTCTGCAATAATTCCGGCTTCTCGCCGATGTATTACATGTTCACTGATGCCAAGGTTCATCTTTTACCTATTTTGAACCCCTTTTAATTCAGAGCATAGCTGTCTGGGAATTATGTCCTGTAGGGAATCCTTTAAGCACTCACTGCGCCTGGCTGAAATATGCGTTTTTGGATGGCACATGCGTGACTTCGTTACTCTGGTAATGACCGGCACTCCAAAGTTCTCGTTTTTTATTTTTTTATTTTAGTATTTTCATACTTTTGAACGGCCCTAGCTTGCTCTGAAACTATGCCCTTTTATATAAGGTACATATATGTATATAAGTGTGTGTGTTGGTTTTATTGAACACACAGCACAATGGACTGCAATCAATGACTCTTCATTCGAATCTCAGGATAAAGATCTATTTTTTTTAATATGCATTGTTTCCCCCTTTTTTAATTATATTAATTTCACGATAAATATCATATTTCTGTGGAGGAAGAGGCTTTACTTAGGTCTCAATTACAGAAAAAAAAAATATTTCCGGGCGACTCAGTTCATTTGAGGAGTGTCACAATTTTGCATAAAGATTTTCAAAAAATTGTATGAAGCTTCAATTTCTGGTACCAAAAAGCAATTTAACAACGTGTCGACTGCGAGAACAGCTATTTATAGTAACAACTGTAAGTTGATCCCTAATTTCAGTGAATACGAATTTGAGTTCGAGTGTCTTGCCGAACCAGACACTATAAGAACATTTGCTCCAAATGGACTAAAGTTTACCTCTTATTGGGCGAAGGATGCCCTCTCATCCAGTAGACAACTATAAAATGAGAAAATTAATATTATGGGAGGGAATAAGGAATATATAAAATCACACTCTGTTTGAAAATAAACAACTGATAGGAATATTGTGAAACTTAAAATTTGACATCGATGACTTCAAGGAGTATGCCTTCCTGACTGATAACTGTTCAGAACTTAATTATTCAGTAACTAGGATAATAATACGTGTAACTAAGGATGGAACATTTATTTTTTGTTCATTAAATTATCTTCACTTACATGGTCGCTCTAAGCAGATATAAGCCCGAAGTGCGAGTAAATATCTTAAGAGGGATCTTTGGTACCTTGTTCACACATGTCATTCTATTATACGATATCCAAGGTGCAAAAGCAAACACCAAGAGCAGGATTGTTCGGGAAGAAGCTTCTCACTAAGGAAGTTAGGCAACACAAAGTCCTTCAGAAGATGCATAAGTGGCCAATTATTGAATGCATGTTCCCAAAGAACCTTCCTTCAGTCTTTCCCTTCCAGAACCTTCCTTCAGCGTCCTGTGGAAATGCTGTCTCATTTTATTTCGGAAAAGATCAAATGCTACAACATACCTAGTTAATATATAACAAGCTTAACTCTGTTACAAGTTACTTCCTCATTGCATGAACTTGATTTCCTCGTTTACTTAGAAATACGAAATTAAAACGTACTTTAGGTTCTTTGCGTAAATATAGTCTCTCACGCACCGAGCAGGGTTGTATACAATCGTAAGCAAAAATACTTTCTCGCCGCTAGCTTTTAATTTCTCAATATGCTTAATTTAAATTGACAAATATAAATCAAGTTTCTTTTGTTTGTTTGCAAAGTACGTAATTCTGAGTACGTTATCTGGAATCGTATTCCAATGGGGCTAACTTTTTAATTGAGTGCAATATTAACCGCTAAGCAGGCGTGTCAATTTTCGTAACAACATGCGAATGGGGAACATCATACCTCACATGTCTATTTTCGTGTAGGTTAGCAATCACATGCAATCATTTACAAACTACTAATGAAGTCATAGCACATCATATATAAACGATGGTAAATAATATTACACTCAAGATTGCCAACTACATGAAGTTTCCTACCTTTACATGTTATGTTTTTTCTCCTGCTACAGTAGTATAATAATATTATTTAGGTACACATTGGTGTTATAATACATCTCACATTATTTAAATATAAATTTCTAGTTATATTGATAACTCAGGGTTGTCAACTACATTGAATTTATTGTAGTTTCGGAATCACTGGCATTTTCATGTAAGGTCATTATGATCCCAATTCGCATCTACTAGAAATAACAAATATTTTCCACTCAAATTCATATAAAACACCTTCGACTGCATCAACTCACTTCTTAAAGATAGATGGATAAATATCTTGAATGCAGTTGAAATTCTAAAGAAACAGTGAAGAAACTTGTAAATACTAACAGTGAAGTACAATATACTTTAATGCGAATGCTTAAGGATTAAATCAAGTTGTTGAAAATTAGTTTTATCTTTGACTGCACATTGTTCTAGACTGCAACAACATAAACTTAGAAAATATTGTACTTGGGACTAAAATTGGACAAAAAATCTATTTAAATAGCAAGAAAAGTAAGTTAGACGGTCAGTTAAATGTAACACTAATACGTTGAATTCAATGATACTAATTGTTATACCTAAGCCTAGACCGACTGCCCATTGTAGTTTAAAATTGTGCTTAAAACATCTAAGTATTTACATTTAACGAATTTATTTATTTACTTGTTGTAAAATCTATATCTCACGTTTTAAGCAAATATTCAAGGACTTCATTATACACAATTCCGCAAGTAGTGACTTCTATTGGTGTCATACATGCAAGTGATAGCACACATAGCGACTTATATTAGCCTAGCTATTTACTATTATGAATTAGAGTGACCCACAGAAATGTTTGCTTTCATTATAAGAAATTTTCATTTGGTTCCTTATCCCTCTACAACCAGTAATGCTTATCACTTAAACAGTTTTGTATAACATTTCAGGATATTTACTCACAGACGTACACCCCTTGGTGAACTGTGAGCAATTACCCTCATTAACAATAACTTTTCATGGTGACAACAGTAAATGACGACAATGGCATACTCGTTTTGTTTTTGAAAGGATTCCTCTTAAAGACACATTTTTCATATAGTTTTTCATAAAGTTAAACAACCTATGTCTTCATAATATCCCAGGCTTACAACATGTGTTGCCAGACTCACAAAACCCCTCCAAAAAGTTCAAATGAGTTGATTTTGAGTTTAACGTCCTGTTCAACAACGAGGCCATATGAGACATGAGTCTACTGATGAATGTGGAATTCGAACCACATGACCTCCAGCCGGAATCGAACCATGGTCCCCAACGCCGAAACCCGAAAACCGTACGCAAGATAAGAATCAACCGTTTTATCCTTCGGAAGACCGTACAACATAACTTCTTATGGATTTGCTTTGCCTTTTAAACATACATTTCGTTTCACTGTATCCAGACATGTTCATTCTATTGGTTTGAAATTATGTACGATAAAGTAGTAGAAGTAATAGAGCATTATAACATTAAACTATATACAGGGTGTTTCAAAACAACACCGACAACGATTGGGATGTAATTCCTGACACCAAGATAAGTCAAAAAGTATAGACCAACCTGGATGCACAAACGGTTCCTTTCGGAGTTATAGGCTGCCGAAAACAAGAAAAATAAAATTTAAAGGTCCATAACTCAAAAACTATGGGTCCTACTGTAGTCAGGTCAAGACTTCACTTAGGAACTAGTATGTGCCCTATTCAAATATCCACATTTCAGAATTCTGCGGTACTTCCGCAACAATTTTTTATAGAAGAAGTTGGTGAGTACTTCAAATTATATGTTCTTAGCGCAGCTACCTTTATAGAAAATATTGCGCGAGTACATTAGGATTCTGAAATATGGATATTCGGATAGGGCACATATTAGTTCATAAGTGAAGTCTTGGCCCGACTACGGTATGCCCCATAGTTTTGGAGCTATAGATCTTTAAATTTCATTTTTTCATGTTTTCGGCAGCCTATAACTCCGAAAGGAAACATTTGTGCACCCACTTTAGTCCATAGTTTTTGTCTTATATTGGTGTCAGGAATCACCTCCCAAATGTTGTCGGTGTTGTTTTGAAACACACTGTATAATATTGCTGTTAGTTTGGAGCATGAAAAAGTAGCAGAAAACCAATTAAAAAAAACACTAATTTATCAATTTTCAAAACTGAAATTATAATCTTCATCCTACAAAGAGTTATAGTCACTTTCTACTTTATGCAACTTTATGTTCGAACTATACAAAAGATAGCTTGTCATGCAATTTAACTTGTTTCGGGATAGTGTTAAAATATTACATGTGGATCCACTATATTATGTAATGACTTGCTTAAACATCATATTATATATACGTAGTAACTCCACCTGAATATACTGTAGAGACAATAACTTTATTTCGGCTTTTCACTTTCATTGTACTTACTTTAGTTAATGATGGAAGAGGAAGTCAACATCCAAGGCAACACTACTACAGGTTGCGGCAAGTTGTGAATCAGTCACTGGGATATAGGAACCATGACAAAAGTGCTTAAAATTAAAATATTGCTATACAATTTCAGTAAGATCGTACATATTACGTGCGGTCAAGGGGTAGGACAGCGTTTCCCAACCGGTGTGCAGCGGCACACTGGTGTGCCGCGAATGGGCCGCTGGTGTGCCGCAAGGAAATCGAAACAAATTATTAATTCTGTAGGAACCAAATTGCAATACATAGGGGAAAATGCATATTTGTATTTCACATTACTATGAACCTCTACTATACATCTACAATTTTAAGTTTCATAATGTGTTACTTTTCTGTACATTTTTAATGTTGAAAAACGTATTTATCATTGTCATGACCATTATTGCTTCTTTATTGTTGCAGACTATTTCGTAATTTGAAATTTTAACATATCATTCAATAAATTCAACAAAACATACAAAATACCTATATTTGTGTTTTAAAAGTATAGATTTGTTTATTTGTTCGTTATTTAGTGATCGTCCCTTTTAGTTAAAGGTTAGATACAGTTTTCGAACAAGAAAGTGGATTTAAAAAAAAAAAAACCCAGTCCTATATTTTATTGCAATTGTTTTCTATTTTAAAATTAGAATGAAAAATAAGTATAATGATTTACCACGGAGGAAAATCAGTGATCGAGCTTTCTTCTCTGTAAGAAGATCAGTAATCACATAAAAATACCACGGTATTTTATATTTACAAATAATAATAATAAAAATAATTATATATATATATAATATGGGTGTGCCGCGATAATTCAAGTTACACCTGTAGTGTGCCGCAAGTTGAGCAAGGTTGGGAAACGCTGGGGTAGGACAGTATACCGCAAGATAGATCAAATTATTGTATTAATAAGGTCAAGACTGTACGTCTGGCAACGCTGCTGGCAACCAGCAGGGTGAAAATATAATAAACCTATATTGTTCACTTAGCGATTGCGAGAATATAGATTGATTTTTAGAGTATCATGGTTCTCTATTCTACAAAATCAACAGGTGCTGGTGAGAAAGTTTGAAAGCAAAACAAGTCAACCACGTATTCTGCTATGACAAGTTACACATACTGTACATGACTAGTGCAATCCTGAATTCTGAATATACACAATGATAAGGCCCACCTCCCCTTGTTCTCTCTGTAAATGAGAGTACGTTTTTATGATAATACAGAGGATAAAACTATTTATAATAAGGGTCGCGTTCCTCATTTTTTGTATTGATCATATTTATTCTAACTTAAGTTATATTTAACGGTTCTTATATTTAGCAGTAAGGATTTTTTTTCTACTTTTTCCCTTGTACAGACATTGCACCCCTGGGTATGGGATCAGTGTAAAAATTTATAAAAGTGGGTTTGGTTGAAAACTGAGGAGTAGTGTTGTTGACTGTTCATGAAACAGATGTAGAAATATAATATTTTACTTTTGTAGAACACGGTCTGTGAAATAAATGCACTAGAGAACGTTATTTAGTGTCCATTCCATGATTTTTACTTTACTTGTACATACAATTGATCAGGAAGGAAAATGTCAAAATAAAGGGTGTCTCAAAATAACGGGCTTTTTGAAGTAGAGAATAAAAGGAGATGCTTTTTAAACTAAATTTATTCATGACTATGAATAGTATATGGTATGCTATTAATGAATTAGTTCATACATATTTACAAAATGGCCTCGTGTCTTGAAGATGAAGCCAGTAAGATGATCACCGTTTTGATGTAGACATTCCTGAAGCCGTCCATGAACAACGTGCATTGCATGATAAATATGCCCACAGGAATCTGGTTGATTTCCTCGATGATTCTTGTTTTCAAATCCTCAGGTGATGCTGGTCGATATTCGTACATTTTTGTATTTAGGTGATCCCACAAAATAAAACCACAGAATGAAATCTGGGGATCTTGGGGGCCATGGGATATCACAAAATCGAGAAGTCAATCGATTGCCAAACAACTATCTTAACGCGGCAACTGACTGGCGAGTTGTGTGCGATGTTGCTTCGTCCTGGGGGAAACACACATTACTATGAATCTGTGAAAAGCGATTTAGTTGTTTAGCGAGGAAGTTGTTCACCATAGCAACATAACGTTTGGAATTGACGCTCACTGCGTTTCCATCACCATAATCATCACAAATAGAAAGAAAAAGGAAAATAGGCCTATGGAGGTAGAGGATGATACTGTATACCATATAGTCAATTTGTGACTGTGTAATGGCACTTTTTGCACTAAACGCGGGTTTTGAGGAGCCTAATATCTGAAATTCTGTTTATTCACGAAGTCTTTGAGATGAAACTGAACCTCGTCTGACATCCAGATCCTGTCAATAAACATCTCGTCAGTTTCCAATGTTGTCAAAATTGTTGTACAAAATATGTAAGTTGCTCATAATAATTTGGTTTCATTTGCTGGATAATCTAAAGTTTGTATGGGTGGAACTTAAAGTCGAAATTCCTTATGCGGTACACACTTGACCTATACAGCTGCAGAGGTGATGCTTATCATCGAACATAGTGGTTTGGGGTTCGCTCAATGGCAGTGGTGGCAAAATCTATGTTGTGTTCGAGTACTACAAAGTCGACCTGCGTGTTTCATATTCAACATCGAACGTGTGTCTTCGAACTTCTGAACTCAAGGTCACACTGCATGACCAGACGAAACATGAGCATGTCGTGGGAGTTGACTATTTTAATACGCTTTAACACGCATTATTTTAACACGCTTTCACAGTATTACGCACGCTGAGCACCATCATCCTACTGCTTCATGGTGACTGAATGTCATGGTACCTAGTTGATGCTCTGCACGTTAGGTGGCGTCACATATACTGCAGTGTTGCAAGCTAATAATTTAAAAAAAATACTTCGTTATTTGGGACACCCTTTACTGGCAAAGATCAAAAGCATTGTGCAACGTTATTAGACATTGCAACAAAAAATATGCAATTGCTACTTTTACATAACATAAATTATGCATTTCTTTCATTTTGTTTGTGCTAATTAAGATTTCCGCTTTCAAAAATGAAGTTCATACTTTAAAACAAACTCTAAAGGTCTTTGAAAAAATAAACATATAAAATTAAATCCTTGAACTAGTTTTATTTTATTTCCGTTTATGCTTTGTTTAACGAGATATTATGACAATTTGAATACTAATGGTTACAATCGGAACGTCAACTATTTATATTGATAGGATCTGTTTCTCAGCGTTTCTGCATCTGAGAGGTTTCAATTGTGGCCTTGCTTAGAACAGTTCCAGAGTTTAGTGCCTTGTGGGAGGTCGCGTTGTCAATTAAAGCATGGCATTCAGGGACCATATGCTTGTGCTTAATAATCTCATTACAATTGACCATTGTTCATCTCGCTACAATTCATGTCTAATTACTAATTACACTATTCAGATTTATGGTCGTCTTCAGTAGTACTAAGCCCTAGTTAATTTGCTTATTAGAAAGGAATATCAAAAGCCAATGCGTGATTATACCATGTCAGAAACTGGCATTAACTAACCTACATTAACTAATTATCTTTTTATGTAGTAATAACATTTCTCAGAGCTAATAAAAAGTTTATTTACAACAATAAATTTTCTGTATTTCAGCCTTATACAAGTAGTTCCATACATTATTTTTTTTAAAAAGAGAAAAAACAAGAATTTTAGGAATGATAAAAAATGGATCAAAATGTTGCGATCTTGGCCAATAATTAGTTTTTTTTTGGATGAGGGGCCACAAAGTTTTTGAAGGGCTCCTAAATCGAGATTTCGTATTTTCTACGGAATAAGCACGTCATACTGAGTTAAGTGATAGTTTGAGTTTGGCTACACTGTATGTAGCTCTCCAGGTATAAGGCTTGCAAGAAAATGTTTGACTGAAGTATATTGGATATTTTGATTTTAAAAAAATAACTAGGAAGATGTAACAACTTAATGAACGAAACTAATGTTTTCATTGAAAGTTCTAGAGTGTTTAGTTCCTGTTACATGTTTAATGGAAGTTTGAGACGTTGAGAACTGTTTTGTCTAAATATCAATTAACTCCATATGTTAGCAATAACAAAACCAGAGTTATATTGTAAAACAGCTCATTATTTGTACGAAGGTAAACTTTTTTCAAAGCTTACAAATAATAAATCTTTAATAACGTAAGTAAATGATAAGATGCACTCAATTTATCTATAAATATTGAATGTTTGTACATTTGTTTCATTGCCATTCTTGAACCGTTTGGAATAAATTTTGACACATGCTTAGAACCTACAAAAAGCCGGGCTTTTGTAACGCCACCATCTTTAAAATTTATCTCTTAAGGGAAGAATGAAATGAATTTCAAAAATGGAGTATCTCAAAAGCACGCCTGTACAGCAAACATACTACCAGTTTATTAAACTCGGTATATGAACTCCCCATTAAAAAGTAACTTCGCACCTATCCCAGCGTTTCCAAATTAGGATTACGAATTACTGTTTGAAAAAGCTACAATTTCTTAAGTTTTATCGCAGCAACGACGGACGCTTCATCAGCTGGTATCTATTTTTTATGAATAATCAATGTTTTTTTCAATGTTCCGACAACCTGTAATAAATGAATGTGTAAAATTGAAGACGGTGCTAAGTATAAAGGTAATCAAGAAACTTCTGTCGCTTTTTGTGGAGGTATGTGTTCAATTGGCCATCACATCGTGAGTTGAATGCGAATGGAAATAAGGCGAAGGTCAGTTGTTGGTGTGGGTATATCCAACATACTACCAGTTTATCATAAAATAAGTATCGTTGTTCAGAGATCTCTGGAGACGTAATCACTTGACAGAATGCAACTAAACTTGGTAGGATTATATTTGGGAACATGCAGAAGCTACTGGTGTAGAAAACAAAATTACATCCAATTTTCGCCACCAGAGGTAATTGCGGCGCTGTACAGCACCAAGTAAATGCAGCGTGGAAGAAAAAGAACACTAGTAATGCTAAAGGCTGTAATTATCCCTCCAGGTGCTTACTCATACCTGCATGTGTTTCAACAATACGGGTTTGAGCGCCACTATGTACCAGAAGTGAATTGATGACCATCCGATGTTTGTTTCTTTTCTCGTCCCACACTCTTTGAATCATGATCAAGGGTTCCCGGGTTCGATTTCCGGTGAACGCACACGCGAATCGGATCCCATGTTAACCTGTAGGTCCCGTCCTTACAGTCATCATCATCTCATACGGTACTGGTCACCATGGGTTTTTCTTGTTCAGAGACCTTCACATCAAAGACCTCGCATCTCCGCTATCGCCCATAACACATCACTACACCACGGGGTTATTAATAGGGGTACAAATCAGTGCCACGCGTTGTACGGGGCCATAATTACGATCTCTTTCATTGAATATCAATATAATTTGTCTTCCATACCACACTTACTGTAGAAACACAATAGCCTTTGGAGACGAGATTTGACACTAATCTTTTCCTAGAAATTTGGGGGAGCTTGCAGGCTATGAGCACAGGAAGGAGTAAAATTTAAATTCGTTTTTGTAAGATATCCAAGAATTTTAAAGGGACGCTTCAGTTCAAAAGCCTCCTCAGCGGAAATCCGCCACTGACCACGGGGTATTAATAGCATTGGTAACCGATGCCACGAGACTCACAGGGGAGGTAACTACAGCCTTTCTTATCATTTAGCATTACTAGTGTTCTTTTTTCTTCCATGCTGCACTTACTTGGTGCTGTACAGTGCCACAATTATATCTGGTGGCGAAAATTAGAACTAATTTTATTTTCTACAGCAACCGCTTCTGCATGCACTCAAATATACCCCTACCAAGTTCGGTTGAATTCTGTGGAGCGGTTACGTCTCCAGAGTTCTCTGAACAGCCATACTTATTTTATGATAACCTGGTTCTGTTACAAGGCAACGCTAAGCCCCACGTGGCTAAGATGACCCGGGACACCATTTTACGCTTTGGATGGGAAACACTGTTGCATTTGCCACACCCCAGGACATTGCACGGTCCGATTATCACCTGTTCCATTCCTTGGACAACACCTTAGAAGACGCCAGTTCAAATCCCAAGTACAAATCTAGATGCAATTTTTCTTCGCTTCACGGTCAAGTTCTACCGCGTAATAATCCACGGCCTTTCAGGACGTTGGAAGACGGTTGTCAATGCTGATGGGAGGTAGTTCTGATCTTCCATGTACGTCTTAGGTGACATATGGATGTTCGAAGGTGGTGGGTGAAAAACCGACTAACTTTCTTGGTTACCTTTATAGTTTGACGAAATGAATATTTTAAATTTATGTTTGTTCTTAAAGGAAGCTGTGCATGCTTAAATGTATAATGAAAATCATCAATATCAACACATTTCGTAAATATAAAGATGACAATATATATATATATATATATATATATATATATATATATATATATATATATATATATATATATATAATACTGCTAAATTGAACAAAAATTAAGTAAAAAACACTTCTTATTAAACGCTGTGTTTCCAAAATTAAGCATTAATTGCCCTACTCAGGGTCGTTTCTAAAGTCGTGTTAAGCATTAGACTAACGTGTAACGCAAACTTCGGTATACGTATATGGAAGTTCGCATCACGGGTTAGTTATACTCTTAATACGACGCTAAAAAGGGACTCTAAAGAGGTCCCTAAATCTGTTGCCTTTAACGCTAAATTAGCAGTGACTAAACATGTATTACATGAGTTTATTAGTGCATGATTGTAAGTTGTATGAAATATGTATTAAGAAAAAAGAAAAGGAAACATTGGAGCAGCTTTGATTAAGTGGTAGAGATCGCTCACCTCTGGTACGTGGTGTCTCTGGTTCAATAGTATTCCACGCCAAGAAAGCTTTCTGGTACACGTGTATTTAGCGTGCATGTGTTTAGCTGAAGTTCTCCCATTTCCCCTATTTTTTCACTCCATTATTTCTTTCATTATCATCTCAACGTCTCCTTAGTGCCGTGGAGCATAATCGTGAAACTAATAATATATATATATATATATATATATATATATATATATATATATATATATATATATATATATATATATATAGGCAAGACATAATTATTCAAAGAGACTATTTTAGTAACTAATTAGTATATATGTATGTTTAGACGTAGTCTATCTGATTGACCGATTGAAGTATAATTCATCGAAACAAATCAATTAACTCATTCTCAAACATCCTCTATGCTTGTGCAACTAGCATAACGTTTGTAGAAATTAACTCATTTGAAGCTGTTTTGCATGAAACTAACAGGGTTTCATCAACTAAGAAAACTAGACAGGGAATTGAAAGTGTGTGAGACAACTGTAGGCAATCTCTCTCTCTCTCTCTCTCTCTCTCTCTCTCTCTCTCTCTCTCTCTCTCTCTCTCACTCACTCTGTTGTCATAGAAGAATTCGTCTTCACAATGATATCTCGTTTTCCGGTCTACAATGAAACCTTCCCTGCAGCGAGTACATGTCGTTTTTGTTTCCAACCCTTTGGGTTTTAATTTGTGCGCTCTTTACATGAGCGTTACCACACCCATTAGGGACGTGCATTCAATTACTCCATCTGAAACGGCTTGCATTATCTATGGTTACTCTAATGATGTGTTTCATTCTGCTACCATGTTTGGTTTATCTGCTCAAACTGATTATACACAGTCAAAGAGGAAATTCTCTGACAATATCCGCTATCTCTTTGCGTCTCTGGATCTAGTTCTCAGATTTGAACAGCTGCCGTTTGTATTCGACTCAATCAATTTCATTATTTTGCGAGAGAAGTGATTTACGAAACATAAATCGAAGAATACCCGTTGAATTCAACGGTAAGAAAGAGAAAACATTACCTTTTTCATCAATCAAGGTTACACCGTTCGTAATTTGCTTGGATTCATGTGGTGAGATAAGTAAATAAACTTTCTGCCTGATTGACTCGATAATAAGATAATACAGTATAGAGTATACAATTCCTGAGAAGACTTGCCAATCTGTCCAATTTATGTTAAAATTAGCTTCCCTGGTGAGTATCAGTATGGTAGCTTCTATGGAGAATTACGTCCATTAGTGTTCTCATTACCAGAATAGATTGTTTCTTCAATTAATTTTTCAAATAAAAATAAAATAACTTTAAAAAATCCATTAAAATAAGTCTATAATAATGATCTAAATAATAATCTGTTACTGGGCTAAAACGAGGGACGTTTAGCTCGAGATCCAGGGTTTACCACAATGATAATATAATCGCAGAGCACTTGTTTCATAGTGTAAAGCTAATGCATATTTGACATGTTACTACAGATTACCATTCGTAACTAAAATCAGTCTGGAAAGGGAAGTGAATTATTCCATCTACAACAGAATTGTTTTAGCATTCCCGTTATGCGCATGAACATGTATATTCATTGAAAGACAAGTATAAGACAAACGTTTTGTAATATTTCGGTTGTTTGTTTCCTTTATTCGTCAAATATTCAAATAAAGGGTTATTACCTTGCACAACTGAAGCCACCCCCTTAAATATGCCACTGCTTAGAATGCAATATTAAATATATTGCGTTGATTCAAATGAAGTTCCTTCTGAGTATTAACATTTCCAGTGAAGTCATTATCTCCTGATGAATTAATTAAACCAGAATTGTATTTACTTTAAAGTGGAAGATGCAAGTAACAAACGCTTATTCAAGAAACTTGACAGTTAACTGTAATAATGTACTTTCCTTTCTTTTCCTCTCCCTCCATTTTCAAATATGCAGGAAATAAAAACAGCAAGTGAGAAGAAAATTCCTCTCACCCCCCCCTGCGAATCCGAGACAAAAGAAAATATGAATTGCACTTCAGAATATTTGTAGTGGAGCTAAATGGGAATATTAGTTTATCGGGCCTACCCTACTTGTGGGATTACGCTTCACCACTAGTAATTAATACGCAATAATTAATTGCGAACAATCTACACGGGTGGCCATTCTGGTACGGAAGGGCCTTACCAAGGATGTTACAAAATAGAGGATCTGCCTATACAACAAAATCGTGAAGCCATACGTCACAGTTTCGCCACACCTACTCTGCCCACTCCGCGCCACTAAGATCACAATGTTTCGAGCCAACAATCATGGCAGAAACGAGAGTAACCAATCAGATGTGCCGGCTCAGACGATGCTTAGTTGTTTTATGGCTTCATTGAGTTCAAATAATGAAGATACGCATGGGTAGATCCTCTATTTTATAACATCCTTGGGTCTTACATATGATCGAGTAGTGCTATCTCCCGATGGGAGGGTTATTCCTTGTGACTTTTCGTTATTTTCCGAGCTGAAAATGTCACTAAAAGAGACCCGATTTGAGTCAAGAGATGACACAATGGGAAGCGCGACGGTACGGTTGCTCACCATTCCAAAACGTGTGTCCATTATCTAGTTGATTACTTTGAAGGAGATTAGTGTTTTCGATTCCCAAAGGAATAAATGTATTTTTGACAACCGAAGGTTTGATACTTTTACAACACACCTTATATTTCGTTCGTTGCCTGTAATAATTAATTTTGTTTTATCTACTGAGAATATTGTTTATTATTTTCGTACCGTATATGCAGAGAGCATTGCTAGATATCAGATTGCATCTATTTTGTTTTTATTCTTGTAACAATGCAAAGGCGCACCCACAGAAGGTCCACCAGGTCCGGATCCCCGAAAAAAAACTTCCTAATTCAACACATATTTATACATTTTCTGAGTAAAACTATACCTGTATAACAGGGAAATGATTGATGTAAAATGAAACTTTCACCTTATACTTCATCTGTACTATAGTGAAACCTCTACTAACGGACACCTCTATAAAGCGGACACCTCCCATAACGGACATATTTTGTAATCCCCAAACACTGTAATAGGAAAAACATATTGGCAAACCTCTCTAAAACGGACATTCTCTAGTACGGACAAGGACAGTCTTTCTTGTCTTTTATAGGTATTATTTACCTCCGTATTACGGACACTTTCTCTAGAAACAAGTTGAAAGTGCAGTAAAAATACACTTTCAGTAATTCGTACGTATGTCACCAGGAAGAACATGTGGGTGTGACAACATTTTGCCTCCTCAGCTGTCTGTTCAGCAACCCAGAGAAAGGGTATCTGTTTCACCACACCCTTATATCCTTTGCTTGCATTGCACTCCTACCCAACCTGCTTCAGAAAAAAAAAAAAGTGATTGGCAGTTGCCCACTGTTTGGAATAACACATCATTCTACTGTCCCGCTGAAATGTCTAACCAAACATAAGACAAGTTTGGCATTTTTAACCACGGGTACGCATATTGCCTTTTTAAAAAGTCATTGCTGGACTGCAATTAACTCACAAATTAAAGCAACACACCGGAAACGTAGTAAGTAGCGATAAGTGTAAAATGCAGAGAACTATAACATCTTATTCCCATGTTGTGCCTCGAATTGGATGGCGCAAGATAATGCAGGTCCAGTAACACTTTGGTAATACTTATAAATACGTGATTCATGCAAAAATATTTTCTTCTAATTGTATATCACCTTGTTTATTAATTTATGTATGAAAATATTGAAATCTTTCTAAGGCGGACACCTCTCTATAGCGGACAATTTTTGATTCCCCACGGCTGTCCGCTTTAGAGAGGTTTCACTGTATTTGTCTTATAGAAACAATCCAGTTCTGTACTTTTCTCCCTGAAAATATAGGTGGAAGTCAATTACTTATTGTCTTCTCTGATGCAGGATAATACAGGTTCAATACTACATAGATGTAGCGGGTTGTTGTAAAGCTTGAACCCCAACAAACAAGCATTCCTGGGTGCGCACCTGTCTCTGCTAAGTATCAAATTGAATCGATTGCTGCTTCTGTATTGTTGTAACAATGACACACACACTCTCAACAATGATATTAATACCCCTAACAGTGACACACATACTTCTAACAATAAAGTATAAATTAATTATAACTTACTTTAAGCTTTATTACAGAGAAACAAGTAGCAGTGTCACGTGTATATCACGTGAAGTAGTTTGCTTTGTACGACGTGTCTGATGTTTCTATTCAATCAATATTGAAACCGGATGTGGTAGTGTATGTGTAATAATTTCAGCTTTACTAGAGAAAATATGGTAAACATGATATACATTCTCGAGACGCTTAATTGATTCCAGAAAGCTGCTCCTCGCTATCTATTAAATTTTCTGTATGCTATAGTGTTGAACGTTAAACCGGAACTGGATGAATTCTGCCACTTCCGGTTTTAGTAGAGATATTATATTGGAAGTGGAGTATATTCTTGAGACTCTTAATTGATTGCACAAACTTTTATTTTAGATATATATTGCGGTTTTCATTCTATGGCGATCACGGTTAAAATTACGAATGGTTGAATTATAGCACTTCCGGTTTGAATACGGGTTTAAGATAAAATGTGGTGCACATTCTTACGAGGGAACCTATCCAAGTGCATTTCTGACTTCGAGTCGAGACTATGGTCGTTGGATACCTTGTCCCAAAATAACATAACACGAAAAGTGATACATCCTCGATCGCAACCGTTGCAGAGATATAAGCGTGAAAAGTTAGAAATTGAGCTTCATACTATATATTACAAAGTCAGCTTCCGGGTCAGATTTTTCGGAAACGGTCAGGTAAGGAAACTCAGCGAATACATATCAAATTAGTGTTGGGAGCCCACCACCTTTTGAATGAAAAAATGTTGCCCCCGGGGCACTCGCAGGGTCCCAGGCGGGGTCCAACTCAAAATTGGCAAATGGAACCGGGGGTCAAGTAGCATATTGTATGAAAACTATTGCTAAATAAAATAAGATAGAACAAATCTCAACAGGAAGGAAGGAAGCGGTCTGGGACCTGTATGTGAGGTACTATACCGACATTTGCTTGGTGTGAATGAGGAAAACCTACGAAAACCCCATTTAGGACGGCTGGCTTGGAAAAGCTTTTTACACTTTTTCGACCAACTGCCTCGACCAGGCATTGGACCCGGGACCGCTCGCACCGAAGGTGAGAGCGTTACCGACTACGCCACGCGGGCCACAGAGTTAAGGATGAATATGAAAGGGACTCTTAATCGATTGCAAGAACCCACTTATATCTATATATTACAATTTTTGTTCTATAGTGATCAGCGTTAAAAAAAATCTCCGGTCAAGCAAGTTTCTGGTGGACAACAACGTGTCCGTGGGTTTTCTCAGGGTACTCCCTTTCCTACCACTTTCGCATTCCACCAATTCTTCCATCATAATTCACTTGCTTTAATCACCGTCTACCTTAGACTACGGGGCAAAAACGTGGGACGTTAAACTGGAAGATTGCATTTCATTTTCGTCAACATTAAGAATATAGTTATTAGTTGATTTCTATCACTTCTGGGCCGATATCTTCTTCATAAAACGAACTTAGTTCATATTTCTTGACTTCTCTGACCTAATTTGGTGTTAATCCATCAACAAGTTCTTAGAATTTTTCGTTTCCTGAACGGACACACGGACAAGGCAATATACTTGTATATGAAGGAATTTTGGTACACCAAACTCCTTATAAAGATGCACATGAATATGATTCATGTAAGTTTTCGGACATTCTTATACCTAGGTATATCCAGAATATTTTTATAAAGAGTACTTTTTATATACAGTTTTTCGTACTTTAAATGTGTTATTTTGCACGTGATGAGCATCCCTCTTTTCTACCACTCTGTCTCTATCTATATAGCTATTTACAGTCACAAATACACACAGGTAGCAGCACTTTGTCAAACAGAATATTTATAGGCTGAAAATGTTCATAGTTCAGCAACCAAATTATGCAACAGGAATCCTGCTCCATTACGCTAAAATTATATTACGAACCATGAACTCTCTGTCATGCAAATAACGGCAGAGCATTTATTCAAAATTCTTCTATTCCTGGTTGGTCAACCACGACTGCAATGAAGGAATTGTGCTTTTCCGTTTCGCAAAATGCGTGAAATAACGAATAACTAAGATTTTTGACCATACACGTTACTGAGTTGAAACTTTTGGTATCATATCGCAAAGAATGGTATTACAAAAGGAGGATATTAACATATTTCTTACATTACAAAAAAGAAAGAAAGAACTACTTATATTTTGAAGAACATTGATTTAATATTTTCCTTTATGAAAATGGTTTGTACAAAAAATTTACATGAATTAATCATAATATTTGATCAACTATAATTATTCTAATATTTGAGAATTATATACAGGGTGTAACAAAAAGGTACGGCAAAACTTCAGGGGTGAATTCCTTATGGGTAGACAGGCAAAAAAGTTCAGATGCCCATATGTGGGGAAATGCATCATTACAGAGCTACGGCCATTAAGCCGCCTGACGGTGTGAGATAATCACATTATGGTCGCCCCTTAATGTGACTCAATTTAAACCTCAATAACTCAACCCCTAATTAAACTAGGAAGATAATTTAGGTATCAATGTGTTCTTGAAGGATGAAATGTTCGACCAATATGTATTTGATGTATGTGGATAGGTACCACAGCGAATCACAGCGGCTACCGATGTTTAAATTTAGTCACATTAAAGGGAGACCAGAATGTGACTGTTTCACATCTCCAGGTGGCTCAATGGTTCGACATATGGTCACATGATCTTTTTGCTTGTCTATCCATAAGGAATCCAACCCTGAAATTTTCCTATATCTTCCCCCCTAAAAAAAAAACTGATACAAAAAAGCATGTACTTTATCCTCCCCCTCCGCCATGGTACCATCACATACATAAAATGCATATCGGCGGAAAAGCTTCTTCCTTAGGAACACATTGCTACCAAAATTATCTTCCTAGCTTAATCACAGGCTGAGATATTGAAGTTTAAAGTAAATCTCATTAAGGGGTGACCAAACTGTGACCATTTCACACCGTCAGGCGGCTCAATGATCGTTACTCTGTAACGATATATGGTCATATGAACTTGTCTATCCATAAGGAATTCACCCCTGAAATTTTGCCGTGCCTATTATATATAAGGTGTCTCAAAAGTAACTCTTATAATCAGAGTTAAAATGTAAGAGGGGAAACCGTTTCCAAAATTGATGTTTTCAATCTAAAGTGAAAGACTTTTTTTTTTTTTTTTTTTTTTTTTTAATCGGATGAGCTGTTTGGGCTGTACACTCTTTATGCGCCCAATGTTAAATGAAAATGTAACGTTCCCATTTACCTGGACCCACAATATAAGTGAATGAAGTTACTGTTTGAAAAAGGATTCTGGCCATCGACACCTAGCGTAAAAGACAGCAACTTCATTCACTTACGTTGTGTTTCCAGCTATATAGGATGAGCCATTTTAATCAATCCACGGAAATATCTGAAAAATGGTAAAACATAGAAGAAATGTTTGAAGTACACGTTATATATTGCTAAGGGGGAAAACCAATTCCACCAAAAGTACCCCTCCCCGTCCCCCGCAAATGTGGGAAACGGGGGGTAACTTTGAAATGTCAAATAGGAATATGGGTCGAGTAATACCTCGTTCGAAAGGTCTTGGAAAACTAAGTAAAGCTGTATCAAAAGATGTCTCATATGGAGCATCAGTTTCAAAATGGCCGCCATGATATGGTTCGGAAACTCCAGTGCCCGTAGTATGAAAATCATGGAAGGTAAATTAATGGAACAAAATTGAAATACGTAAATATCATAGAGCATATCGAATGGTGTGGTCTCTGTGATCCCAGTGGCCTCCCTGAAGGTATCTTGGGGGCTAACTTCAATATGTTAGAGTAAAATTGCCATAATGTATATAGAGAAATCCAAGTCCTGCAAAATAATCTCTTCCTGCGCTCTGTATGTGAGTGGGGTGGAAAGTAACTGTGAAAGTTCAAATGAGAACTCTTTAATTCGCAAATTAAGGTTACGCTACAAACAGGTATGGTGTGGTTGAAACATGTTTGTAAGGATGACGCTCTAGTGACTAAAAAAAGGCAAAATTTTATTTGAATGGTAACGCATATCTCTATGGCTGAGTATGATTTGATGCGAAAACAGAAGGAACGTTATACGAAAGAAGTTGTCGAATAATGCAGTTGCTGGAACTTACAAACGTGTGAATTTGCTAATCTCCGTCGCCACAGAAAATTTTATACAATACGTGCTGGTTATTCGGAAAGCATTTCGGGGTTTTATACGTACACACTGTTTCGTCCCTCAAGCTCACAATATGACATGAGTGCTAATAGTTAATCAAAATGTAACTGTTATTAACTCAGTGCACCAATTCTCTATCCATGAAATCTGCCTTCCAAACAGGATTGGGTAGGTCAAGCGTACGCCCGAACCGTTGTCCGGTCGGACATTGAAATTTTGTAGTTAGCCCACAAGACCCCTTCACGGAAGCCGCTGGGATCACAGGGATCACATCATTCGATATGCCCTATGATATTTACGTATTTCAATTTTGTTCCATTCATTTACCTTCCATGGTTTTCATTCTACGGGTACTGGAGTTTCCGAACTATATCATGGCGGCCATTTTGAAACTGGTGCTTCATATGAAACATCTTTTGGTACAGCGTTACTTAGTTTTCCAAGACCTTTCGAACGAGGTTTTACTCGACCCATATTCCCATTTGACATTTCAAAGTTAACCCACGATACCCCCATTTACGGAGGGTGGAGAGGGGTACTTTTGGTGAAATTGGTTTTCCCCCTTAGCAATGTATAACGTGTACTTCAAACATTTCTTCTATTTAAATATGTTTTTTTCATTTTGCAGATATTTCCGTGGATTGATTAAAATGGCCCACCCTGTATATATATATATATATACCTTCTTCGCAGCGGAGAAAATCTTGTTGATAACGAGTGGGAAATGATGACATATTAAAGTAACAAATCTGGTATGTAACAAAAGTTTGAAAAGGGAATGTTAAAGAAGTGGACATCTCTGAAAGTGTAGGTAAATTAACTTTCCAAACGGATAATATCAAAGACAATAATGCTAGAGAAATGCGTTTAAAGGCGGTCCATAGAGGACCATAATATGGATTGTTCGAATTAAGGTTCTTAATGGTGATTGAATCGAAAGTATTTTTGGGCTCCGGTACTGGAATTTAATAGTTTTAGTACGGTGTTGCTCTGTAAACAGAACTCAAATACATTTCGACATATGAGTTGCGTTTTCAGAACAGAAGACCATACTGCTTTTCTGGAACCTATTTTTTTTTTTCTGACAGAGCAAGACAAAAGCCTTCCTCATTCATTTGTATATATATATATATATATATATATATATATATATATATATATATATATATATATACAGGGTGTCTCACCTAACTTTGCGACCTGAAGTATTTCCGAAATGACAAAAATGTGACAAATTTAGTTACGTAAGAATGTACCCATGTCAGGGGCCTATAAAATTCTGTAAACAAGTGCTCCCAGGTGTCCCATCATAGGGGCCCAAGGGCCAACTTGAAAATTTCAAATGGAAACCCCCTATTTTTATTGCAGATTCTGATTCTGCGATCAAAACTAAGCAACTTTTACTTAAAGACTTTTTCGTTATTGTACTAGGTGGAGCTGTAATAAAAAGTGGATATCACGTCACCCACCGAAGGCTGACGATAATCTAAATACCTCGTGAAATTCACCTGCAATTTAAGTACGTGTCCAATCATTTTAAAACATCTATTCAACTAACATAAAATAATGTTGCATTCATCTTTACAAAATTCCGAATATAACCCCTCTACAGTAATGTAAACTCGGATACTGCGACCGAAAACACGCAACTTTTAGTTTATGTATGTTTTTCGTTGTCCTCCTAGATAGGACATAAATCGCAAATAATATCATTGTATGTCACCTGAGGTTAATAAATAAAAACCTGGTTCAATAACTGGACATGCTGTGTGATGTTGGTGCTAAGACTTGCAAACAAATAAAGTTATGAACATGTTTGTAAGAATATTCTTCAAAAGCTGATATTTTTCTGTAAACTTGTGGACACTATTAAAGTTGATTAACTCTAGCTCTCCGTCGGGACATGAAGTTTCAATTGATAATCGGACATAATGTCAAAAGAGAATTAAGTTATTAATTTTTGTCATGTTTATGTAGATATGTATGAACTGAGAGGTAAAAGTGAAAGTGAACACATAAGGTTGATCGATGGATTTATTAAAGTTTAAAAGGACATCATCATTTTGTTGTTACGGTGATGTAGATGTGCATAATTATGATTTGATTTGAAACTGCATTTAATTCCATTTGAGAAAAGAAAAAAAGTAAATATGAACATGTAAAGTTGATCCGTAGATCTAAGAGAGTAAATGTGCTCGTACAAACTTAGTGGAACAAATAACATTTGACCAGAAGATACATGTGTGTCACCAATATGTCATATTCTGTAAATTATTATGGTTGATTGTAAATTACGGTCCAGCAAAGTAGAAGCCATTAGATATTTTTAGCGGTAAGCATTATTACAGAGAACCTTTGAACACTCAAGCTGTATTTCAACTGGAATGTATTAGAGTTCTCGAAGTAAAGTTCTAACGCTCTCGATGATACGAGGATTGGGAAATCACAAAAGATCATGTGCTGAAGTAAGGATAATATTTAACGAAAAAATCGCGTTCCACACAATCCCATTTCGAAATCTACTATTGAGTGTGTCGTAAGACGTGTGGAGGAAATGGTAACTATAAAGGATTGTAACATTTCTAGTCGACCGAAATCGGAGACAAACAGCTTGATGTTGCAGTTATTTGTTGAAAATACTCAACTTAGCATTCACAAAGCTGCTGAACAACATGACATTAGTCACATTTCTGAGAAAAGAATGCATTTAAGAAGCAGATGGATCTCCTGACTGTGGAATGTAAGAAAGAGTGTGACAAGAATTAAGCTATCAAACTGATGTATGTTGAATTACAAACGACACCCATCTTTAGCAACTTTGACAAGGAACATAACACGCATGTATTTATAAACAAAAAAATAATTTTGAGTTTTCTGTGATTTAACGTAAGCAGCATGTCACTGTGACTAAACACAGGTGAGTTATTAACCTTTGAAATCGGGAAAATCATTTACAATAATCCACTATCACGCGGGTAGCCAACCCAAAAATGTAGAGGGGAGGCTGGTAGAAGTTAGGGGGGCGATCCAACCATATTATAGTTCATTTGCAAGCCTACTGTGAAACTTTTAGAGGGGCCAGCAGAAATTTAGGGGGGGGCGGCACCCCAGACCGTGGATACGGGCCTGCCCTGTTTATCAATTAAGTTTCTTTGCGCTTTATCCGCTTTTCTAAATTCGTTCTGTGAAATCTCCTTTGTCATTTTCCTTTTACGTACTAGTGGGAAATAATGATCTTACTTAATCTGTCAGTGTCACGTGATATTTAGCAAAAATATTGGTCTGCTTGACATTCACAATTCTAGGGAAGATGTTTCTTTTTGCATAACACAAAAACCTTCCATTCCATATCGTAATGGTCTACCACGGTTGCATTGAAATGAAAATATTGGACACGTATTTCGTGCTTTTTAATTATTCGTGCATTTCTCGAGATATTTACTTTATTATCAATCCCAGGTAGCGTACGATGACATTTTTTTGTGATTACAGCGCCATCTACGCGGATAACGAAAAATACTTTAAGCAAAATTTGCGTATTTGTGGTCGCAGAATCAGAATCTGCGATAAAAATAGGGAATTTCCATTTAAAACTTTCAAGTTGACCCCTGAAGCTATATGATAGGAACCCGGGGTCACTTATTGTTTACAGAATTTTATAGGCCCCTGACATGGGTACACTCTTACGTAACTAGATTTGTCACATTGTTTGTCATTTCGGAAATATTTGAGGTCACAAAGTTAGGAGACGTACGTACGATGATACTCACTTTTTGCGATTACAGCGCCATCTATTAGAATAACGAAAAAGTGCTTCAGGTAAAAGTTGCTTAGTTTTGATCGCAGAATCAGAATCTGCAATAAAAATAGGTGGTTTCTTTTTGAAATTTTCAAGTTGGCCCATGGGGCCCTATGATAGGACCCTTGGGGACACTTATTGTTTACAGAATTTTATAGGCCCCGGACATGGGTACTTTCTTACGTCACTAGATTTGTCACATTTTTTTGTCATTTCGGAAATATTTCAGGTCGCAAAGTTAGGTGAGACATCCTGTATATATATATATATATATATATATATATATATATATATATATATATATATATATATATATATATATATATTGTGTTTGTGTGTGTGTGAGAGAGAGAGAGAGAGAGGGTTCCACTATAACTCTGAAAAGCATGGAAGCATGGAATTATTTCAACCAAACTGGTACAAATATGATTTATAATCTGAGAAAAAAAAAATGCTTTAAGGCAAGTCATTCCTAGCTCTAAAACGAGTGAGGGTAGATAGAACTGGCCTAAAAGTAATTTTGAATAAATTATTTCCTGGGTCACTGATTTGAAAAGTGACAACCCGACGCCGTTAAGTCCAAGTTCACCGCCCTGTGTCAGTAAGATACTCCTAGCACACCCAGGATGCGATCAGAAGATACTCCTAGCACCATAGATACGCCTTTAATGAAATTGATATTGTAATAAGAGAACATTTCTTAACGAAAATTGAAAGAGAAATAATGCGAATAAGGTATTGCTGCTAATCTACTGGTGGTGCCGTTGGTGGAGACTACCACTATTAATTTGGTCGTGATTAACTTTTGAAAGGCTGCTGGTCATTATATAAGTGATTTTCTGAGCAGAAGCCTTTCTAACTCAAGCCATTACTAATTTGAAAGAAATCAGAAGAAACATTCAAGCTTTTGACTTAGAGCCCCTTTGCAATATTCGTTTCTTTTTTCTTTTTTCTTTTCTTTTTTTTTCTTTTTTTTTTTGTATTGTAAAATTGGTGCATATACAGAGCATGAGGAAGTAATGGACAAAATAGAACAATGCCCACGACATTCGGACAACGAATCGGGTAGTACTCATTAAGGACAACCTTAGCAGTGGACATTACGTCAGGGGCGTTCTAAGACTGAATATATATATTCTACTTTCATATAAGTCTGGATGTCTTATTTCAGCATGATAATATCCGACCATATATTTCCCGGAATGTGCAAACCTTCTTCAAGAAACAACGGATAGAGCTGCTTCTCTGGCAAAGCAAAGTTGTCTGACACATAGCTAGTCTAGCATACGTGGAATACGGATGATCGGTATCCTGTTTCTCCGAGTCTTCCAGCAGACAATGACGCTATAAGCAGGTTAGCAGGCGGTTTCATGGAAACTCGTCTATTGTCTCTTTGATTCAATACAAAGACGTATAGAGCCTTATGCGTGGAGGCATTACTCTATACTGATTCCTCAAGGTTATAGATGTTGCACAGTATTAAAAATTTAATTCTTTCTGTATAACCGTGTAACAAATCTGTGGTACAAATTTAATTCCAGACACAGTTGAGTTCCTTTGTATTCCAATTTTCACAACAAACATTGTGCATAATTCTTACAGTATCAAGAACTATTCATTGAAATGTACATATAGTTTTGTTAGGAGAGAATAAATAACGCCCATTGAATTTTCAGAACGTAATTACGCGATCGTAGTGTTTAGAACCGTGTACTTGAGAACATCTTTACAGAAAGTTAGATGTTTCATTAGACAGTATCAAGTACATTCATTATTTGACTTACGAAAGTTATCGAAACTCGCCCACTCGAACGATTCGTCATCAAATACTTCCGAAGTGAATGCAGCCACTACGAGCTCGTTAACAAATAAACTCTGCAGTCGATTCTCGAGAAAAAAAGGCTTCTTTCCTTACGTATCATTTGGAGGCATGTATTAAAGGAAAACAAGAATAATTGTCCTTGCTACAGGAGAGTTTAACAAAGTAAATAGAGATTTTAGAAATGAAAGAAAATGGATCAATGCAAAGCTTTTTATACAAATTATTCATGCAACTTTAGAAAAAAAAGTTCATTCTATGCATTATTTTCTAAGGCAAATAAACAGTCTCAAGAAACGAAAACTAAATACCGTATTGCATATGGTTCGTTCAGAGTACAAGGGTATCAGGTACAATTACGGAAGTAGTAAGAAAAAAAAATACATAAAGTTTGTATGACACAGAGTTAAGTACAATAAAAAGTTAACACTAGTTTTTACATTATAGGAATTATCAACGATATCTTGACATGACTCTAAAAGAAGCTTAAGATAGAAATCTTTAAAGTGAATTATGCCAAAAATAACCAAAAAGTGGACTTGATCCTCTTGTTCACTGAATACATCATACATGTTTTCACTATTGTTGAATATCATTATTGTTAAAAGTACTGTGCCATTTTTGTGTTATTTGCTACAAACTAGAAGCTTTCATACACTATTATCCTCAGGTAATATATTCGTTTTACATAATAACTGCCTCTTTAATATCACTCTTCATTGCTATCGTCTTTCTTCCCTCAATTTTATAGTATACTATATCATCGTTCTTATTCGTAAAAAGAAGATGTCTTCTCAATTAATGTCTTAATCAGTTTTCCTTTGTTTTAACTTTCTGCCAGCTAACACAGTCGTGCGATCTAACAAGGTACATTCGCGAAGTGTCCCCTCGGGATTCCTGTAAAATTGATTCAAATGAAAAGTTCTCCGAGGCGCAATGTATATTATACTAATTTTAGGTACCCATCAGGATATTTTGCATATTTATGGACTTTCATGTATCCGGAATTCATTCATACACTACTATAGCACTCGAAAACAAAGTTGGAGCCGCGGTGGCTCAGTGGTAGAGCGTTTACATCTGGTGATTGAGGTCCCGGGTTCGATCCCAGCCCCCGCGAAGTGAACTTTGTGGTGGACAAACACCGTGTGCGTGGGTTTTCTCGGGGTTCTCCCGTTTCCTCCCACTTTCTTCATTCCACCATTTCATTCATCACTTATCATCACCGTCTCCTTTAGCCAAACCGGCATAATCGTGGGACGTAAAACTTAAAGATTTCATTTTTTCATTTCGAAAACAAAGTTGCTTTTAGTTTCTTTAGATGTAACTGAACATGGATGTAGACATATGCAAAACAAATTGGATCAAGTACTGCCTCTGTGGCATATGTTACACACCCCGGCTCTCATCATGGATCCACCATATTAGATTCAACTTTATGTTTTTCAAATGACAATAGATGCAAGTGATACATCAAATTCATGTACGATTTTCTCGTAAATTGACTGGCGTAATGAATTTTACCGTAGCTTGTACTATTTGCAAGGTATCGCGTGTGTGTGATTTTTTACGTGAGTTATCGTTGATGAAATATTTTCTGACCGTACTTACATACAGACACATCGATGTCAATACGCAAATGATAGGTCTTCACCCAAATCTAGTCGTATCTGGATTTACTTTAGGCATTCTGAGCGTAATACAATACTTCCTTATTATGGTATAAGATGGAAGTAATAACGATTACTCACAGAAATGTAACAAAATTAAATGTTGTAAATAGTTATTTTTTTAAATAAATACATCATCATCAAAAAACGTAAGCGTAACTGATATTACCCTGCAATGTCCATTCACGAAGTGCCTAGAGGGATTTAACATGCAATACCTTCCAAATGGTACGAGCCTCGGTAAAATTCTGTACACCAGCGAATTTCAGAGAAAAAAATGTGCATGAGTTTAGTGCATCATTTGCACCTATTTCCATTCGTTAAAAAAATGTTCAATCGAATATGGCGGATGGGGTGGGTAACATGTGTGAGAGACGCAGTACATGATCCAATTTGTTTCGCATATGTCCACATTTATGTCCAGTTACGTCTAAAGAAACTAAAAGCAATTTTGTGTTCAAGTGTTATAATAGTATATGATTCAATTCCAGATATACAAAGGCCCATAAATATGCAAATTACTGGTATAAGCCGCTAAAATTAGTACAGTACACACACGGCCGCTGAGAACTTCACATTTGAATCAGTTTTACACGAATCCCGAGGGGGCATTTCGCGAATGTACATGAATTAAATGTACATGTGGGTATTTTAAGTATTATTACAAACTAAATACTTTTATTTAGATTATAATAAACAAAATAGTTCTAGCATGCAGTTACTAAAACTAAATAATAATGTTTTTTTTTAAGAAAATAGTTCACAGGAAACCAAAATAACATGCGTAAGAAAATGCAGTTGAGATCGTTCCTCTAGTCGCTGCCGTAACTTAGATCTTAGGGACGTTGTTGTTCTGGCAACACTGTAATTTCTATGGATGGCAAAACTCAAAATTTTTAGGTCCATATTTTGTTGCAGAATAACATAATCTATGATTATGGTAGGTTACATTTCATTACCTTTTTTTCACTTATGAGTAAACAAGCAAAAGAAAAATTGTAGATTTTGTATTATTTTTAGTAAGGCAGGCTCTTAAGGCAAAAATTCCAGCCCGAAATTAATTAAATACTATTATGTTGTCATTGAACAAACTATGGGTGTCAAATTTGCAAGAACAATTGGTTCGGTTGAATTAGACGAAACATTGAACACAAAACAGATGACAATTTAGGGAATACATATAAAGCAATGATGATCATTCTTGATTCGCTACTGGGGCAGGGGGTTGATTTCGAATCTGGTTATTTTCCATCCTGGCATAATGGCCATCCCTGAATGGTGATCCCAACTTTTCCATCCAGTCCTTCCCTGATTTTCGTGCAGTGAATTTCGAAATTATACCTGTAGGCATAGACACATTTCTCATTGTTCTTGGTGATGGTGGTTGTTAATCATTAGTGAGTTTAAAGAATTGATATTTCTTTTCTGACCAGAGTATGCACTTCTTTATTAAGAATAAAGTATTTCGTAAAGTTTCCATAACGTAACGTTATCTTTCTCAGACGTTAATATGTATGTTCATAGTAATGTAGGTAGGCCTAATAGATACATCATAATATTAAATAATTTACCTACAATTATTATTGTTGCTTATTATATAATTTTAAATTTATATTATGTAACAATAGGACATTATTACACTGGTCGTCATGAAAATCCTCCCACGAGGGCAAAGGGTGTACCGGATAGATTTCGAGACGCTGATTACGAATATCTCATCGAGAAAGTTCCAGAACGTAAGTTTTTTTTTTTTCGGAGCTGTTTCCATAATTGACAGAAAAATCGTATTTTTCGTATTTAATATGTGTTTTCCGTGTTTGGAGTGCATAATTCTGAATTTTTATCTTAATCCAAGAACTGTTACTAGGCTATATCGCAGGAACATTATTTTCTCTAGCTCACGACCCTCCGGAAACGTACCCCTCCCCATAGGTTGCAAAGATTTATTGTCGTTCCACACTGCATACACTAAAACCTAGGCGTTATTGACGGAGAAAGGTTTCGTAATCAACTTGCGATCATTCGTCGGCTCCCTAAGTGCCAAGGCATACACCACATTGTCGCGTGAAACAAATATTTCAGTTTCGAGTTGATCTTCGTGTTAGAAGGTGGTGTTACGCTGTGTATGTGAATACTGTAGGTAAAAAATATTTATGCGTGAAATATTGACATTTGCGTTAAACGAACATGCCGAGAACTTGCAACAATTCGACAGATTCATTCTGCTACATATGTGGGGAAATACTTTTCAAGGGACAAAGTAGGCCATTGTCACCGTTCCTGAAAACAGGCTACCATCTGTAATTCGGGTGTAAAATCGGCGACCAGGATCGCGTTTGGGCTCCGAAACAAAGTTGTAACTCGTGTGCGCGTACTCTCACAGGATAGTTGAAAGGTACACATAAATCGATTAGGTTCGTCATACCTATGGTTTGGCGCGAGCCCCGTGATCATGTTTCGGACTGTTACTTCTGCCTAACTAATATAAAAGGTTTCTCAAAAAACATGAAGCATAAAATACAGTATCCTAACTTGGATTCCGCGAGGAGACCTGTGAAACATGATGTTTGTCTGCCTGTACCCGTACCACCAGACTCATACACCCTGTGCAGTACTTCATCCGATGAAGAACCTGCTGCTTGTGAGGATGTTGCACAATCATCGAGTACACAGTCAGATCCCAATTTCGCTCCAGTGCCTGACACTAAAGAACCACATGTGATAAGTCAGGAAGAGCTGAATGATCTGATCAGAGACTTAAACCTTCCCAAGTCTAAGGCCCTGTTGCTTGCATCACGTCTTCAACAATGGAATCTACTAAACCAAGATGTGAATATGTCCATGTATAGGAAAAGAGAGGTGAGACTAGTTCCTAATTTTACAAAGGAGGGTGATTTGGTGTATTGCAGTGTCATTCCATCGCTTATTGGACAACTGAAGTTGAACTACAATACTGAAGATTGGAGGCTATTCGTAGATTCCTCTAGGATAAGTCTCAAGGCAGTGTTACTACAGAATGCCAATGAAAAGCCAGCCATCCCTATTGCTCATACTGTACATATGAAAGAAACATACGAGAACATGCGAAACCTATTGCAGAAAATAAAGTACGAACAGTTCCAGTGGTCTGTATGCGCTGACCTTAAGGTTATTGCGATCCTCACCGGTTAACAAGGAGGTTACACAAAGCACTGCTGCTTCTTGTGTCATGGGGTAGTCGAGCCAAAGATCAGTACACCATCGCAAAATGGCCGCCAAGGAAGCAACTGGTCCCAGGGGAGATGAACGTGGTTAATGAACGTATTGTGGATCCGGAGAAAATGTTCTTACCACCCCTTCATATCAAATTAGGGCTCATCAAGGTCTTCGTCAAAGCCCTGAACCGGGATGGTGAAGCATTTAATCATCTCAGAAAACTATTCCCAAGACTCAGCGAGGCTAAGGTAAAAGAAGGTCTTTTTACGGGACCTCAAATCAGAGACGTTTTTAAGGATACTACATTTTCTTCTAAGCTTAATGAAGTAGAAAGTGAGGCTTGGGAGGCCTTTCGAGAAGTGTGCAGTAACTTTCTAGGGAATCATGTCACCTGATTACAAAGACATTGTGGACAGGTTAATTACTTCATTTCGTAACATGGGATGTAATATGTCCCTAAAGTTACATTTCCTGCATTGCCACCTGGACTTCTTCCCTGAAATGTACAGCTTGAGGGAGGTCTCTGACGAACACGGGGAAAGGTTTCACCAGCAAATAGCTACCATGGAGAGGCGCTACAGTGGCAAATGGAGTGTGAATATGTTGGCAGACTTCTGTTGGAATGTGACACGTGAGACACCCTGTAGTAATTAGAAGAGTAGTGGGTAAACCAAGTAACACGCAAGTGTTAAACTTTAACTTTTTATGCAATTTTATCTGCATAATTTATATTGATATTTAAATTATAACTTGCAAATTATTATTCGTAGAGAATAGCATCTTTGAGTGGATATTGAAACACCTCCCTCCTCACTGAAAACTGGTACGCCCTGGAGAAAAACAGGCTACGGATTCGAACTCAGGAGCTTGAAACCTATAGGTTGCCGACCAGTGTTTTTATTTAACGTTTCATTTTAAAATTTTATACAAAAACTTTCTATTAATATATATATATATATATATATATATATATATATATATATATATATATATATATATATATATATATATGTATCATTTTTCTCTTTCTAAGAACCTACCCCATAATTCATGAATTTGAAGTCCATTTGTCCAATTCAATTATCTTTCTCGTTTTTTTTCTCTTAATCCTTCTTGCTTCTTTCCATTTTCTTATTAATGTTCTATTCTCTTTCTCAAAACCTTGTACCCCTTCCCAATCTATATCATGTCCTGTTTCTTTTACATTTATATACCGGTATCGTGTTATTTTCTCTTTTAACTCCCACGTCATCCTTATGTTTTGTTCTTTCTTTAAGCTTTTTTTGTTTCTCTAATATATATCATATTACATTTCTTACATTTCACTTCATATACTGTTCCTTCATCTTCTTCTTTTATGTCCTAATTACTCATTTTCTTAATCACTTCTGGGATTCTTTTTCCTTTTCTGTAGGTGTTAAATAAAGAAATGCATACTCCGGTCAGAAAAATATTAATTATTTAAATAATAATTCCAGAGTCAACATGGAGGAAGTTATAGTAAGTCTTGTGTACTTTTTATATCAGATTGTAGTGCGAACTTTGTAGAATAAAAGCATAAGTTAGATAGACTTATATTGATCAGTATTCATCCCACACTTCAAGAAGTTTACTCCAAATTACTCTAAATACATGGATAATACTGTCATTCAGTGAACTGTTAAATTGTAACTTCTCAAGAGCAATTTCTAAACTTCTTTTGACATTGAAATCGACATTACAAAGGAGTTAGGTATAACATGAAAACTAATTGCTATATGTTCTAACTGATTCAAATCAAATGCCTTCATATCACGTGAATAAAACATTATAGTGTTTCGAAGTGATTAAAAGAAAACAATAAAGATAATAACTCTATTTGCCTTATGACATACCTATTTCATGTTACGTTAGCACAACGTGTATTTTCTCAACTGAAATATCAGGATGACTGCCAAGAATTTCCGTGATAACGATAGTTACGTATTTCGTTATAAATCTAGTATTTTCTATACAATTCAATGCTCCCGATATTTTTCATTTTCCTTTAAGGCAATAATTTCCCCCCAGTGATGCTGCAGATATCATACGCGGTTAGTTTTTACGTGGGTCCGTTTTATATTGTTTCCTTCTATCGATCTTATCTTTTGATTTCTTAAATCTACTTTGGAACATTTCTCAATCAGTAAGTTTTATTTCCTTTATTTTTTCTCATACTCCATTTTAAAGCTTCATTTTTGTTTTCGAAGTGTTCACTCAAGACCTTGACTGACAAGATGATGTTTCTCTTTACTAAATGATTATCGTACGTACTTTCGGTGCGGGAGACCCGTACTCGAATACTGGTGGGAGTTTATGTGGTTGGAATCTCGTCAAGCTACACGTCCATGTCTTATATAACCTGGGAACTACAAAGGATGGTAAACTCAAAACGAAACAAACAAATTGACTGACAGGGTTGGCTCTACCATATGTGCAACACGTACATTTGCACGGGGCAGCAAGTTTCGAGGGACAGCAAAACCTTTCATACGAGTATCTATAGGCTGTTATTTAAAATAAATATTTCTTTTCGGAAACATACATCATGATGATGGTAGTTAAATTTACTAAGAACTCCTATTTGAATACTACATTCATAAATCATGTTTGTATTGTATTAGTTTAAGGTCACATGGATAGTGCTAAAGCAAACGGTCAAACAAAACCCAGCATGAATTGCTTAAAGAACTCAATTCTCGAACAGTAGCGAACAACAGTTCCATGTAGTTAGTTATCACAGTTTTGATATGAAAACTAGTATTGTCTTTGTCACAAACAAGTTCCTTATCATCGAAGATGGAAAGTTAAAAAAAATAATAATAATAACAGATGTAGGAGAATTAAGAAATAAAGAATAAACAATTAGTTGCACTGGAATTACAAACTGATATATTGCTATTAAAGCTCGATATTGATTTTTTTTATATAAAAAAAAATGATTACCTTCTTTTCTCTGCAGGTGTGTTTGCTTTATCTCTCATTAGCGAAATAGATTATTATTTAAAGAAAAACAGACACAACGAGATTTTATTTGTAGTGTTTAGGCTTTTCTGAGTGCAAGTGCACTTTCCTCCCTTTCGTTGTTGAAGATGAGGTAACTACTTAAAACCGTGTTTCTTTATATTTTTTTCTTTCTGAAGAAAGGGTGCTGCAAATGATGCCATTGCACGGAGCGGAAAAATTGCCTAGATCCGGCCCTGTTGCCTGATATGTATGTTTCATTTATGTGTGATTCAAGGTTCGTCTCCCGTGGTAGTTCATGCATTCGGAATACACGATAAACTATAAAAATTGTTTGCCCTCCCAACTTGTCTAATAAACTACACTTTTCCGTTTAAAAGACACAAACACACTCAAATATGTTTGTCTTTTATACTGAGATGTATAGTTTTATGGTAATTTCAAGTTTGAACCAGCTTTAAAATAACTTGAAATTATGTCAATAGGAAGAGAAAAAATGTGTATTTTTTTAATAAAACAGAAACATTCATGTATAAATCATTCTTACGTACCCTGTATACTCTCTCAAAGAAAAATGGATAACTTAACTATTGGATAATTTACGTTTTCATCTTTTTTAAAAAAATAAGGAAATGTTTGAGTACAACTTATATCAAAATTTATTTTATGAATCTTACAGGAAGTTGTATTTTAATATGTCCACGCATTACCAATTACAAACATAATACGTTGTGCAACTGGTAAATAATTGTAGTTATTACTTGGTACATATTGTTTTTCCCCTAAAGAAAATATTAGTTTTATTGATTTTCCTAACTGTTCTAACATGTTCGAGAATTACCGTTACTTTTTTCTGCTCAAAATTAACATTGAAGCGAAAACAAACTACGTTATTACCTAAATCAAATGTTGGGTTTTTCGAATTGAGAATAATGATAATACCGGTGATTAGATTAACAAGAACATTTTTCACATTTCGCTATGTCAGGGGTTTTCTCAATAAGGATTCGAGAGGTCACGCGATTGGTTGTCGACACAGAGTGGATTCAATTAGCGCCAGTTGGTTCATTACAGCTGTTATCACACACAATGTACCAATTCGATTCAAATGTTGATCACAGAACTCTGTTTTGCCAGTCAATTTTATGGAAACAGCTGGTGTCAATCTATTCCATTAGAAGCTTATTGTGTCCGATTGAAGAGTGAGTGTAGAATGTCAGTGGATTTTGTGGTTTAATTCAATCTTAAATGTATCTTGTCCCTTTCAACAATGTTAGATCATGGTGAATGCATTACAAGAGCACATGTAAAATATCCCAAACCAACAGATATTTCGCTTTCAATTTTCTGTGTGGCGTTACAGTAGCCGAGAAACACTTTTGGACGTAGTTACTCGACGTATTGAAAATGCAGATTTTAGTTTGCATTTCAATTTGCATTTTTATGGAAAACTAAATATATATCTATGCACCGTTTTTATTGATTTTTATCCATATTAATCATGATAATAACGAATGTTTAATTCACTTTTATGTAGCAAAATTGCACGAAAATTTCATTTTATCTTCTGCTTGATGGACGTCAAGATTAATTTATGCATTATCAAGTTATGCATTCAATCCTTGTGAGGATATGTAACATATGAGGTTTTTTTTAACTCTTTAACTCTTCTTTTAACACCACGTAGAACTAATTATGCAATTTGACAATAGAGTGAAACATTATTTTCTGTTTCCTTGGACGAATCTTGTATTGCATGCCTTGCTAATTAAGTTAGGTCAGATTCGACTTCATCATACCGATAATAGAATGCAAATTAAGGGTTACTACTGATGATAGAAGTGACTTTGAGAAAATAATATACGAGGAAGGTTCAATAATTATTGTCCCCGGCATATTTAAAATACTTGAGCTGGGAAGAATTATGGGGGATATTGTAGCCTAATGTCTTATAGGCTTATATGCTAAATTTGAGAACCATATCTGCTATATTAATATTCTTTTTTGTCGTTTTAGGTGTGAGAGGTGGCACATAGCTTGAAAAATGGAGACGACCGAACAACGAGCTGTCATCAAGTACCTCCAAAGAAAGGAGTTAAGCCCAAAGGAGATTCATGGGGACATTATCAGTGTGTTGGGTGGTGGGACTCCTTCCTACCAGGTGGTAAAGAACTGGTGCCGCAACTTCCGTTGCGGCAGGAAAAGCTGTCAACAGGCCCCTGGTGCTGGTTCTCAAACAACAGCATGCACCCCAGAAAAAATTGATGCTGTGCATGATACGATTATAGCAGAAAGATGAATCACGGTGCAACAATTAGCAGACATCACGCACATCTCAGTAGGCTCAGGGAAAACCATTGTGCATGAACACTTGGGATTCAGAAAGGTGTCAGCGGGATGGGTACCCAAAATGTTATCTCGTGAAAGTCAGAAAGACGGAGTTCGATGCTCAAGGGCTGGTTTGGAGGTTATGCGGGGCAGACCTGAAAGAGTTCTGTGATAGATTTGTGACAGTGGATGAGACGTGGCTCCATCACTATGATCCCAAGTCCAAACGACAGAGCATGGAGTGGCGGCACAGCAGTTCGCCTCCCCCACGCAAGTTCAAGGTGCAAGCATTAGCACGCAAAGTTATGTCCACAATTTTCTGAGATGCGAAGGGTGTGCTCCTTATTGACTACCTGGAGGTTGAACACACTATCACGGGGGCCTATTATGCAGCCCTAATCCCTAAGTTACGCGAAGCATCAAGGAGAAACGGCGCGGGATGTTGCAGCGAACAGTGCTGTTCCACCAAGATAATGCTCCGGCCCACAAAAGCCATCTTACTGGTGCCGCAATCCATGCTGCTGGTTTTGATGTGTTGGAACATCCTCCCTGATCACCCTACCTCGCCCCTAGTGACTTTCATTTGTTCCCAAAGTTGAACGAGCACCTCAAGGGTAGAAGAAGTTTCACTCAAATGCAGCTGTTATTGAAGCTGGAGGAATGGCTCACGGCTCAGCCAGAGACTTTCTTTGAAGCTGGCATAGTGACTTTACAGCATATGTGGAAGAAGTGTATTATTATGAAAGGAGACTTTTTTTTTTTGGAAAAATAATACTGCTTATAGGTGAGGGGCAATAATTATTGAACCACCCTCATAGTTTAAAAGCTGTTAGGGGTTAACCTGAGTCTTCAGCCTGCCGTACGTTATAAATTAAAACCATACTAATTAAGAGCTCAAATTGTTTAAGTTTTACAAGTTTATTATTATTATTATTATTATTATTATTATTATTATTATTATTAGTATTATTATTATTATTATTATTATTATTATTATTATTATTATCATTATTTTAAACTGCTCATCAAATACCCTGAACACCATACCATCTTTATGGAATTATTAAAGGACTTGGTTATGCACAACTATGTTTTTAAATCAGTAAACTGTCTCCACAGTTTAACACTAGGTAACACAGGAATGATATCTATTAGGATTGCTTATTATCAGGAATTAGCTATACACACAGACTTGAAAAAAAAAATGCCGTTTATTATAAGAAATATTAGTCTTAGAAATTATGCCAGGTATAAGAATGGAATAGTTATGTTTGTCTCTTTGTGTCCGTCTATCTTTGTAACGGAGATGCTAGGTTTTCTTTCCTTCGTTTGTCTGTCCGTCTGTCTGTCAGTCGATGTTCCTATTCCAACTGAAAGTGATAGACATCAATTATTCTCAGTTTCAATGTTAAAAGGTCAATACGCAAAAGCGGTAAAGCTTAAATCACACATACCCATGCGGTTCCGCTTCTGCTTTCTAAGTCTACGACTAGAGTTCGCAACGCGTTTTTCATGGCTCATGCGTACGCTTTGAAGACGCTGATCATGTATTTAAATGTGGATGGTTAATCAGAATGCGCTGCAGATGCGAAAGCAATAAAAGCACACAAAGTATGTCGGCTCAAGCGTATGTGGTGCGTTTTGGAACAATAGAACGCCTGATGTTTCGGAATCAGTAAAAGATTTCGAAGGAAGGAAAAACAGGAAAGACGTGTTGCCAGGCAAGAGGATTTTAGCACTTTAAATCAGTGTTTTTTTTTTTCCTTTGCATAAGAAGAAACTGCAGCTAAGAGCAATACTTCTTCGATAACCTTCATGTCTTCTCACAAGAAACTAACTGAAGCAGGTCATTCTGATTCTATACTTCCGGCGCGGGAAATGAAAAAAAAAAGACCTGGAAACCTTGACTGGCTCACAGTATGATTTATAATTCTGACTCAAGTAAAATCCCCGAGTGGCCACTTTGGTCGCGTTCACTGCCGGGGTAACACATCGGAAACGCATCCTTGTATAGCCATAGCTTAAACTATTTCGAAAGATGAATTTAAATATGAGGGATACATTCTTGTTGGTTCTGGTCAACTTCGTGTCGCTTCAAGTACTCCGAGGAAAGACGAAGCATCGCGGCTGTCAAGTTACTACCAGGATGGTTTCTCTTTAAGGCGGCACTGTCGGAGACGCTTGTTACTTATTATTAGGATTAACAGATTAGATCTTGGTTTGATCCAATTTGTGTTATCTCTACGGCAACGTTTCTCAATCTTTTGAATTATCGGACTCATCTAGGATAGCAAGCTTTATGACACAGAGAAATGCAGTGTAAAGCAACATTATTCTCTTATTAATGATGAAAATAATACAGTACTTCTGGTTCATTACGCAATCAATATTGCATTTTCTCCTCTCTAGTTGATTACAGAGAACTTATCAATTAAATACCAAAACTTGGGATCCTCCCACGGAAACTGGGTCCACCGGGTTCGGATCCCTCAATATTTCATAAGTCAACATACATTTGTATACTTTCTCAATAAAAACTATAGTTGTTTAGCAGGAAAATGATTGATGTAGCATGAAAATTTGATCTTACTCTTCATCTGCACTCTTATAAAAACAACCTAGTTTAATCTTTTTTTTTTTTAATATACGTGAAAGTATTTTACAATTACTTATCGTTTTTTCGGGAGCAGAATGACACCTGTTTAATACTACATTGAGTTAGTGGCTTGTAATATTGGATTCCCTTTAAAGCTTGGACCTCTCTCAATTAAAATTGCTGGGTGTGCGCCTGATCAAAACATATATTAGCAATTGCAAGTAGCATATTAGGATTGCCTATTTATTATTTTTAACATTTATTTTTTCCTATTTTTCTTCGAGACATGCATACACGAAAACATTTATGACCACACAATTGCTATGGTTGTATACTCCAAAAACTTCGTTCCTCAAGTTAACGATATGCTAAAATTTAATAATGAACATTATTATATTCACGGAGTTTGTGTAGCTGTTGAACTCCCTCTTTCGCTCTCCGGAATAAGTGAGTAAAGAGGAATATGTAAGTTTCCCATTTTTCGTTGGGGCTTTAGAGAGGACTCTAGTTTCAATAGGTTCTTAGTTATCCATAGTGGTACAAACTACACTTGTGTTCAAACATTGATGTTTCTGAAGTAGCGAACACTAAAGCCATGATGGAAAATGAAATGCAACACCACTAGCAGTAGACAAACGCACAAAAAGAGTACGAAGTACCCAATTGAGCCAGCAAAAGCATCAGAAACACTTTAGAGTAATCAGGAGGGTTTCATTCATAGTATGTCATCCGTTTCCTTGAAATGTTGAAAAGATGTCAATAGTCCTTGTGACTACTTTGGGTTACAATACATCATTTGATAATTTGTTGTACTCTTCACAGTGTTATCCAGTAGCAATTGGACTACGGCATCTCACTCTCACATTATTGCAATCCGGAATGCATATGAAGCCCTACAGGGGTTAACGTTTGGTAATGCTCCATACGAGGGCATCGTATTCATGCTTACAAATCAATCACATTATCCGTTTAATATTCTCCGTTTAAAAATCATCATCGACCAAGATCACTTGGTTTGGACGTACAATGTCAATAGAACATAACTCAGGACCCAATAAAAATGTAGAAAAGCCGTATATACTGTTGGGCAACAAAATTAGGCTGTAAAAGCTGCCATTTTACACTTTTACAAGGATCTATGATTTCCCAAAATAATCTTTTCACATAGCATGACGCCTTCTTCCCCACAATATTCCCATTTTTGAATGCTGGGATGGGCTGGCTGTAGCATGTTTCAGATCATCTCCAGACTAGAATACAGTGAATCAGTTAGTGATTTGAACCTGATTTCTTTATGCCAGACAAGGAGTGCACATCCCCACTCTTCCTGAGTCCAATTACGGTGTGTTGTACACAGAGGCGTACGAATCCTGATGTAAGCAGCGATCAACGAAACACATACTTCGCGTACACAGCTTATGGTCATGGCACACAATGTATGTCTAGAAACAGTCATCCCAGTGATAGCGGGGAGTTGTTCCAGCAAATATCCCTACAAGCAAGTGAGTCTTTGTTGTTTCGGAGTTGGGGTTAAATGGCGATCCTTTTCGGCTGTCGTTTTCCTTGAACATCTACTACTGAGCCATCATGGCATATTTCCATCACATTGAAACTCCTCCATAATCGAGAAATGACTCTTTCTGAGGCATTGAGTTCCTCCACAGACACCTATGTGTCTGGTTTCACTCCAGTCGTCCAATAACCCTACCTCCACTGACAGTTATCGTAACGATTAACACTCTTAGTCACTTTTCACCATCCATTTAGTACTACATCCGCCACCACTATTTCTGATTACCTACCAAGGAACTCGCTGATTTTTGCTGTTCTGTATTGTTGGAATTCTAGTACCAGCGAGGCTATATGAGACGTGGACCTACTGATTAACGTGGAATCCGAACCACATGAGCTCCCGCCGGGAATCGAACCCGGATCTCCCGCGCCAAAGGCGCGTACGCTGACCGCTTAGCCACGAAGGAGCTCAGTGTGGTTCAGTAGGGTACTTACTATGATATTTGTGCTATTATTGTCGCTTTTGTTAGGTCTTTCTGTATTATTCTTAATTTTCTTATATATATATATATATATATATATATATATATATCTTTGAACATGAATACGTTACATCACAGATAAATTTTAACTGCTAAAATGTTTAGTTAAATAGCATTGATGTCTGTTCTTAGTCAAAAATGCCATTGTGATGTTTATGACTAAATAAAAATGTGTTTATATCATAAATAAAACACCATTATAGGAAAACAATTGTATGGCTAATGTAACAACACCAGAAAAAAAAACAGTGACCGCGACGACTTGTCAAGCCTCGGCACTACACAAATCATATAACTACTCCCCCTTTTGTATGATACGTCGAAAGAATTATGGCTGTCTTAAGAACGCACACTTGAGGAAAAGTAAAGCAACATAAGCGCATCAATAATGTCACCAATCTTAGGAGACATGGCAAACGAGCGGCTAAAATGCGTCACTTACAAAACTATAACACGAAGACTAAAAATTATTCGAATTAAATGGTAACAATAAAAATAGAAAAATATAAAATAGCATCCGCAACAGTAACAACTAAACGAAAGTTAGCGACAATCCGACAACGCTGTACTCTCAGGAGATGTTTCCCGTATAGGACGAAAAACATCACTAGGAAAATTTCATGGGCGAAGGTTGACGATCGGGACATACCCTTGCGTTCTATTGGGTGGTGAAAGTGGGAAATCTAGGTCAAGCTTCACGACTCCTTGCGATCACTATAGTTCAACATTTAGATTACTTTGCATAGGCAATGGTCATATTTTTTGATGCTACATTTTATCTGCAGTTCACACTACTCAAAAGAGAATGACAGTGTTCGAGAGACTGTAAAACCTTTACATTGGACCACTGAAGGATAACCTAACTGCAGTCTTCTACTGAACACCAATGAAACACATAAACTCTCTGAATATCACTCATTTATCTGACTTCAGCTAGGAAATTTCTCCTGGCAACCATAATGAAGTAGTGTTGTTTGTGCGCAGTAATTTTATTTAACATAAAATCCACTGTAAGATTTTACAATGAAATTAAAAATGATTAATATTAAAATAACGATAAATCATCCGCATTTTAATATCAACCTTGTTCCTAGTGTTATGTTGGATTATAATTCAATAAGAAGCTTACTGCAACATATTTCAGTACTACGTTATAATTTAGCTAGAAAATTTTACAGTGCGAATGAGCGTGAGGGTTTATAAGTAGAATAGCATACTTCTGTGTACATTGATAGTGTTCTTTTGAACGTTCATGCAAGAAGAGAATCACAGAATGGGTTACTGAAATGTCACACCAAGATCAAACAAACAGTTTAAATTAAAACCGGAAACTGGAAAGATTGCATCGATGAGAACCCATCGTGCATCACGAATCCGATTCCCAATTCTAATTCGTATTCATTGTCCCCAACCTCTGTCTAATTTTACTTCACCATTAGCATTCGTTAATTAAACAAACAACGTCTATGTGTATGCGTATGTGTGCTTGTAAGTTGTCCTTCTCATTTGAACTGTTGTCAGCAGGGGGAAAACTGTTCGTGTTACACAAATTCGCCACAGGCACCACAACATAATGATAAAAAAAAACTCACAACAGCGCTTTTAATTAAAATGAACACACAAAGTTTGTAGAAAATACCAAAGTATTTATGTATTGTTCAACCATCTGTAGTAAGCGGAATTTTCGTAAATATTAAGCCTTTCATAAATCACACTAAGCCGTTTATGATCATAGCAAGAGAGTATTTTTAATCTTGTAAATTAAAATATAAATTTTGTTCACTCAATGAAATTTGGAGCTACATTTTACAATTACAAAACAAAAAGTAAAAAATACAAAACGATTACACGATTACAAAAAAGCCATCTTTAATGTAAGATATAAGATATGAATTATGTTGAAGTTTATATTATGCAAGCAGATCCACTAGAAGATTCACTGCTAGGAGAAACTCTCTCAGATCTCCATGGCTATCTATTTGGACAATTATTTTCAAAGTTATTGTGAATAACTTATTTAATTCGTTACTCTATGTTCTGTGGGAGCATTTCCTAGATACTTTCTTGTTACTATTCTATCCAGAATTAGCATTTCTCCTTGTATTATGTTCAGATCACTGCCACTTCAATATATTTATCTTCACAATAATAGTTATCACTCACGATTTATTCCTGGTCAACGCACAATCATCTTCCCAACTTTGTAAGATATTCCTAGTATGCATCTATTCACGTTTTGCTCTGTGGTCTGTACGAAGTGAATATCAGCTTTCGATAGTTAGTATTCTAAGTCTCTGATTCACACGACAAAATACATAAATTACATTTATTGGAAATTTCCTGCCTCAGGCACATCGACGTTTTACATTTTTAGTAGCTGAAGTGCACACTTTCTTTTTAGTAGTAGATAAGATTAATGGAACGTATTTGATATACGTATACACAGAACGAGTGGCGGTTCTTGAGGGTAGTCATAGCGGTAAACATTAAAATTTTACTGTCACAAACTAAGATAAATAAACTTATTTACTTAATGTACTGATTCGTAAATTTCCCCCATTATTTGTAGCGATACGACTTCCATTAAAAACCGCCACTGCACAAAATACACTGAATTGTTGCTGAAGAACTTCGTTGATAAGTTTGAATTCACTGAAGTTATGAAACACTCCATCCTCATCCAACTCGAAACTAAATGTATTTTCCGGAATTCAAAACGTGTGTAAATATATTTTACTAAACTCGAGAACAGAATATTTACTGCATACAACGTCGGAAAATATCATTTCTCGTTTGTAATAACTTTGCGTAACCCATTAGGACGTCATGGTGTTATCTAAATAGTTTTAACAAACTCAATAGTGGTAGCTCAACCGTATGTAATGGATCTTTGTGGTGTCTCTGAAATTAATTTTATTTAATTCACTAAAGTATTTTTTTTTTTTTTTTTTTTTGAAGTGTAGAACTTGCCAAGTATTTTTGTTGCATAAGAAAACTACATTTTTGTTGCATAAGAAAGCGTCTCCTTAGAGCTCCTCATTGTTGAAACTAACTTCCTCCAAATCATCATTAAATAACCTCTTCCCTTAAGTATAGCCCTACAGATAAACTTTGTATACCATATCCAAAATGAAGATTTACTTATGTTTGTGTACTTTCCCTAACACGCTCTGACCTAAAGTCTAAACTTTGATAATTATTTGTCACAATCAAAAATAATAAACTCGCCTCGCTTGAAGAGAGTCACAAGAAAAGCCGATATGAATCTTCCCCAACTTAGCTGTAAATGATTTTTCCTTAGGTTGAGTCTTAGCTAATTTGCTTGATAATCATTACATTCGTCTCGTATATCAACCATCAGACAAAACCGCTAAAGACTAGAAAATAAGCTCAAAATAACACACCTCTAAACAATTTTTCTGGAAGCCTAAATTTCGATCTGTTGCCCTCAAAACCAATACCTTCCACTCCATTTTAATGACATAATTCTATAGCCACCTGACCAGAAATCATATTCTTTACATTTGACTTCCCGCTCCCTCAAAATTCGTAGAGCTGACTGCTGTTTCAATATAAGATTCTGAGCTTATTGCCCTACCCATCTGATAATTTAGCGTACGGACATCCCGAGTGAGGTCGAGGTTTAAATCGCGGTTGCATCCTCGATACTGGCACAAACATATGGATTCAAATGAGTAAGCGCATGCGAAAGATGCACGCTACATCGGCACCAAGATGTCGACCGTGAGGGTGAATTAGACCCACACAGATAATACACGTATACAATGGTTAGATGTTACGTACGTTATACATATGATATACGTATGTGTACTGTGTGAGATGAGTGTCAAATCCACAGTTTTTGGGGTCGAGAAAACGTATGATCGTTTGAAAAGAAAGAAAAAAAAATAGGAAGATAGTTAGTACCCACTTCAACCTTGATTTTTTTTTAAGTCATATAAATTTGACTCAAGACGTAGTCTGTGGAAATAGGATGTTTCAATATTTATGCCAAAGGTGCAGTATGTTCTATATCTTCACCAATACATTTTCAATGAAACAAATATTCTAAGAAGGAAGGGCATTAAAATATTTCCCATACATATATTTTCCTCGTGCGAAGAACGGGAATTTGAACAAATCGAGGAATAAAGAAATAGACAGAACGTATTTTTGCGGTACTAAATTCATTTCCAAACACTGCTTCTCACTATTTGTTATCGTTTTCTACACTACGACGATCAGTGTTAAAACCATAAATTACACTTTGAATCAGTGTTTACACTTTGAACAGAGGGTTAAAGGTTGAGGTTAAACTTATTCTTGGGGTAGTGAATTCATATCAAAAAGCCGTTATTTCCTCTATGAATTACCGTTTACAGACTACAGATTAAAGATCAAACCAGAAATTGCTTGTTTCTAGCACTTTCGCTGTATTCAATACTTCTTAGGACCCTAAATTCATATAATAATAATAATAATAATAATAATAATAATAATAATAATAATAATTATTATTATTATTATTATTATTATTATTATTATTATTATTATTATTATTATTATTATTATTATTATTATTATTATTATTCGTGAAGTAGAGTGCAGTTTCCTTCAGATTTAAATATTAACAGTACTGCTTGAGGCTTAAATTGACCAAGAGAAAGAGAGACAAACGCTTTCCAAGTAGTGTATATCTTTCGATAAAATGAACACTTCTATAAGACAAGTCTGAGACAACCAAAATTTTGTTTTGTTAGATCTAACTTCTTTGTGTGTACACCCAATATATTCGAAGTTAAAAAGAAAGAAAGAAAGATAAATTTGATGTTCTGTAACCTTTCAAAGACCATTTACTTACTTAATCATTTGTCTTCATTCTTAAGAGTAAATCAATTATTTATGTGCAGACGACCGTTCGATTGAATTACCTTTACGTTGTAGTAGTTGAGACTACCCTCTATGGCAATTTTACTTGAAGGTTAGGGACGAAGATCCACGGGCAGACGCTCAAATATTTACGTAGCTTCTTGCTTCCAGGTTGCCACTCGAATCTCTTCACTTGACACGACCGTACCATTAGTGTCGAGTGCAGTTACTTGTTGGCTGCCAAGTTCTCGCATCTTCCTCATCTCGTCTCATCTCGTGTGTCTCCAGAGACGTCCAGTTTGTGCCGATGAAAACACGTTTCACACCTCTCTCGCCATTGAACCTGATCAAACCCTGCTCTGATTACACTAACGTGGAAACTTTCTTTTTTCCTCGTCGTGTGAATGAGAGAATTGGTTCAGCTTGTAAGAATGGACATATTGATTCTGAAATGTCCCTGACACTCTTTCTTGTGTAGATATATGGCTTCACATTCAAGCATTGGAAAAGAAGTAGAAAATAAACTAACCAATATATCATACAGAGTTATTCGTATTAATCAATTTCTGACTGCTTGACTTACAATGGTAAGGAATCGGGAATAAAATATTTGATATGCAAACGTTGTAGTTAAAATAATGAAAGTTATTCTAATGTAGTTAACGCAATATATATTTTAGTGATGCGTTCGCGTATTTTTATTTAAAAAAAATATTATACTTTTCCGAGCAAGTGTAAAATACACTGAATTTTATTTTATATTATTTTTTAATGTTCCTTAGTGAATCGTCAAAGATCTGAAGTTTTGCTTGTATATAAAATCAGAGTACATAGTTCGATGAATCGTTAATTAATTGTTCAATTAACTGATTTATATTTTTTTATCTATTTATTACAACACAAAAAATATCAGATTATAATATTATACATACATTATTTGGACAAATAAAAGTACGAGGGAATGTCAAAATTTATCTGCAATGTAACTATAACTTTTCTTACATTGTTCATATTCACCTATTTCCTCGTTTATTTTATCGTTATGCTGTTGTGGTCATGCCATGAAAATTTGATCCTAATTCCTCCTTTTGTCTTCTTTTGTTGCAGATAGATCATGGCCGATCCATTCGAAGTTTACACCAAAGAGGAATAACAAGTAGTGATCCGGTTTGTGTGGTTGGAAGGTGTATTCCTATCAGGGACTACAATCCACTCACGAAATCCATTTAAAAAAATCCGGACAACCATCTACGGCTCCTCCTTGGTGTGTAAGATTTGTGCGACCATTTTTTTTAAATTTTTCAATCCATTCGTATAACCTCCGTTAGGGCAAGACACTGTTCCCGTATTGTGCCTAAAAGTCTTTGATGGATTGCGGCCCCTGACACGCATTTCGACTGTGTTATACGTGCCCTGTTAATATTTTGCGATACTGCTACTTCCTTTACTCTTTTTTACTGTTGATTTTTAATGCTGTCCACGAATTCTGTTGGTTTATCAAATTCCAACTATTATATTCGTTTTGATTTCCTTACTTATGTCTTTGTTACCTAATTCTTGTTCTTTTCCAATCAGTAGTGTTTCACAGTCATCGTTTTTTTTTTGTTTGTTTGTTTGTAGTAGTAGAAAATGGATCGATCTGGAACAACATAAGACAGAAGAGAACAACTCACAAGCCCCTGGGAAATTGACCACCGTACACCGTGAGCCCACGGTCTTTTACGACCTCCATTTTAGGGGTGAATTCGTTCTCTTTTATGAGCACTTTTTAGGGGGTGTATTCGTTCTCTTTTACGAGCACTTTTTAGGGGGTGATTTCGTTCCCTTTTATGAGCATATTTTCCAACCCCTATTTGAACATAGCAGAAATTACACTGAGATAGAAGATCAGATAACAGATAAGAATATGAAACACACAGCAGAACAGATAACGCATAAGAGTACGTAACATAACAAGGGTGTATTCATTCTCTTTTATGAGCATATTTTTCAACCCCTATTTTAACATAACATAAGATTACGAAACATGGCAAGGGTGAACTCGTTTTCAATCCCTTAGCATAAGACTATATAACATAGCAGTTACGAACACATAGTAGGGCACAACCTCCATTTTAGGGGGTGTATTCATTCCCTTTTATGAGCATATTTTCCAACCCCTATTTCAACATAGCACATCAGACAGAGACTACGAAACATAGTGAAGATTAGATAACACATAAGAGTACATAACAAGGGTGTAATGAGGTTGTATTCGTTCCACCCCTATTTCAACATAGCGCATCAGACAGAGACTACGTGATCTCGTTCCCTTTTATGAGCATATTTTTCAACCCCTATTTTAACATAGCAGAAATTACACTGAGACTATGAACACACAACAGAACAGATAATACATAAGACTCGTTCCCTTTTATGAACACTCTTTGAGGGGTGAACTCGTTCCCTTTTATGAGAATATTTTTCAACCCCTTAGCATCAGACTACATAGCGCATCAGACAGAGACTACGAAACATAGCAGGGGTGAACATAACGAACTTCCAACCCCTAGGAACATCACACAGCAGAACAGATAATACATAAGACTCGTTCTCTTTTATGAGCATATTTTTCAACCCTTTAGCATCAGACTACATAGCGCATCAGACAGAGACTACGAAATATAGCAAGGGTGAACATAACGAACATAGCAGAGAATAGGGGTGGTGAACACACAGCAAGGGTGTATTCGTTTTCAACCCTTATTTTAACATAACAGAACTAGTAAAAGAGTATGACTTATTTTCCAACCCTTAATTGAAGATAGCAAAGAATACATAAGACTACGGGGTTGTTTTCCACCCCTATTTAAACACCAGAGAATAAGGGTGTATTCGTTTTGGATTCCACCCTTAATTGAACATAGCAGAGAGTACGTTCACTTTTAAGGGTGTACTCGTTCTAATGTAACATAGCAGTTGGCCTATTTTTCAACCCCTATTTGAACATAGTCCATTTTTAAGGGGTAAACTCGTTCTAACCCTCTATAGTAAATATAATCATTTAAGGAGTGAACTTGTTCTAACCTATATTTAAAGATTGCAGAGGAATGCAAACTTCCGTGTTTTGTTATCAGTTACATAATAACTTCCGCCATATGTGGATAATTCTCATTACGTCATTCATCCGGATTTTAAAAACACTGAGCTAGTTTTCTCTTTAACAGACAATACGGTCATTCAACGATAGGATTGAAAAAAAAAAGAATCCCTGAACGTAATGCAATCAATCACAAAGGTATAAAAAAGAGGGGAATCTCCGAGCATGACTCATACCTATTGCGCAATATGACGTAATGCGATCACACAGGTATAAAAGACTGACCGAGATGTTTTTTTGTAATCACTTCCTGTTTGGTGTTTGAAGTGTAAAGTTCAGATATTATATTATTAGTGTGGTTTTGTTATTAGTGTGGTTTATTATTAGTGTGGTTTTGTTTATTTTTAGGCAAGACATTTTATAATAATAATATTATATTATAAAAACTCACTTCAGAATTATTATAGTAACACTGAGTTATTTTTAAAAAATGGCAACAAAAAAGGTTAAATCAAATACTATCAATTCACCAACTGATACTCTATTTAATAATAATTTGAAAAAAATCATTTTAAAATGTGATACTGTTTTAAATGAGGATAGTGGATGTTTTTCAAATAATAAAATAAAAGACCGTTTAGATATATTAAAACAAGAACAAACTAACACATCGTTTAAAGTAAATTTTTCTTTGGCTACAACTTTTGTAAAAGCAGTAGATTTAGAAACATGTAGATTCTTTGTAAATAGTGGTAACGAAATTATTTTACCGAGTACAGATGTGAATTCTATAATAGAAAAAATATTTAATAAAATTTTAGTTGAACAAGAAAATAGAGCAATTAAGAAATCAGGGTGGTCTTTATGTTCTGAACCAAACCATCACTTAGAAATTAAAATTAGTAAATATGATCCTCTGTCAGCTTCATCATTTATAAAATTACCTCAATGGATTTTATCCAAAAAGAAATGTGTTATAAATATTCAAAATAACGATAATAGATGTTTTATGTATAGTATTCTAGCTGCGTTGCATCCCGCAAAAGATAATCCACATCGTGTGAATAATTACATACAATACATTAATACTTTATTACCATTATTTGAAAAAACGACTATAAAATTCCCCGTCGAAGTAGAACACATAAGCAAATTTGAACATATGTATAATTCTGTATTTACTAAGGAAAAATTTCTATTAATATATATGGCATTGATTATGATAATGAAACAATTTTTCCGTTACGTATAAGCGAAAACACATCTGTAGATAAACGTATAGATTTACTGTATTGTGAAGAAAATTGCAACAGTCATTATTGTCTTATAAAAAATCTCAATGCGTTATTGAAAAGTCAAAAAGAGAAAACTTATGTAAAATTACCTCAATGGATTTTATCCAAAAAGAATTGTGTTTTAAATATTCAAAATAACGATAATAGAAGTTTTATGTATAGCATTCTAGCTGCTTTATATCCAGTAAAAGAACAACCAAATCGTGTAAATAATTACATACAATATATTAATACTTTATTACCGTTATTTGAAAAAACAAAAATAAAATTCCCAGTTGAAGTAGAACACATAAGCAAATTTGAACATATGTATAATTCCGTATTTACTAAGGAACAAATTTTTATTAATATATATGGCATTGATTATGATAAACAATTTTTCCGTTACGTATAAGCAAAAATACAGGCGTATTTAAACATGTAGATTTATTATATTTAAACTCTCATTATTTTTTAATTACAAATTTAAATGGTTTAGTTAGATATCAGTTAGGTACTCATCAAACATTTATTTGTAGACGATGTTTAGTATTTTTTTAAAACAAATCAAAATTAGATGAACATGACAAATTATGTAAAGAACACACTTCAACCAAAATTAACATGCCGAAACATGGAGAAGTTTTAAAATTTCGAAATTTGAAATTGTTATTACAGAATGATGTGATAATAGTTACAGATTTTGAAAGTTTATTAAAACCTATAAATAAACAAAGTTGATCTCATACAACACAAATTCAGCAACATATACCATGCAGTTTTGGTTATATTGTATGTTGGAGTAACAACTATATGAAATCAGATTTAGTTATTTATCGGGGAGAAAATGTATCGATGAAGTTTATGTCTGCTATGGAGAATGAATTAAGAAAAATCATAAACATATTAGATCAACAAAAACATTAATACCATTAAATAGTTCTCAGTTACAAGAGTTTAATCTATCCACTGAATGCTCTGTTTGCTATAATAAATATACAAGTAACAATAGAAAAGTTAAACATCATAACCATTTAACTGGTCAGTATATTGCCACGGTGTGCAACAATTGCAATTTACAAATTAAACGTCAAAGTAATTTTATCCCTGTCTTCTTCCATAATTTGTCTGGGTATGATGCAGATTTATTTGTGAAAGAATTAGGTTGCACCCCTGGCAATATTTCGGTAATTGCTGAAAGCACTGAGAAATACATCACATTCTCTAAGCACTTTAATTTTAATGGTAGACCTATCGAGTTACGTTTTGTAGACCTATTTAAATTCCTGCCGTACAGTCTCGGAAATTTGGTGTCGAAATTAAAAACTGAGCAATTTGTCTATACAAAGCAATATTTTTCTGATGATAAGTTCCATTTAATTCTTCGTAAGGGAATTTATTATTATGATTACATAACAAATTTAGATACATTTAATGAAATTGAATTTCCTGAAATAGAGGCATTTTATAGCAAATTGAATGGAACACAAATTTCCGAGACTGATTATCAATATGCAAAACTGATTTGGCGTGTGTTTAAATGTGAAAATTTAGGGGACTACCACGATCTATATTTAAAATGTGATGTACTTCTCACAGCAGATGTGTTGGAGAATTTTAGAAAGACATGTTTAAATGCTTTTTGCATTGATCCGATTAATTGCTTTACTGCACCTGGGTTGGCATGCAAGCCATGGTATATAGAACAAAAATTGAACTTCAACTTTTATCAGATATCAATATGTATATGTTTGTAGAAAAATCGATTCGCGGAGGTATTACTCAAGCTGTGTTAAGATATGCCAAAGCTAATAATCCTTACGTACATGATTTTGATGCGTAAAAAGAAAAATCTTATTTACTCTATATTGACATGAACAATCTGTACGGACTATCAATGATTGACTATTTACCATATGGTGGTTTTCGGTGGGAGGATAAAATTGACAATTGGCAAGACAAAAATAAAATTATCAATTGGCCCACGGATAGTGAATGTTTTTTTTTCTAGAAGTGGACTTAGAGTATCCAAATTATTTACACGAATACCATTCTGATTTTCCGTGTGCTCCCACTAATGAAGTTCCACCGAATGGTAAGTACTCAAAATTACTATTGACACTTAATTCGAAATCGAATTATATCTTGCATTATAGAGTATTACAAGTTTATCTAAAACAAGGTTTAATATTGGAAAAAGTACATAAAATATTATGGTTTCGTCAATCTAAATGGCTTGCATCTTATATACAAGAAAATACTCAACGCCGTGCAAATGCTACAATTGAATTTAAAAAAGATTTCTATAAGTTATTAAATAATTCTGTATACGGAAGGACAATGGAGAATGTACGAAAACGAATTGATATAAAATTAATTAACTATGAAAAAAAGTGTAAAAAATTAGTAGCGCAAGATCAGTTTCAAAATTGGGTAAAATTGGCTGATAATTTGGCATTGTTTCATATGGTAAAAAATCTTTAACCCTTAATAAACCAATTTACGTAGGAGCGACAGTTTTAGAATTATCAAAATTAGCAATATATAACTTCCATTATAATATAATGAAACCTCGATATGGAGATAAAATTAGTATTGCGTATATGGATACTGACTCTTTCATTTACTATATTAAAACTAACATTATTTATAACGATATAAAAGATATGAACGAATATTTTGATACCTCAAATTATCCTGAAAATAATGATTTACATAATACAAAAAAATAAACACGTTTTGGGTAAAATCAAAGACGAATTAGGTGGAGTTCCTATGATTGAATATGTTGGTTTACGAGCAAAAAATTATGCAATAAAAACTGGTGAAAATAAAGAATTGAAAAAATGTAAAGGGATCAAGAAAAATGTAAAGAACAAATTACGTTTGACGATTATAAATCATGTCTATTTCAAAAGGAAACGATTCATAAAACACAATTTGAAATTAAAAACAAATACCATAATTTAACAACAAATCAGGTGACAAAATTAGCGTTAGATCCGTATGATGACAAAAGAAAAAATTTAAATTGTAATATACACACTGTTCCTTGGGGGTATCATAATAAATATTTAACATGTAAGATTTGTATATTGTAAATATGATAAATTTTTTGGATATATTAGTATTAAAAAAATATGTCACAATCATTTGGAGAACAAATAGTTGCAGAATTACATAAAAGTGCAAGACGAAACTATCCTCGAATACCCGTTATAAGGAAAGGGATTCATGATTTATGGCAAGCTGATTTAGTTGAAATGAATAGTGGAAAATTGAAAGGTCTAGCAAAAATTAATCGAAATTACAAATATTTATTAACTGTGATAGATACATTCTCTAAATATGCTTGGGCTATTCCTGTGAAAAATAAAACTGGGAAAGAAATTACACAAGCATTTATAACAGTACTGAGAAAAGCAAACAAAAGCCCTAAATTTTTACAAACTGACAGGGGTCGAGAATTTTATAATTCAGAGTTTCAGAAGGCGATGAACCAAAATAACATTAAACATTATTCCACGTACAGTGATGTAAAAGCAAGTATTATTGAAAGATTTAATAGATCATTAAGTAATTTAATGTGGAGACAATTTACACTGCAGGGAAATTATAAATGGATTGGCATTCTGCCGGAATTACTACATAAATATAATAATACTATTCATTCCACTATTAAAATGAAACCTATCGACGCTATTAAAAAAGAAAATGAAAAACATCTATTAACAAACATCTATTGCAAAAAGTTTTCTGTGATAAAAAGAAAAAGTAAATTTAATATAGGTGAATATGTAAGAATTAGTAAACTTAAGCGTCCTGGTTTTGATAGAGGTTTTACACGCAATTGGAGTACAGAAATTTTTCGAATTGCTAAAGTTTTCTTCACTAATCCTCCGACATATCACTTAGTAGACTCAAAGAATAAATCTATTGAAGGAAGATTTTACGGACACGAATTACAATTAACGAAATTTCCAAAAACATATATTTAATTGAAAAAGTGTTGCGAAAGAAAAATAATAAGGCCTATGTGAAATGGTCAGGTCTGCCAAAAAACTAAAATTCTTGGATCGATTTAAAACATACTATATTGTAAAAAAAGAAAAGTCAAGAATTTATAGGTGAAGCATGTCGTCACAAGTATTTCTTGTAGATTTTATAATTTCAAAAGGTGAATTTTATATTTTAAATTCTAGCAACACTGGAAATTTTCGTTGCTTAGTTAAATTGTCATCATCATCATCATCACGAGGTCTGTCAGTATCACAAGTAAAAACTATATTAAATCAAATTTGTTCTTCCACAAACGCTGTTTTTTATGTAAAGGAGAAAAGAAAGCAAAATATTTAAAAACGCTATTTAAAATAAATTCAATATATCTGTAGTAGAGATGGAATGGAAAATTCCTTTTACATGTATGGTAGCAGGTCCTACAGGGTGTGGAAAATCATATTTTGTTAAAACATTTCTTGACCATTATAGTAAGTTATTTAAAAATATTGTATGGTGTTATGGTGAATGGCAACCATTGTATGATACTCTTTCAGACTGCACGTTTAAAGAAGGGTTACCTCAAAATAATGAATTTCAAGCACATGAGGGTCCACATCTTGTCATTATTGATGATTTAATGCGTGAGTGTGACCATCGGATTGTAGATATTTTTACTAAGGGTAGCCATCATAGAAATATAAGTGTAATACTTATCACACAGAATATTTTCCATCAACAAAAAGGAATGCGGGATATTTCGTTAAATTGTCATTATATTGTTTGTTTTAAAAATCCTAGAGACCAAGCTCAAATTAACTATCTCTCACGACAATTGTATCCAGGTAATACAAAATTTATTCAAGAAGCATATCAAGATGCAACTCGAATTGCACATGGTTATTTACTCTTTGATTTAAAACAAAATACTCCTGATGAGCAGCGAGTTCGAACAAATATCTGTCCAACAGATTCTTTTAATTATGTTTATGTACCTGTAAAAAAATAATTGTAATATGGTTTATATTCTAACAACTATTTGTGCTTTAATAGCCGTAAAAAATGATTAGTAAGGAAAATGCACATTTGTTAAAACTTTTAGCAAAGTCAAAACCGAAAGCACGTAAGGCAATTTTACAAAATGCAGATCCTGATTTAATTCGCTCTATTTGTGAATGTTCCTATAACGTATTACAGGGAAATGTTCCATTAAATAAAACAGAGATAAACAAGCTAAAAATATAAAAAGGAACTGAGATATTTGGTGAAAAAAGGTCCGTCATTAAAACAAAAGAAAAAACGAATAATTATACAAAAAAGGTGGTTTTCTTACTGCTTTGCTTGCACCTATTATTGGAGGTATACTATCTAGTTTAATTAAATAATTATGCAAAACGCACAAAAAATTATTTTAATCTCACCAGAAAAATTACATCATTATCAAAAGATATCTAATCTTGATGATGAAATGAAAGAAATTTTAAATAATAAAAGTTTAAATGCAGAAGAAAAATGGACAAGATATAGAGAAGTCTTACAAAAATATTTAAATATAATTCAAAAACCGGCAGCAGTTACAACAACAGCAACTACTACTACTACTACTACTACTACTACTACTACTACGGAGGAAGAAGAAGAAGAGGATGAGGATGATGATGATGATGATGAAATAATATCTACTCTCCCTAAAATTTGTAAACGTAAAGCAAGACCTTTATTACGTAAATTGAAACAAAATCCAAATATTCAATGGGACGATATGGAAATGTGAATATTAATAATAAATTAATTCCAGGTGCAAATATAGTGGATTTGATATCCGATTTTGTTAGATGTCGTAAGAAAAATATTTCAGTTGCTGGCTGGAAACCTTTTGCTACATTATTAGCAAAAGCCAATATACCCTTAGAGTACATTGGTAATCCTCAACGAATAGATTATATTAGAAAACTAACAGAAGACGAAGAGGACGAAGAGGATGGTCCTCCACCCCGTAAACGCAAATGGTGTACTTATAAGCAATAATACTAATATTCTATTGCAATCTATTGATATTTTAAGTATATAGAAAGAAAGAAAGAAAGATGAATGAGCCATACCTTAATTATTACATACATCAAGCAGGAGGTGATTATAACGTGTATAGAGGTACAGCATATCAAGAAGGTTATGGCATTGGTAGTTTTCTAGGAGGTTTATTTCGTACTGTATTTCCTTTATTAAAACAAGGTGCAAAAACTGTTGGTAAAGAATTGATACGTACAGGAATTAATGTAGCAGGAGATGTACTAGATAATAATAGACCTATTGAAGAGTCTTTGCATGATCGATGGCAAGAAGCTAAAACAAATTTAAAAAATAAAGCTCAAAATAAATTAAATCAAGTGTTGGAAGAATCTGGAAGAAGAAAAAGAAAGAAAGTTCATTTTAGTGGTGGTGGTGGTGGTGGTGTGAAACGGATAAAAAGATCCAAAGATATCTTTGATTGATTAATTATGGAGCAAAGTGATAGTTTTTATCTCACACTTCCTAGCAATAGTTCTATGAAATATTTTCCTCAAAATACTCTTGCTTGTTATACTACTAAATTATATCAACCTATTGTACTGGAGAAGGGAGTGTGGGAAACAGCTGTTGTTGAAGTACATTATACAAGTTCATTTCAGAATGTTTCCAAATATACAAATAATATTTATTACCGTCTCATGAATACAAAAAACTGGAACATAACTCAAATCTTACCAGGCCACTATTATCGTGTTGATGATATTCTATCTCAAATTAATCATAAAAGTGATATATTAAATTTACAATTAAAAGTCAAAGCATCTGTAAAACGAATTGAGGTTAATAGAGTAATAAAGGATCAAGAGAAGCATATAGAAGTACGTATATCTCCTGAACTAGCCAGAATACTAGGCTTTGATCATATTCAACAAGAAGATATTGCACTTGTTCATCATGCTCGTTATCCACATGATTTACAAAAAGCGCTACCTACACTTATGTATATTTCAGTGATATTGTAGAACCACAAATGGTAGGTGACACCATAGCTCCATTGTTACGTATTATAAATACAAATATTACAGAGCATGGTATTAATAATGTACATATTTTTGATAATCCTCATTATGTCACTGTGCAACGTAAACAATTTGATCAAATTATTATTGATTTAAGAGATAGTACAGGTAATCCACTTCCTTTCCAATATGGCAGTGTATGTGTAAAATTACATTTTTGTAGACGTAATATGGTATTGTAAATTTTACCATGTGTGAATATTAATAGTAAGAAAAGAGAAAAATGCAGTGTGAGTGTATGAAATCAGAATTAGATTTATTTGCTGGTTTACCCATTCAAACCAGTATTATAGGTAATAAAACAGTTCCATATAAGCCTGTGGCTTCAACAGCTGATAATGCACCAATAGAATTTGTAGTCCCCGGTCATGGGGATGACTATATTGACTTACCGCATACAATGTTATATGTTAAAGGTAAAATTACTAAATCAGATGGTTCTAATTTAACTTCTGCCGATAAGAAAATCGGCCCTGTAAATGATTTTCTCAATGCAATGTTCAGTGAAATGCAATTATATTTAAATAATCAACTTATTTCCTACTCTTCACATACATATCCATATCGATCGTATATTGAAAAACTACTAAATTATAATGCTGAAGCTAAAACAACGCATCTTCAAACGTCAATGTGGTTTAAAGATACTGCAGGGCATATGGACAGTGTGACCGATGCTAATGTAGGATTTAAACAACGTTTAATTCTCACTGCTTTAAGTCAGTCATTTGAATTATTGGGTTATATTCATGCTGATATTTTCAATCAGGAGAATTTTTTTACTGAATGGTGTACAATTGCGTATTAAACTAATTCCAGCTAAACCTACATTTTGTCTAATGGGTGACGCAGATGCTGATGGAAAAGTTGTAATTACAGATGCAACATTACTTGTGAAAAAGGTTGATGTATCACCAGCAGTTAAAATAGCACAAAATAAAGTATTACAAAATCCTAAATTTAGAATAAAATATCCTATAACAAAAGTGCATTATTTTAATAACATGAGTTTGCACCAGCTTTGGTGAGATTTGCGGACAAAGTTGGTGAGATCTACGTGCTATACTACTACATAATGTTTCGTATATGTTTTATGTTTGTATTTTTATTTTCTTTCTGTATTTTCGATTGCAACATTGTTTTAATCTTATTTTGTATTTTTTGTTTTTCAGTTTTGCATTTTTTAAAATTTGTTTCCTCCTTGTTATTTTCATTTTGCAATTTAGATTGCAACATTGTGTACTTTAAAATTTTTTATTCCTGCATTTTTAGTGTTTCAGTTTGCATTTTTTTATTTCTTCAGTTGTAATTTTTATTTTGTTTCGGAATTTGTAATGTAACATTGTGTTTTAAACTTGTACTTTTAATTTTCTTTTGCAATTTGGATTGCAACATTGTGTTTTAAGTTTTGTTTCTGTATTTTTTATTTTTTAGTTTGCATGTTTCAATTTTTTAAACTTGTACTTTTAATTTTTTCTTTTACAATTTGGATTGCAACATTGTGTTTTAAGTTTTGTTTCTGCACTTTAGTTTTGGGAACTTGTACTTTAAATTTAGATTGTAGCGTTGTTTTAATTTTGTTTATGTATTTTCATGTCAGTTTCAATTTTTTAAACTTGTAGTATTAATTTTGCTTCTGCAATTTTATTTTCGGTTTCTACATTTTGTTTGTAAGTTGTATTTTTAATTTTCTTTCCAATTTAGATTGCAACATTGTGTTTTAAGTTTTGTTTCTACACTTTACTTTTGGGAACTTGTACTTTTACTGATAGTTTCTGTATTCAATTGCAACACTGACTTAAATTTTACTTCTCCATTTAACAATCAAAGAGCTTCATGTAATAAATTTTAAGTTTAATCATCTTGTGTCATGCTAAAATAACTTTCTTATGTTTATGTTTTGTTAATTTTAATATTTTCGGAATGTAATTCCTCTGAGTTGCTAATGAAGCGAACGAATAAAATATTTGTAACTATGTTACTTTGTGTTTGTATCGGAATTATTTGTAGGTTGACACAACTTTTAATATTTTCAAATTATCTTTCGTATGCTGACACATTTTAGTATTTTTCGGAACATCTTTGGTATGCTCACACGAAGTGTTCGAGTAATTTATTACGAGATGTTAAATAAATAAGGAGATTGCTTAGCAAGCGATCCAATGAATATTATGAAAGGTTAATTAAATAATGAGCTTGCACAGGAATTTTTATATTTTCACAATCAAATTTAACAATGAGTTTGCACAGCAATTTAAATACGATCACACTCTATGAGTGTTCTGTTAAGAAAAAACAATAAACTAGTTTAAACCGGTTTAAACCAGTTTAAACATTTGTAGCAATGTAGATAAAACAAATTTTTAGCACTACTAACAAAGGAATTTTTTTAGGCCAATAACGCAGTGGAAAAGCATACAAAACAAGTAGCTATAATTATTTCAAGTGTTGCAAACTTTAATAGTGCATTTACAAATTATATCACATTATGTAATATTACTGTTACTAATTTAAAATATGTTAAAGCACCTGTGTACGAGATTACAAAGCTAAATGCGTTTGGGTACGAGATTACAAAAAACTAAGTGCGTTTGGGTACGAGATTAAATTTTAAACTATAAATCCCGCGCAGCAAGCCGCGCCGCGCACTATAGAATTACTACTGTTAAAGTAAAGCCAATCATTGGTATACTCTCTGTTGTTAAATCATTTATTTTAAAATACCAATTTTGTTACAAAGTTACATCTAATAATAATAAACTTTGAAATATATCTTAAAGTTACAAGTCTTTTGGAAGTTACATTTACTAAACGTGTACAGGAATTGTTCATACATTTTTATGTCCATCTTCGGTTAAGTTCGGCAATTTTCGAAACCATTCGTGTGCTACATTAACCAACATGTACAGGAATTGTGGATAAACTTTCATGTTCATCTTCGGTTAGGTTCGGCAATGTTCGGAAAACTTCGGGAAACTTCGGGAACCTTCGGCAATCTTCGGGAATCTTCGTGTGGAGTTCTTGGAATTTCCATTTATTAGTGTTGATAATAAACAATCAATAAAAAGTAAACACACTTCCTGTTTGTACTTTGCGTGCTGTAATTAGTCTAAAACAATTTTATTACGGCACTTTGTAAATTACAATTATCGGAAAGTGCTAAAGGATTAACCGATAAACTTAAAAGTATATCTTTGGTGAACTAAAATATACTTAGTGAGTGACAAGTGGTAGTGCATCGATACTGAACTGAAAAAAGTTACGGGAAGTTTTATGATTGTAGTTAACGGCAAGTGTTAGTGCAAATGCCGACAAGCTTTCAAGTGTGCTGTCGGTAAACTTACAACTAAATCTTTTGTGAACTCAAAACAAGTTCGGGAAAGTTTTATTATTATACTTACTGGTAAGTGTAAAATTCTTAAAAAGTGTATCTTTGGTCAACACATTGTGAATTATATCATAAAAGTCTACTTACGAAACCTTGTCATTTAAAAAACTGTGAAAAGAAATATCAAAGTTCTCTGTACATCATTGTATAAAATATTTACTGTATAAAACAAAAAATTCATATTGCAATTACATATATAGTGTGTTAATCACACAATGGAAGGACAGTCTGTCATCTGTACCATGTTGTCGGCACAAGAAGCACGTGGATATGAAAATCCAAACGAAGTTTTATTTACATGGGAAGTGATAACACAATGTCATGCTACGGGTGCAAGGGTAAGCAATGAAGCTTATTCCAAGTTATTGCAGGCGTTGTTTATGCATTTTGGTTGTGATCCTCATGTTGTTTTGAAAAAATGTAAGTCTGCAAAAGATATTATTGATTTATATCATGTAGGCTTCTTTCGTCAAAATAATATAAAGAATTTAGCTCGTGAAAAGTTTATGGAACTTGTATCTGAAGGAAAAGCTAATAGTTTAACTACACATGACTTTAGCGTTTTCATGGAAAATTTTATAAACTTTCCAAGTCCTAATACTAATAATGTATCACAACCTGCCATGTATGGGAGTGGTAAAACAAATGAATATTTTCGTATTGTTAATAATAGAACCAAACATTATACTTATTTTGGACTTACAGGAAAGGAAGTTACAATTGAACGTATGCAAACTAGCGGAATAGATGATCCTGAAAAATATATTCAGTTGTTATTTGAATTTGTAAAGGATCATGTTTTAAATGATGCCGATGATGATATGTATGTTGGTATAACAATAGAAAGTTCTGCTTCCACAATTAATAAACCAATATACATTTCGTGGCGTCAAAAGTCAAATTTAAGCTCCGACATTTTATTTCGTAAAATTGAAAATGTTTTAAATAGTAATGAAAATTATTTATTAGGTGATAAAGTAAATTTCAAAATTCATATTGTTGATTCACGTAAAGGTAGGGGACGAACAATGGGTTCAGCAAAATATGTTGATCTTGTAACACACATGCATCAATGTACTATTCCTGTACAAAAGGATGTGTATTGTCTTCCCAAAAGTATTATTCTTGGAATGGGTAGGGCTGATCATCGTTATAACTATGTATATCAATTGAAAAATCATCCTGAACGATTGACGAAACAAGCAAAGGATTTGTGTGTCAGTGCTAAAGTTGACATTGAAATCCATGATGGATGTACTATTAATGATGTAAAAAAGTTTCAAAATAAGCTAGCACCTCATTATCAAATTGTTGTTTACGAAAAAAATCGTTTAACTCGAAACTACAATGTAATTTATCCTGGAATACATGCATCCAAGAAAATTTTAATTTTGTATACTGAGGGACACTATGAATTAATTACTAGTATTACAACGTTATTAAACAAGAAAAATTATTGTCAGTATTGTTTGGAAGCTTTTCATCGTACCGAAAATCATAAGTGTAACTTCAAATGTCCAATGTGTGAAAAGTATCACAATGTTTGTAATAATGATAATAATATTAAACACGAGTGCGTTGATTGTCATAGACTGTTTTCTTCACAAGAATGTTTTCACAATCATAAAATAATAAATGTTTCCGGAAAGAGTTTATGCGAAACAAAGAAAATTTGTGTCCATTGTGGTACTATGATTGACATGCGTTCACGCAAGTCTGAACATAAATGTGGTGAACGTTATTGTAAAACATGTTACACATATGTAAGCGATGACCATATTTGTTTTGTTCAAACGGCTATAATGCAACATGTAGATACCTTTTTGTACATTATCTTTGATGTAGAAACAATGTTACTTCCTAAAAATGAACAAGGAGAACAAGAACATCACGTAAATTTTGTAAATTGTATTCATGCTTGTTACAAGTGTAAGGACATGAAACTTGATGATACATGCTTTGTATGCGGTGATAAAAATGGGTTCCGTTCGTTTGATTTTCACAACATTGAAGAATTTGTTAATCATGTATTAATAAATCGACCAATGTTTAAAAAAATCATTGTGCTTTCCCATAATGGCAGTAATTATGATATGCAATTCTGTGCTAAAACTTTGATCATAAACCATCATTTTACACCTGAAGTAATAATGTCAGGGCAAAAAATTATTGAAATGCGTTTAGGACAAAAGATTTACTTCCGTGACACATATTTGTATATGGGAGTTAAATTATCTAAATTACCTAAGACGTTAGGTCTTTCTGCAAATTTACGAAAGGGAGATTTCCCGTACTTGTTTAATACATTAGAAAACCAAAATTATATAGGCAAAATTCCTGATCTAAAATATTTTGATCCTGATTCAAGGAGCACTGAAGATCGAGAACAACTTATTATATGGCACAAAGAACGTGCTGCAAGTAATGAGGAGTATAATCTCCAAAAGGAAATGATTGAATATTGTCGGAATGATGTTAAAATTTTAGCAGAGGCTGTCATTAAATTTTCAAACTTAATTGAAGACAAAACAAATGGTATCCAATGTTTTATCGTCGCGTCAACTATTGCTAGTTTGGCAATACTAACATATCGTACCTTATATTTACCCAAAGAAATTATTCCAATTATTCCACCCTATGGGTTTGACCATCGTGATCGTCAAAGTCTGAAGGCAATGTATTGGCTGCGATACTTAGAACGTACTACTGGTAATAAAATTCTTCATTCTGGAAATGGCTTGGAAAAACGATTTTGGGAGGTATAAGGTTGATGGATTTGAAACTAAAACAAATACAGTTTACGAATTTCATGGATGTTACTATCACGGATGTTTAAACTGTTATCCTACACTACGACACGTGTCGCTAGATTCTACCTCTAACCAATGTACATCACTACAAGATCGGTATGAAAACACCACCACAAAAATAGCATTTCTTAAAAAATTAAATCTTAATGTCATTGAAATGTGGGAATGTGAATGGGATCATATGGTAAAAAATGATAAAAAATTACAACAGTTTATTCAAACACAGTGTCATGATCTTGTCGACCATCTGGTACCTAAAGATAGTTTTCATGGGGGACGTACAGAATGTTTTAATGCCTTATATGAGTGTACCAGTGAAGAGTCTGTGTCATATTATGATGTTACCAGTCTTTACCCCTGGGTGATGGCACGTAAGCCATTGCCTATAGGAAAACCTATAATATACAAGGGGCCTGACTTTCCACAAGTGCAAAGTATTCATGGATTAGTGAAATGTAGTATCTTGCCTCCGAAAGACTTATATTTTCCAATTTTACCATATACATGTAATGATCGCCTTTTGTTTGGGTTATGTCGAACGTGTATGGAACAAAGTGACAACAATTGCATCCATAATGATGCCGAGCGTGTCCTTACTGGTGCATACTGTACTCCTGAACTTCATGTGGCTTTAGATCTCGGATACAAAATTCTACAAATTATTGAAATATGGGAATTCAAATTATCCGATTCAGAAAATAATCTGTTTAAAGATTATGTCAATTCCTTCTTAAAAATGAAACAGGAGTCTTCAGGATTTCCTAGCTGGTGCAAAACTAAACAAGATCAAGAAAAATATATTGCAGACTATTATGAACATGAATGCATTCAGTTAACGGAAAATAACATTCAATCAAATCCTGGTCTAAGATATATTTCCAAAATATTTCTCAATTCGTTGTATGGGAAATGGGGACAGCGAACAGATTTATCTCAATCTGTAATTGTAGATACTCCAGAAAAATTTTTAAGTTATCTATGGGCACCCCAATATGAGGTACAAACTGTATTGCCTATTGGAGAGCAACATCTCATTGTATCATATAAAAACATTGAGAACAAAAACAAGCCATGGAAATTTTCCAATGTTGTCCTTGCAGCCTTCATCACCTCTTGGGCACGTCTAAAACTTTATGAGTTACTAACAGCTATAAATCCTGAGCGTGTATTGTACTGCGACACTGATAGTATTATGTTTGTGCAGCAACGTAATGAAAAGCCTCCACTTTCTTTGGGTTCCTATTTAGGTGAGTTAACTAATGAAGTTCCTGATGGGTGGGAAATTGATGCATTTATAGGCTTAGGACCAAAAAATTATGCCTATAGAATGAAAGAAGTTCAAACAGGTAAAGTAGATTATGTATTTAAAATTAGAGGAATAACTTTAAATCATCGTACACGACAAGAAATTAACTTTGATCATTTTTATCAACTAGTTCGGGATAAAGCTGACAAAAAACAGTTACACAATCCAGGAAGAATTGTTCGTAAGCCTGGGTTTGTCATCGTGTCCAAGTCTGAAACTAAAACACATCAGAAAGTTCAAAATAAAAGACGACGATTAAATCATAACAGTATTACTGACTATAGAACATTGCCATATGGTTATCAAAGTATTAAGTGCGTGAAATGATTGGTATTCTGTATATATGTAAATAGTAAACTGTCTAAAGGTATCATGATGTCATAATATCATCAAATATGTCCATAAGTTTTGCTATCTGTTGGTACTTGTACGTATATATAATGTAAATATGTCAATAAGTTATTAAGAATATTCTAAGTATAGTAAATATCTTATTTAAATATATCTATATATGTATATCAATATGCCAATATTGCAAAATACAATATTGTAGACTATATAAATACAATAAAGCGTTACAATTTATAATAATATGTTTTATTTCTCGAAAGAAATATTGATATCATACGAAGTATCTGTATTCTATATAAGATAAAGAAAGAATACGAATGCTTCATATAAGGTTATTTATACGTATTTTATGTTCCTACAATAAATGATTCTAAGTTGGAAACCATAATGATGGCATAATGTCTACTATACGATGAACAAGCATCTTAGAAGTAAGTAAAGGTATCAATATAAGACATTAGAATACTGTAGTGAAAAGATATCTATATGTAAATGGTTATAACACAGTGATATCCTTTGTGTTTCAAATACCACTAGGTCATGTCTAAAAGCATCTATGTACGTAAAAACCAAAATATATATCATTAGAATACTCTAGTGAAAACATGTGTATATGTAAATGCCTTATATCATAGCTATATCCTTTGTGGTTAAAATATCAGTACAACATGTCTAACAAGTATCTGCGTACGTAAAAAAATCACAATATATACATTCTAACATGGTATTCAAGGTAATCTATATACATATGGATTCAGAATATAAGCCTACAATATACGTGTTTGCATTCATCTAGCATATCACCACAACAACAACATATACAACTCTACAATACGATAAAATAAGGCTACAATCCAATATTAATACAATAGAAACACTTTAGGTGTTTCCATCCATCCTAGTATAGCCCCTAAAGCTACGCAACCAACAACACATGCTTAAAACACTTACATGCAAACGAAAGATAATATGTCTACAATATGATACATATATTCATGTCCTGATATCAAACCAATATACATACATACATACATACATACATCAACCCACTTACAAACTATTCATATATACATGCAATTTGTCATTCGTCTAAGCTTCGTACACCATTAGATCTATACAATATCCAAAACATGATATTCTATGCTAAAATCCCATATCACCTACACATAAATGTACCCCGCTTACAAACTAATCACAAATACATGCAATTTGTCATTCGTCTAAGCTTCGTACACCATTAGACCCCTACAGTATCCAAAACATGATATTCTATGCTAAAATCTCATATCACCTACACATACATGTACCCCAATTACAAATTAATCACAAATACATGCAATTTGTCATTTGTTTAAGCTTCGTACACCCTTAGACCCTTACAATATCCAAAAGATAATATTCTATGCTAAAATCACATATCAGCTACTGAAAATACAATATCATTACATAAAATATGTTTCTTAGAGTTGCGTCCATTTCCTTCCACATTATCTCATACAATTATGTACAATACGCAGTGCTGTATATTACATATATCCGCAAGATGCCTCTAAATATACGAAAAAACACTAAAATCCATTCTTTGTAATCCTTTTCTTTAGCATCTCATTAATATTCATTATCATCTCATTAATATTCATAAATAATTAATTCATTACTCTAGTTTTTAAAAGGATAAAATCATTTATGCAGAAATACCTAAAGAAATCTTGTTTGAAGACTTCTTCCAAAAAGCACAAAAGGGAAAGTTGTCTTGCGTACACAATTCATTCAGTTTTTTTTTTTTTTTTCCTCTTTGCAACTCAGGTAGGCACGCTCACTCTTTTTTTCCCCTCTACGTATATGGCAAGGTCTTAACAAAATGCGTAACAAGTCGCACGCCGGTTTAAAGTGGTCCTTTGCTCACAAACAAAAAACACACTTCACCCCTCCATCTTATGTGCGGTTCCCTCAATATGGGGCAATACATTAACTTTTAAAAAGTGACACGTACCTATCTCATTCTTAAATTCTCTGTCGTTAGAATAATGATTCCTATTTCTTTCTTTTTCACATATTTTTCAGTTTCCATGCAGTAGAAATCACAGTCCCCCTTAAACATGGTCTTTTATTCCATGGGCAGTACACTTCGCCCTCCACCTCCAAAAACTGGACCACCCAAAATTACAGTACACCTGTGTCTATGTTACGTTCGTTACTCTTCACCCATCAAAGGGCTCCCTCCCTCCTACGCCATTCTTAGCTTACATGACTTTCTCACTTCCTGCTGTTACACTATTTTCTGGCTTCCAACAGTTAAAGTATTGTGCAACATCCATATCTCACATTAAATTGACAGCTTGTTCTTTTTTTAATTGACACAATGATGAAAATACGCGACAGCTCCATAAGAAGCATCTGCTACGTTTACAAAAGCTTCTTATTCACTAAACAAAGGAACCATGCTGCGAAGGTATGTGGACAAATTTCGATATGACTACTTTTTTATCCTTTTGTTTTCTGCCTTTCTCCTTTAGTTACCTCATCGTAGGACATGCCATTCTTTTATTATAGGTGCCTTCTTTCTTTAGAATTAGTTTCTTGATTACCAAGACCAACTGCGTTCAAGATTAACAAAAGAAAAAAGACTTGTGTGGACATGTTCTGAAGTTCCTTTAGGTATTTCTCGCCACTTGACCAAGGAATAAGGAAGGAAGAAACACGTTTCTTAAAGGATTGGGGGAAAACGGTAAGTAATCAACATAAATTAAATAAAACAACATAAAATTGTATTAAAATATATAATAAATAATATCAAAGGAAATTTGCATCCATTTTCATGAGAAATTTACACTGTTAATCAATTCTTGTGAGAATGAAGGAAATTTGCATGCCTTTTAATGAGAATTTCGGTGTGTACACGTATTTGGTAGAAATGAGGGGAATTTGAAGCAATTCTGGTGAGATTTTGGGAACATCGATAAATTTAGGTAGAAAATGGCGGATTTTAGGGCGATTTTGGTGAGATTTTGGGAACATGGGTAAATTTTGGTACAAAATGGCGGATTTTAGGCCCATTTTGGTGAGATTTTCGGAACAAGTTGGTGAGATCTACGTGCTATTCTACTCTGCCCTATCTATTTTAATTCATTTTGCCCCCAGAAATGAAGAGAGGCGGTGTGCACTTCCATACGGGAACTATATTTTCAGTTGTTTCTCTATATTTTTGCTATATTAGAATGATATACAGAAGTAAATGTTCTCACCAACTATAGTAGAAGAAGTGTCTAAATCCACCAAAAATTTGCTTATTTTCTTAAGCTTTGTTTTAGTGCATCTTCCTATGTGTTCCAAACACTAATTCAACAACAAAAGTTTCACACAAACTTTGATGTTTACTATATATTATGCTCATACACAATACACACTCACTATCACGTGCTTATACTGTGTTTATTACAGCTTTCTCTCATTCACTTAGCGGAAAAGTTTGCACTTACTCAGTTCACTCACACGTAGTTCACTTACACTTAATGTAATTTAATGGACTTCTTTTGGTCATAACTAAAGTGCAAACTTACTGGTTGTACTTTTAAAACTACATTTTCTACTTTTGCGCGTATTCTCGTTTCACTTTCAAAAATTTGCCTTCTAATTCTTCACAATGTCGTCAGTTTTTCGTTAATAACTTTTAATTTCTTGAGATTTTACTCGATACATTATGTGTGGAACAATATAAATATACATTCTCAACAAGTCAAATCATTTTGATTTTATTTTTGCTTTTCAGATCAGCAAACTTTTTTTACTGGACCCAAAATATCAAAGGCTGAAAGCTGCTGTCCATAATACGTATTTTACGAAATCATACAAATGAATTGTTCTATTACATCAACAAATTAACTAAATAAAGCGTGTTAAGACATTTTGAAAATTTTATGGGCATTTTCCTTCATTTTACATCATTTAAAACTCTAAAGAATTTGAAATATATTTTCTAAAATACATCTTATCAAACGTCTCTGATCATTTTTTGTGTAAATATGTGCAAAGTAGCCAGCAGTATCGTCGTATATATATCCAAGGAAGGATTATCTTGAGATTGTTGACGTTTCTCTTCTGCGACATGTATCCCGTTGCTTGGAGATGCCAAGATGTGCCTCTACTTGTTGTTGCCAGAAGCAGAGGGAACCAGAGAATGAGATATGAAGAGGGGGAGGTTAAGGGAAGACGGCTAGAGAGAAAGGGGAAGGGGTGTTGAAGCGGATATTAGCCACAGCCGACCTCCGTCATCAAGTAGAGAAGGCGTCCCTAAAGGCCATCATCATATAGACTCTTCTAGAGCTTTCGCTACTTGTTGAAACTGCGTCTTAAATTGACAAGAGAATCTTCAAGGAGATACTCTTCCAGAAGGAGGAGAGGATGAGAGAAGATTTTCTAGGCATAACTGCCGCTTACTTACTACAGATGAAACCCGAATCTCTCTCTCTCTCTGTGTGTGTGTGTGTGTGTGTGGGTGTACGTGTGTTTGTGTGTGTGTGTGTACGTGTGTTTGTGTGTGTGTGTGTGTGTGAATATTTCTTTTTGTATATATACACAGAACGATATAACCGTCCCCTCAACTTGATACTGATCTTCCAGTAGAACGAAGCTAAGACACTGACAATAAATGATAAGCAGCAAAAATCTTGGCTTAGCGCTATCACAATTTTCGTTTACTTTGTTTAAGGTTTCGCGAATGAACAAATATGAGTCTGCTAAGCTATCAAACAAGGAAAGCTATTTTGCTTAGCAATAACCAAGTCTGTTTTCGTCATTAGACAAGCATTTTTATATCTAAATTAAATCTTATTAGAATATTTAAAATGAATGTTCAAATACATAATTTGTATGCTTCTCTTCTTCTGGTTTATTGGCGTTATATTTCTTTTTTTAATGCACCTTACACATGCAACATTCAGTAAACATAATGAACATTGTAGGCATCATATTATCACTAGAAGCCACCCGTTAACCTTTTTGGATTTATATAAAATTTATCCAATAGAGATTGAGAGTCTTTGGACTACTGTGAAAATAATATTTGGTAAAAGATGAAACTATCAAACGAAACAATTTAGTAAGCTACAAAATAACGAATTTTGCAACAAATAGTGTACCAAATATTATACGAATAATAAAGCGGAGGCATCCGACTATATTACACGCTTCCTGGCATCAGTGGTCCATGTTGCATATTCGCGGCACAATTAGCGTCGTGCTAAAGGATTAGCAACCCTTATCAGTGGGTTCCGACTCCGTGTGTCAATGTCATATAACTCAACTATCAACTAACTAAATATAACTATCAACACAAGCTATGAAAAGTTATGCATGTTTTTTTTTTTTTTTTTATGTCATTTGCACTGTAGGAATATGACGATTCGGAGTGATAATATGCTTTAATACTCGGCGGGAGGTGTCACTAAGAACTTTCATTTGACCACTTTTCCTCTTCGTCGATGTGGTTTTGTCGTGAGTTTTGAAGGCTGTCATATTGGACACGCTCAACATACTTACAACTTTCGTCACGTATAACCGAAAGCCAACAATTTTCCCTCTTTGGAAATCAGAGAGGCCACCCATTTTTCACTATCATTGTCCGTTCAATTTTCTGCTTACTGCCGCTTTACTGCTCCTCACGTAGTACGGAGTATATTTTAACGTGTATTCTCTACCCGAGTACGAGCGTGTCTACTTCGGCATCGTACAATTATATATGTGCATTCCTCCACCATTAGAAAACTATGTGAATTACTTCGTTACCCATGATACGACTAAAATGCTTAAAAGACATGACATCCATGATCTCTGTGCTTTATTCATACAATCTGCATTTTCTAATAATTAACCTAAAACAGTAGTTGTTATCCTTTTGGACATATCGATCATCATTTTGCTAGTCTCGTATGACTCCCTCTTCCTTACAAATATTAACAGCAGTAATAAGATGCATTAAAAACCACCTTGACGTCGATATCCCGACAATCTGCACGCATACCCTGGAGGGTCGTGACCCACTAGTTGAGAATAACTGATTTAGAAGAACGCACTCACTGTTTCCAGACTAAGGAATTTATACGATTTCCACATTGAGAATAACTGACCTAAAAAAAAAAAGAACTCACAGTTTCCGGGGCACTCAATGTTTCCGGGCTGAGGAAACTCGACGACTTCCACACCCTTGATGTCAATATTTTTATACATTATTTTATCACACAGTACTTGCTCGACGGATTCATGTTTCGAAATTTCAGTTCTTCCTCCAAAGTAAGGCAGGGTGATTGACTCTCTTCTCATGTGTGAGGTCACCGGTTCGATCCAAGATCATGAAAGTCTGTGATGGACAGTATCGTGTCCGTGAGCTTTGACCCGGTTTTCCCGTTTTTCCCACACTCTCATCCCACGATTTTTTTCATAGAAGTTAACTTTCATTAATGATCTCTTCATTAGCCGCAAAAGCATACCCTTAAAATGTAAAAAAAAACTTCATTTTATTTCAGGTCATCCTGTTTGGGATTATTCTGGATTGACACAAAGTAGGATGTACTGACATCAAACGTGCGTTTATTCTCCTGAATTCTAACAATCTTCTTCTAACATGAAAAATTTACTATTATTTTTGTTTGTCATGATATGCTTTTGCGACTTCTAAAATAATGAACAGAAAAAGAATAATGTTTGTAGCATGTACATATCAAATATCTAAAAGAAAAACATTGTTTGACATACTCCGTGATATCACAATTTTAATGGTATTACCAAGTCATCATAAAGTTATATTTTATCAAACTAGTCTTTGGCTAGCTGGGGACTTTGCCCCCAGACCCCTACTTCAGCCTCTGCTTCTTAATACTCTGCTTAATCACTCGCAATTTATTTTTAGAGTAGCCTTTGTTTTATCATTTACAATGTATTGACTTAAAAAGAAATCAATCCAAACTCTTAAAGCTGCTCAAGAAATTCGCCTCTGAACGACTACACTTAATTAAAGTACTTATTTGATATATAATTACATATAACAACCGTTTGAAACAAATAACATGAAATAAAATTAAACAATTAATATTAGCTCCCATAATGATAACGTAAGATAACAATAACCGTGTAGATTAACAATATGATAACAACACAAAAGAATTGTAACAATCACGTTCCATTATATCAGATTTAGCTTGACCTATAGCCTCGCACCTCTTAATTCCAAAGTGCTACCGAATTTCGTGTTTCTTTTTCTATTTTAACTACCTAAAAGATAAGGTTTTGTGTCCCAAGAAAACACCCGTTTAAATAACATGGAGATTTTTCGTTTCCTCTTTTAGACCCCTAAAACTAAAAATGTTCAGTTTCGGCAACTTTCTTGTCGGTTAGTCCAGTAAGGCTACAATCATGCAAAATTTCGTCATTCAAAAAGGCTGATAAAGAACTTGCAATGTTATTAAGTACTCCATTGTCATTAAGCGCCAATAAAAGCCTCACCTACCACATGATTTGTTGATTTTTTTTTTAAAGTTGTTTTATCTTGTGAATAACTGACACTCCTACTACTTATTATTAAAAAAAAAACATTAGTCAAAAGTTCACATTCAAATGAAAATTTGCATTACCCGACGGTTTAGTAACTAGAACACAGGGTCTCGTTTTCAATTCCCCGTCGAAGATCATTGAAATGTGAACGCGTTAAGATTTTTTGGATTATACCTTAAACCTCGCACTACCACTTTTTTTCTTTTCTTTCTTTTTCCTTTTTCCTTTTTTTTTTTTTTTTTTTTTTTTTTTTGTAACGCGGATTACCAAGGAAGGGTCATTTTGTGCCCACCTGTTAAGATTAAATATATCTCGCAAAAGGAACAAATTTGAAACTCTCACGAAAATCTACACAGAAAATGCTGCCATTCAGGAGTGACACTTCTAAATGACAGCTACATCTACTACTAACTGGGGGTGGGGGTACTTTGTGCCCACCAACTTAAAAAGGCAGATTTTATGAGATATACCATCGTTCAATTTGAACCACCGTAAGATATTCGCTCTAGCTAAACATATTGAGCAATAATATATTTTCTTACAATTTTAAAGAAACGATTATAAGAACAAATTACGAAAAACACACTGTGGCGGACACAACGTATCCTCCCGTTGGTAGTCCGATTGTGAAATTGTAGGTTCACATCCCACATAGCCTCAGTGCAGAAAAGGACGCTAAGCTCCAATTTAACGAACCAAAAATCATAATTTAACCGATAGTTGCTCAGTGGTTTCCTATTCATTGTTAATGTGCAATTGAGTATAGATACAAAAACACCAGATCATAAATGTTGTGTTTGAGAAAATCTTATCTGTAAATTTTCTAAGGGTTTCCTATGTTCTTTGCGGTATATTTCTAACAATAATGATGGTATAATTAGTCACTTTCTCTTAACGTGCCTTAATGTACTAGGCATCGTAATAGAAAAGTTTAATTTCATTCAAAATTATATCTATTTCTATTTCTTAAATTTCTGTTTCAGAGTTAATTTTCTAGGACTTACTTCCCTAGCACAGAGCACTAGCAACCATGGAAAAGGAAATGTGTGAGAGAGACAGAGAGAGAGAGAGAGATACCAAAGATAATATTGGACGTTCATATGATTGTTGGTCCTGAACAACATAATGGCCATCCTGTTAGAAGGTGCACTATTGTTATTCTTGATACACGATTCGTGTTTCGCAACGTCGTGCTCTGTACTCAAGTTCTGAGTCAATTTCGCATGATATCGATTTGTTCCATGTCTCTAGACATGCTCCCTAAATGGGATTGAGCGATTTGTCCATTCGGGGACGTCTCTTAGCAGTAGAGTTCCCCCTTTTTGTGTTGAAGCTTTTTTCAAGGAGCTTTTCTGTTGTTTTTATTTTTTCTTCCTATCTTTCTCTAACTTTTAGACTCAACTTCTTCTAAATTTCATTGAAGAAGAAAAGATGCTTGTGTTCTTTAGAAGAGAGATAAAGCTGAACGGAGACCATTGTGTGTGATGAATTGCCTACGTTTTCCCTCTCCCATTTTCTTTTCACACTTTCAACAACACAAACAATAGACCAAAGTTGTTAGCAAATCATAACACTAACACCACAAGTAGTGTTACAAGTCATTAGTCCTCTTATTTTAATGGTCTTGTGGCACACGTTTTACGTCTAAAGTATTGGGGAGGTTGACAGAAATCGAGAACTTAGAGCAGCACTACGTAAATTGGAAATGATTGAATTTTACTACTACTACAACCGATTTCAATAGAGATTTCCATAGAGCGAAAACGATAAGTAATATGGAGATGCAGCTTTTTGCAGTCGATTCAGCGTCCCAAAAATATACATTTCCTCTTCTCTGTTCACCATCTATACAAACTGAAAATTGTTCGAGTTAACCATTTCCGGTTTCATGAGTTTTCCCCAAAGAATAAGAATCGTAATACTTAGCAACAAGTGTTTTTTTTTTTCCGCAATCGATTCACGGTTTCAAGAGAATATACCATCACAACCGTCAACACTCTGCACAAATCAGAAATTGTTCAATTTTACTACTACTTCCGGTGTCAAAATTGATTTCAATAGAGCAAAAACAGTAAGATGAGTTTTTTTCTTTTTCTTTTTCTTTTTTCTTTTCTTTTCTTTTTTTTTTTTTTTTTTTTTTTGCAATATATTCGGGGTCCCAAAAATAGGTTACCTTACCATTCCGGTTTCAACGCTTATCGCTAAAGAACGAAAAGGGTAACAGATAGCGAGAAGCAGTTTAATGGAAATGATTTAGCTCAAGAAGACAACATATCATGAATATTAGCAGCATTATACCGGAAAGGAAATCGGTTCAAATTTATTTTTTTTCCGGTCTGGTTAGTGATTTTCATAGAGGAAACACGGTAAGATGACGTTTCTTGCAAGTGATTAAGTCTCCGAAGAATAGATTTCATTCCCTTTGTTAATCATCTATGGAAACCGGAAGCAGTTTAAATTAACTATTTCCTGTTCCAACATTTATCGTCATAGAATAAAAATGATAATGTATAGCAACAAACGGTTTCTGCAACCAATACATAATCGATAGATTATATATATCCTCCCTTTAACCTTCTATTAAAACCGGATGTTTTTCAAATTATCGATTCTGGTTTCAACAATTATCAACATAGGACAGAAACATCAAGGGTCAACGAGTAGGTCTTAGTGTTTTTTTTTTTTTTATATATATATGAATTCAGCATCTAAGGAACATATTATAGGGTTGATCTTCTTACTCTATTGCAACGAATCATTATAAATATATTGCTTCAAGTTTGAGAATTTAATTCGGATATTTGAAAGTGTACCGTAGCTTTGCGTTGGGAAACGAAACCATTTTGTGTGTGTGTGTGTGTGTGTGTTAATGGTATTGCGTTATATTACAATATATATCAAACCTACATAATTAAAAAATGCTTACAATGTCACATTTATTATTCAATGTTACAAAATAAGGACGCTATATAATGAAAGTTTTACGCATCATGGTTATACCGGCTAGGCTAAATGAGAAGTGATGATGAGAAATGAATCAAATGGTGGAATGAAGAAAGTGAAAGAACCCCGAGAAAACCCACGAACACGGTGTTTGTACACCAAAAAAAATCCACTTGAGCTGGGATTGAACCAGGGACTCCACGCACCAGAGGTGACCGCTCTACCACTGAGTCAGCACGTAAGGACGCTATAATATTAAAATCAAACAAAATTATGGAATCCTAGACGATAATGATAACAAACGAACGGTGCAATGCACTAAGTGCCTGAGTGTCGGATTCTATAATTATGAATGACGTTACTTTTGGATGAATGGAAACAAAGTTGCAAGGAGCTGAAAATTTTGCATTTTTCGAAAGGCTTTATTTTGAGAAAGTGCTTAGATACGCATCGCATCTAGTTACGTAGATTAATTTCACAACATGTAAAAATAATAATTCCATTTACATTAAATTTATACGTCAAACCTTACTGGAGGTACACAAAGCATGGGTAGAGATTTCAATACTTGTTTAAAATGACTTTTTTCCCTAATGATTATTGCTTCCATAACAATGTAGTAACAGTTATTGATAATTGAAATTACAACAAATTCTTGCAGTTTCTCTACTTTAAGCATTTAACTTTATCAATGTTTATCATTCTCCAGTACGGTTTCAGATGTCAAATTGCTGTAAACAACATTACTATATTCAATATATATATATATATATATATATATATATATATATATATATATATATATATATATATATATATATATGGTTAGATGTGATAATTATCTCAGTACCTTTAAGATATATATATATATATATATATATATATATATATATATATATATATATATATATATATATATTTTAAGTCAACTTTTGAACCTCTTTTAACTTTGTTCCTATTAATTAGAAACTTGTAATATCATGGTCGCTGTATTCGACATCAAGGTTCTTGGGATTTGCGTTGTTCCGTCCATCTCACATATGTTGCTAGTATTCAAGAGGTCTCCAAATACGAATCTTCGTGGATGTCCCAGATGCAGTAGCGTCTCTAGTTTGTAACACGGAATGATAAGAGTGGTAATGTAAATTCTCGTTTAATATATACTTGCTGAACCTGCGCTCTCTACACAGAGCATCATTCACATATGAACATGAATCTCCTTGTCATTCCTCACATCTGTACAATTTTCCTTTACAGACACTATTGAAAGACGTCTTGATAAAAATCTGCAAGGAATTTTTTTCGATTATTTTTTCAATATCTCGCACCGTTTGCAAGATTGAGACTACTTCTGGTTGGAGTATCTAATTCATGTATGATCAGTGTTTTCTTTCTTCTCTCATGCAGTATGTAATACGCAAATACATTACATACACACTTAATTATACCGTCAGTGATATATTGTATTCGTTGGGCAAAACGCTCTAAACAATAAAGATTCATCTTAATCTGGAGAAATGGTTATGCTTCGTTTTTCATCATTATTTGGCCATGAAACAAACGCCTCATAGATATACAACCCCTATATATAACTATGTTGTGTTCGAATGTATATCTCATAGGATATGACACTTTACATTTTTAATATTTCAACACTTCCAGTGTACCCCTGAATATGTAATAAAAATAACGGCCACGTTTTTTTTTTAATATTCAATTAGAACTGGACAGTCTACACAAAATTTGGAATCGACCAGCAAAAACGGCACGATTCTAGCACTTGTGATTTTCGAGACCTCATTGTTGAAAGGATTGGAGACAAACATAAACTTTTCTTTGGAGACAAGCATATAAACCTTGCATTTTAATATATAGACTAGCTGAACCTGTGCTCTCTACACAGAGCATCATTCACATATGACCATGAATCTCCTTGTTATTCCTTACAACATCAGTACATCTCCTTTGTAGACACAAGTGAAGAATGTCTTGATTTAAAAAAAAATCTTCAAGATATATCATAAATGAGAGCTTTTTTACACAAAATTTGGAATCGGCATGTTTCCAGTCTGCACAGAGAAAACGGCATGTTTCTAGCACTCGAGGTTTTCGAGATCTCATTGTCGAAAGGCTTGGAGACAAACATATGAACTTAGTATTTAATATATATATAGGTTGAACATGTAATAATCAGAAATAGCATCATTTGCGAAAATATAAATTTATGTTTAATTTAGCTACACTTTTAATATGGTGATAATATATATATATATATATATATATATATATATATATATATATATATATATATATATATATATATATATATAGGTTGAACATGTAATAATCATAAATAGCATCATTTGCGAAAATATAAATTTATGTTTAATTTAGCTACACTTTTAAATGGTGATAATGCCAAGTATGTCAAACGTCATCATCTTGTTAACATTTGTATAATACGCAATTTTAGTGCTTTTATTTTACTTTAATTAAATAGTTTAAAATGTACAAGTGTGTTTTAAGATAAATGTTTCATTCCATACATACAACCTGCCAAAAATGAATAATTTGTCATATATTAAAGAGTTTCTTCGCTAAATGAGCATATTGTGCGCAAGTGTTCGACGGAAAGTAACATTCAGTTCGTGGTGCCAGATGGGAAGCAGTACCTTAATGAGTTATCTCCTAGACTTATATATCTTTCCATTTAGATTTTTATGACATAATATGCCACATATTTCCAACGGAATCAAAGTTTGGTGGATTTGGTGGCTACCATAATCTTTGAATACCCGTGAGTCAGTTACACTCAATGTCCTGTGGCTTTTTCATTTTTTTGGGGGGGAGTATGGGAATAGGAAATGTTTATTCATCACTTAAGTTTTGATATAGATAAAATAAGTACCTACTCCTAGCCATTCGAGGGTTACGCCCTCTCTTCGGCATGGAGTTTAAAGCACTTCTATTGATTACGAGATAATGCTATATGGATTTACACAAACCTATTTCGATTAGGGAGACATATGTAGAGTTAGATTTTCTGTCCCAGGGCGGCTCGGGGTTAATGAACACATGGGGAAGCCTTTGTTAATGATGATATGTGTGCTAAGATTAAAAAAAAAAAAATAGGAATATGATGATCAATGGCATGCTTCCTTTTCAGCCGCAGAAAGGTGTGCGTGTTTTACATATAAAGATATGAATATATTTAACGGTAAGTGTTTGCATCTATATGTTGCGGCAGTGTTTATAATATCCAAGAATAACGGATGATCTATTTAGATGCGAGACCTTATGTACCTAAGACGAAGTTCGCCGAGATGTTCGGTGATCTTTGGAAAGTCTATGTATTCATATGTGAGCCACGTAGGATATGGAAATTTAAGGCGATAAGCCAGACGAATAGAATGTCGTTCCAATATGCTGAGTTTCTCATAGTAAGAAACAGAAGTATTGCACCATGTGGCATGTCCAAAAGTGAAAATAAGACGGAGAAAGGTTTTATAAGTATGAAGCAAAATATCGGCCTTTAGTGCCCAAGCTGTTTCAGTGAGACATCGCAACAAAAGATTTAAACTAATATTAGCATTATCAATTAGTTTTATCAATTGAGTCGGACATTCCAGTTTAGCTTTGAATCGAAGACTATGCCTAATGTAGGTAGCTGTTGTGGAAAGGCGTGCGTTGCATCCATCAACAGTTAGTTGTAAGAGAGTTGAGTTTTTTATGGTCTTTGGAACGTCACTTTGGTGGTAGGAATACTACAGATTGCGCTTTCTTTGAGTTGATCGTTAACTGTAATTTCTTGCACCACTTGACGAAATTATCGAGTGTTGTTTTGTAGGTGTCCTGTGGCATGATGCATTGTCGTCTTGAATCATAAAGTAACACATTCGGATATAAGAAATAAGCAACAGCTGTTCGTAGTAACTTTCGGTTCCGAATATCAATATAAGACGGTATTAACTTATTTACTACAAATTTCAATTGATTTCAGTCCATTTGAGGTACAGTATCCCTCAACACGACTCTTTCAGTAAATTTTCTTATTTTGGAAACGAACCCTGGCTTCCAGGTTTCCTCTTTTCTCATCCAAAATTCCATTCAACTGTGGTTTCCAGCAATTGTCAACTTCTCAACGTAAAATAATCTTGTACCGTTACAGTTTATCACTCCATTCACCGCATCTACTCACAAACTCTTTACGTGTTTATCATTTCAAATTGACTTATTTTTTGGAGTATTCATCGTTAGCTTTTTTTTTTTTCTAAATTCAATTGTCTGACAATTATCCGAATTATCTTGTAACATGCATTAGGAGAGACAGTTACTGCAATTTCATGAAGCCTGATACAACCAAATGAGCAAACTCGCAGTTTAATTTAGCAATCGTTTCCCTTTTCTGCCACGTCCTTCTCCTTGAAAATAAATCGCTATGCACTTCTTCCTTCTGTATTATTCTATCAACGGTAGTACGATACATATTGAGAATTTCGGCGAATTGTCTATTTAAGTAGGCCTTATCTCCCAATGTCAGAATTAATCCTTTTTTATGAAAGCTCATGTTACACACTTTCTCCGTGCTTTGAATTTAAAAGAGGGTTATGCTATTCTTCAATACCTTGTAACGCAAATTAACAAATTGTGTCCTCTACGTAAACAAAACAAACACCTAATAATAGCTACAAGTTCTGCATCAAAAATTGCACTTAACACTGCTCAAAAAAACAAACAAAACATCATTCTAACAAGTCTCCACCACATTCATGTTTAATAGATACAAAATGGATAGCATGTACACCAATGTAACAGAGAAAATACTGCTGCCATCTGCCTCAAACTTCAAGCTTGCTCCAAACACTAAGCAGGGATCATTATATTATGGAACAGCTTACGTAAGTAATGTACTGTGTATCTGGAGAAACTTCGGTTATTTTGAGTAGCTAATTTTTAATATATATATATATATATATATATATATATATATATATATATATATATATATATATATATATATAACGTTATATATATATATAGGTAGATAGATAGATAGATCATATGAAAAAAATCTTTGAGTTTTACGTCCGACGGTTAGGCCGGTTATGCTAAAAGAGACGATGATGATGAATAATGAATGAAATGGCGGAATGAAGAAAGTAGGATGAAACGGGAGAACCCCGAGAAAACCCACGCTCACGGTGTTTGTCCACCACAAAGTTCACTTGGCGGGGGCTGGGATCGAACCCGGGACCCCAAGCACCAGAGGTGAACGCTCTACCACTGAGCCACCACGGCCTACGGCGATAGATAATATGAGGTGATTCCTGACACCAAGATAAGACGAAAGGTATAGACCAACCTGGGTGCAAAAATGCTTCCTTTCGGAGTTATTGGCTGCCGAAAACATAAACAAAATGAAGTTTAAAGGTTCATAGTTTCTAAACTATGGGACATACAGAAGTCGGGTCAAGACTTTATTTTGGAACTAGTACGTGCCCTATCCAAATATCCACGTTTCAGAATCCTGCGGTACTTCCGTAAGAATTTTTATAGAGGTGGTTTGTGAGTACTTCAAATTATAAGCTCGTAGAAAAAAAAAACTCTACAAAAATGTTGTGTGAGTGTCTTAGGATTCTGGAACATGTATTTTTGGATAGCCAACATATTAATTCCTAAGTTAAATTTCGACCCGAGTACGGTAGGTTCCATAGTTTCGTAGGGTTACATGCGTAGGATCGAAACTGCGTACGATCGAAACTGCGTAGGATCGAAACTGCGTACGATCGAAACTGCGTACGACCGAAACTGCGTAGGATCGAAACTGCGTACGATCGAAACTAAAACCGGCGTAGGATCGAAAACAGATAAGGTCATATGATCGAACAATAAAAAAAACAATTATTTTATAATCACAGAATATTAAGTAATAGTATTTTTTTGAAGTTATATAGGGAAAAACCGGAGTAGGATCAAAACTGTATACGACCGAAACTGCGTAGCGTCGAAACTGCGTAGAATCGAAACTGCGTAGGATCGAAACTGCGTACGGTCGAAACTGCGTAGCGTCGAAACTGCGTAGGATCGAAACTGCGTACGATCGAAACTGCGTACGGTCGAAACTGCGTAGGATCGAAACTGCGTACGATCGAAACTGCATAGAAACGAAACTGACGAATAAAATAGCGACAAATATAATTAAATAATCATACAGGGGTGTACCCAGGAAGTTTTTCTTGGGGGACTATGACTTATTCAGGAGGACCAAAAAAGCTAAGTCTTGTCTCAGCAGGGAGAAAGGAGAAGCCTCCCCCCAAAAGCCACTACTTCTGATCAAGTTGGCAAATTCCTTGTTCAGAAGATTGCCGTTAAGTTCAATTGACTTAGCTTAACATTTTCTTAGTTACCTAGTTGCTGTGAATTGTCACTTCTTTTATAGACTTTGCAGGTGGCACAAGCGAAGGTTCATGTAATTAGTTCAAGTTTTTGCTAGTTTGGGCTTCGTCCCAAATTTACTAACTTCCAGGGTTGTTTTGTTTAAAACAAAATATTTAAAACAAATGATTAAAACTTTTTTTAAACAATTGATTTTGTTTAAAACAAATTTTGTTTTGTTTTAAACATTTTGTTTTAAACACGTGTATTTTGAAGACTTGTCTTAAACATATATTTATTTGCATTTTATTTTATGTTCGTAAAAAAAAAATCTTCCAGAGCAAGAGAACTATCCAAAAGTGCTCCCCAATCAGAAGACTATTTTCTTCCCATGTGGATGGTTTGATTTCTCGTGGCTACAGCAGGTCAATTTGGTGATCTACAATTTATTTTGTCTCTTTTCCCCCTTATTTTTAACGTATATTGTATTGTTTAAATGCTTCTCAGTTAACTTGCGAGAAAGTGTCGTAGTCGAAGGTTGGACTACTTATAGAACTGATATTAAAAAATAAATAAAATAATTGTCACGGAAACAAACTGTTGTGTTGTATTCACTGCGACGTTGAGGTTCTGAAATTAAAATATCGCAAACATTCGTTTGTACAGCACATGTTAGTTCTGTCTCCGTACAACATGGAATCGTTTAACATGGGTTATACGTGAAGAAAAGGACATGATTTGGCACAAATTTATTAGAGTAACTCAAACTCAATCAGGTAAGTAAACGATCAAACGAGTTTGTTGCAAAACGTGTAAGAAAGAAATGGGTGGTTTAGTTCCAAGAACGAAAATCATTATGAAAAATGCAATGTTTGGCAAAAATGGAAACCCAAACAAATGGTAAAAATGTTGATCCGAAAATTGCTTCTGATGAATCTAACGTCAGTGGTGTGGCTGAGATGCAACTGGAAACTTCAGGTAACAATTAATTTTGTATCAACAATATCTTTTTCATTATATTATGAAAATTTTATTTCGTACCTCTTCCCCACCACAGTTCTAAATTTTCTTTGAAACTTTACAACTTGGCATAGCTTGTATGAAGAGACCAGGTGAGAAACGCAAGGTATGGCAGTCGATCGTGTAACTAACCAAGTGTGATACTTATAACGTTAGTGCTGAACGTCAAGGTCTGGGACAATTTGATCTCAATTTGTTTGTTTGTATGTATGTACCACGCTACAGGGCAGTGGCGTAGGGAAGGGGGGGGGCCCGGAGGGGCCGGGCCCCCCCCCCCAAAGAGGTCCGACAATGTACTTTGGTACTTTGATGTTTGTAATTTTTTATATATTTTTATGTTTATATGTTTTTTTGTTTGTAATTTTTCTATATGTGCCTATAACAGCACTTGGGCCCCCCCCCCCAAACACACATCCTGGCTACGCTACTGCTACAGGGTGCAATATTCAGTCTTTTAACATTAATTTTTGAGGATAGAGGCACGAGGCGTCGGAATTTGCTGTATAGATTTTGACTGCGATCCCACGTAAAATTTCAAAATTAGTGGGCCAGATCCCACTTTAAAAAAAGCCCTGTCTCATATAGCCTTGCTAGTGATGCAAGTTGTAATCAATCAAACTAAACAAACTAATTTTATATGTTTCGAACAAACTTGGGTTGCAGGATAAATTTGGCTTCAACTCAACAATTAGAGCACAAGGGATCCAAGTTCATTTTCAGAAAGGTTCACTTTTGCTCAGCAAACGTAATATCTTCGTAGCATAGGGTATGAAATAAATGAAACAAAAACCACGGGAAAGCGTGTGGACTAGAGTTTCATAGGACAACCGCTAGACAAGGGCGTTGACGGAATGGGGAGGAGGGCTAATTTTCCCTTCCCCCTCCGTGCTCATACATTTAAGATATTAACATTATACTTGTATTGTGTATATTGCAGCGTTGGAATGATTAACAAGTCAAGCTCCGAATGTCATAGTCAATGATGCATAATTACGTTACATAAATGCAGAATATGTCCAAAAGAATACATCGACGTAAAATGTCATATTTTCACAACCACGAATCCGAGATGAAAGAAAGAAAAACTACCTGAAAAAAAGGAATCTAGAATTTTGCATGATTGCCGCTAGATAGGGGCGTTCGTTTAGAAGTCATCCGTCTTCTACCCTGAATTTCAGATTTTTGGGGCAGTAATGCAGATTTAGAAACATTTTGCTTAGCAAAGTCCAACATTTAAAAATTGAAGTCCTTGCACCGAATAAATACAGATTTTGATCATTGGCCGTAAGGAGCTATAGGCCTATATTGCTTTCTTGTATTTTTTTTTTTTTTTTACCCAAGGATTTCAAAGGTGGCTCTACTTTCGAGTTTCGGGCCTGCTTAAAATTCAGGAAATTGGACCTAAGCAACTTCCCAGTTTTAATCATCTGTATGTTCTTCGTATTTATTCGGTGTAATTACCTCAGGCTTATTCTGTTGGACTTTGCTTATCAGAAGATTTCTAAAACTGTCTTACCGTCCCCAAAATCTGAAATGCAGGGTGCGGATGAGGGTGGTTGCCCTCCTGTTCCACTGACGCCCCTACTAGCGGCTGTCATATGAAACTATCCCACGCCTTTTCGCATGGTTTTAGTTACATTTGTTTTGGATTCTTGACTGCGAAGTATTATTTTTTGAAATAGAATTCATTTGCTGAGGAAAACTGAAGTTTATTGAAAATGGATTTGGATCTATTGTGCTCTGAACGCCCCATATATTACCTTTCGTCAATAAATTTTTGACTTAAAAAACAACCAATTCAATAGACTTGCAGAAAATATAAAGTTAGCACAATATGAAGTGTGCTTCAAACATTACTTTTCGAAAACGTTGCCCTATTATTATAAAATAATTTTATTAGCACCAGTGTTATGAAATAGTAATCAAATTTTGCAACAAAAATCTCACCCGCCTCCACGAAACGCAGCTTAGCCCCTAAAGGCATAACTACAAAACTTTTAGAAGCGGTAACTCGAAATGATTTTCTTTATGGTTAAAATAACCGCACAACAGCATTTCTGGTAAAATTCTAGCCCTCATGTAACATGACACCATTTGCATTTGAAATTTCGAATACTAAGCACAGATGTTCGCCATGATGCTTGATAGCACCATCTGATGTGTCAGACCACTTCCAAGTTTCATCATTCTCTCCCAACCCGTTCTCAACGCACAAGGATGGTGAGGACTTTTGTTTTGCCATGTATATTGATAGATTCTGTGAAACCTCTATAGTTGATAAGTTTTAAAATCTACCTTAAAAGCTTACTATATCCAAGAAAATACTTACTGTATGAGAGTCACTGGCAAGAGGGTGTAATAAAAGGGGTCGTTATATGAAATAAGTTGAGAATTACTAATCTATACGGAAATGTTCTGTACCCAACACTGTGTAGTCTTAAAGAGAATAAAATAAATGAAAAGATCGGTTGAAAGAGCAAAAAGTCTTAATAAATACGTGATTACACGATTTTGAAATATGTTTAAAATCATATTTTAAACTGTTCAAAATGTTTAAAACATGTACTTTTTCGTGTGTGTTTTAAAACATCTTTAAAACATTTTAAACACTTTTTTCATGTTTTAAACACGCGTTTTGTTCTTTTTTAAAAAAACTGTATTTTTTTTCCAAACCTGCTAACTTTTGACCAATTTCTAAAATTAGAATGCGTTGTTGCCAATATTTACTTAAAAGACTTCCGTTTCTTTCAATTGACATTTGGATTAGCATTTTCTTACTTACCCAGTTGCTGTGATTTTCAATTTCTTTATGAACTTGACAATTGGCACAATTGAATGTTTATATAATCAGTTTAGTTTTAAGTAGGTGGGAATTTGTCGCCAGATACAAAATTTCTCATCCTACGGCCTCGCGCCTCATAAACCTACTAACATACCAAAATTCCTAGTTTTTATTCCGATTTCAATTACGGTACCTAAAATATGAGATTTTGTACATCCAAAAAGTCTATTTAAATTACACAGTTTTTTGTCTCTTTAAAGCTGCTAAAAATGGAAAATATTCACTTTTGGAAATTTTCTATATAGTCCCAGGAGGCTAAAAACTTTGCCAAATTTAATCGTTGTAGTTCTACTGGAAGTGCCTATACTGTAAAAAATCGTTGTATTATTTCAACGACATGCCTATGTGTTAGCACGATTGTGTTAAAATATAACACAAACAAGTGGTTAGAACAACTCACTCTCCGTTTGGAGTTGTGTGTCAAATGCCGCTAGTTGAAATGACACACAGCCTGTGTGTTAAATTAACACAAGTGTAGAATCTTCGGTGTTGTTTTCTGCGTGATTGCCAAATATGTTGGGTATCTAATTATAAAGACTTATGAACTGAAGCTACAGGCAAACACAGTAGAAAGAAATACTTAAACAAATCCAAGTATACGCAAAATTTCAAAATACAAACCGCGCGATGTGTTTTCAATTGTTTTACAAAATGTTTCTGAAGAAACCCTAACAGCACAAGATGTGCTAGGCATGTATCATTTAGGTATTCTAAATTCATCTCCCACATTTGATGCATTTATTGCTTCTTTTTCAAAGCGGTTGTGTACTAGAAGCAACAAACGCATCAACTTTATTAGATGGCAACTGGCGCCGATCATTTGAAAGTGAATATGGAAGAACTATAAAATGAAGTAAATAGACAGTCGTCATTTTGTTATAAAATTAGGTCTACAAGGCGAGCAGATTTTATCCCGAACGGTTATCGTCGAATATACGCGGGTTAAAGGGGCACTCTGATTAGCCAAATTCAAAAGACCTCAAGAATTTATCCCTCTACAAGCGACGGTTTCTTCATCGCATCCGTGGCTAAGTCGGAAGAGCACGCGGCTAGTAATTGAAAGGTTGGTGGTTCCTGCCCCTCCCTTCTACAATTTTTCGGTGGCTTGGTGAATTCAGAAGAGGCCGGACATAGCTTAAAGATGAAGAGAGAGCTGTACGTCCGGCAACAGCTGTGTCAGATGAAAACATTGCCGATGTGAAACAAATGATTCGAGAAAATCTTCGAACAACTTTCAAGGATATTGAATTTACAGTGAACATTGGATCGCCAGCCAGAACAAAAATTCTTCATGATCATCTTCGGCTTAGGAAGGTTTAATCTCGTTAGGTGCCTCACACTTTGACTGAACAGCAGAAACGCATGCGTGTGGAATGGTGTGAAGAAATGCTTGCAAGATTTGATGGAGGCAATTCTCGACACGTCTCTGACATTGTTACTGGTGATGATACTTGAATCTATCAATTTCACCCTGAAAATATACGCCAGTCTACAGTTTGGATATTTCCAGACGAAAATCCACCCACGAAAGTGAAGCGACCGCGATGTGGGGGAAGAAGATGGTCGCAACTTTCTTCTCCAAATCTGGCCATGTTGCAACTGTTCCACTTGAAGAACAAAGGACTGTTACTGTTCAGTGGCACAGCACTGTTTGCCTAACAAAAGTGTCTAAGAACTTCCATCCAGAAGCTTCCAGAAGCTTCGGGAACGGCGTCCAAGAACTGGATTGCGTGGGATCCTGCTTCATCATGACAACGCGTCCGCACACACGGCCAACATCACAATTCAGTTTTTAGAATCTACGGAGGTCAAACTTATGACTCATCCACCGTATAGCTTTGACCTCGCCCCGTGTGATTTTTTTATGTTCCCCAGGATCAAAGATCGCATGCGTGGGAAGAGATTTTGCAGCCCTGAAGAAGCTGTAGTGGCTTACGAGAATGAACTTTCAAAACTTGAAGAAAAATACTGTCAACACTGCTTCCAAGAGTGGTTTTCAAGGATGCAAAAGTGTATAATGGTGAATACTTTGAGAAAATGTAAGTGTTAAATTGATTTTAAGTATCTAAGTTATTTCACATCTCAAAACTTTCGTAGTGACCCTCATATATTAGGGTGGGCCGAAAAAATATTTTTTTTCTTTGTTTGAAACGCTATTCTGCGGAAAACTTGCCCCTATGGTAGATAAATAAAATGCAAAAGAAATATCTCTTTTTTTTTTTTTTACGTCTGGCGGTAGCGTAACGACCCTAAACCTTGAAAAAAATATACGATTTTCGTAACTTTTCCAATACATGGAGAAAATTCAGATAACTTCTATAACAAGTTCCTATAGTCATATTTCAATAGAGAAAATTATAGAAAAGATAAATAAATGTATAAGGAATACATTTTACAATTTATTAGCAGCGTATTACACTTATAAAAACACTTAAAAAAAGACAAATTTCCATTGAAATAGACATTTTTCCTGATTGTGTAATACTTAAGTTTGTAATGAAATACAGTCTTTTACTTGTCTTTAGTTTCTTTTGTTAGTTTGAGAAATGATTTGCTTGAAAACTTGGCATTAAATATCTTATAAAACCATCCCTGGAATTGAAACCGACAACTTTTTGTGACGCCTCAGTTACCAGCTACACGCATCGTTCTAATGCTTTGGTGTGACACGGGAATTTATCAAAGTTCCACTCAGCCGCTGTTTCACCTGATCTCGTGATCGGTGACCAAATCTCGTGATCGGCAAATTTCCGCAGCAAAGGCTGAGGTGAAAGTGTAACAGTGTTCCAGTGAATCATTTCGGTGTAGTCTCTAGCTAGGAAATTGATCTTAGGTAGTTGGAAACTCCTTATTGACTTCCTCTTAGAAGTTAAGTTTCTAGCCTTTGTAATTCTTCTGAACCCTAAGTCTGTTATACCTTACGTGATCCGGGGTTTTTGGGGTATTTTTTAGACTTTCAGTCAAGCAGCTACTGCATCTCTATTTATCCTAGGATCATGGTTCATACCTAATTCTCTTCAGAATGAAGCTGGCTTTCAAATGGTATCACTTGCATGCCCATATCATATACCAGAAGAGGGAAAATTGATGCGAAAGGGAAAATTTCGGAGGGAGAATTTTTTCGCACTTTGGGCCCCTCTGGAGCGGCCCTGTGTGAACGTAGAGATCTCAAAAAAATCTGATAAATAGACTTGGTAGACTGAATGTGTGTGCCAAATTTCAACTTTCTATCTTGAATACTAAGGGTGGGAGAAATTTTATCAAGAATCCCCACAATGCCCCAAATTACCGCAAAAGACCATGATCTCAAGTAAAAAAATTCCTGAGACATCCCTAATTACCCTAGGGTCATGTTTCGCCCATCATTCTCTTCAGAATAGAACTGCCTTTCAGACGGTATGACTCACATGTCTCCATCGTGTATCTAAGGCGGGAAAATCCCGAAGAAAGGGATTTTTGGTCTAATTATCCCTTTTTTCAACTTTTAGCCCCTCTTAACCCCCGTGTTTTAACGCAGAAATCTGAAAAAATCTGGTAAATACTACTCGGTGGGCTGAATGTTTGTGCACAATTTCAATCTTCTACGTGCAAAAATAACCACGCCAAAAATACCGAAAATGTCCAATATTCCTTTATACAGAAGTATATTTTTACAAAAATTCCCTGAGACATCCCTAATTACCCTAGAGTCATATTTCGCTCCGGCCCCCCTAAGCTCCATTGAGTCGGCGCCTTTGATATATATATATATATATATATATATATATATATATATATATATATATATATATATATATATATATATATATGGAGATCACTGTAAATACGGATAATTGTAGTAGTGTAATGTTGTTTTAATTTTTAATGGCATCAGTACATCTGTTTGAATTTAAATCTCTTCTACTTATTGTTTGGAACTTCCAGTTGTTTTGTCTTATATGCAGTTTTATAGAAATACATTACATTGGTGTTCTGCATGAACAACCCCCCCCCCCCGACTGACTTATCCTCGTACAGGCCAAATCGCTTAAGGTAGGAACTTGAAATGTGCACAGTATGTATAATTTATGACGTAGGGTACCACTAAGGAAGGGTTTTTGGAAATTCGATGGGGAAGAGGGGGAGGAAGTGGGGTTCTAAGAATTTCAAAAAATGAGCGTATCTCCAAATCACTTATCATGCCAACAGACGTATAGTCAGGCATAACCAGATTGTTAAAATTATTGAAAGACATTGCGCGTTAAGAGGCTATCAGACGGGTAAAGAGCTAGAGTTTGATATTGAGAATGTACAATTGAAACAAGACCTAATTGTTGAGAATAACTGTGTTAGTATGTAATTGACATTATCATTGCGTTTGAAGGAAATGACATGGATGTAAGGGCAAAAGAAGAGAAAATAACTAAGTATGAAAGACTTAAACATTAGGTCCATGATAACAAGCGATTTGAGGTTCTCCCCTTGGTCATAGGATCCAGGGGAGCTAAAACACATGTTGCAAGAAACGTGTTTACAAAACTTGGGGTGCCTAAATTCACCCAAAAGAAAATTGCTTTTGCTGCTTTGAAGTCTACGATTGAAATGTTAAATTGCCATTTTCATTATGTTAGTGAATGTATATTTTATGTGGATTTTTAAAAAATTTAAGGGACATTTCAATTTATTTTACTTTAATACGTATTTGAATTATGAGTAGGGATGCGCACGAGACAAGATTTGTGGCTGTCTCGTCTTGAAAATGTGCTGTAAAAGTGATGTCTCGACTCGAAAAATGTATATTTCTCTATTAGAAGAGCCGTGTCTCGACTCGAATATTGTAAGGAAAATCCTGTCTCGACTCGTCTCGTGCGCATCCCTAATTATGAGCAATGATGCCGAGTGTAATTGGCTATGGTAAATATTGTAAATATGTTTTTTTACACTGCAAATATGGTTAATTGTAAATTTTATTATTTTTTTAATTGACTGGTTTCGTGAACAATATTTTATTAATGTGGTAAATGTAATGCTTTTTTTAAATTGAGAAAAGAAAATATGAATTGCACAACTTTTATGTGGAATTTGTGTGTGAGAGGAATATTTTGTACATTTTGAAAATTATTGACAGGATTTTCAACATTACATTTTGATCGGGAAGAAAAATGTCACTTTCAAAATTACTCGCAACTAGGACTACGTTATTTTAGGAAATATTGGTAACTTTAACAATAATTATTATACCTCCAGAACGGTTTGAATTATCAAATTGCCGTAAACAGTATTATGATCCTCGCAACCTTTAAAAAGAATCTACGTAATTAGACATGGTACGTATCTAAGCACTATTTTTGTTTTCGAAATAGTCCTTGGAAATGCAATTCCTTGCAACTGTTCCGTCCGTCTTACTTCAGTTATTAGTATTGTAGAGGCCTCCAAAATTTTCACGTTCCTGAATATTGGTGCTGCTGTAGCGTCCTCGGTTTGCAACAATGAACAACAAGTTTGGTTTGGTTTGTTTTTGCTTTGAATGTAGATTTGAAATTTATAATAACCTGACGTAGTGCCATTAAAAAAAAAATAACTTTGTGATGGGTTGGCAACACTGTTAATTTGGTGGTATTGAATAGTATGCCAGAAAATGTCACCCTGCTGATATTTGTATGTGCAGAATCCCAGCGTTATATATCTATTCGCTTAAAAGTTATAAAGGTGTATCAAGATGATTAGTTCACCCCATATCCGAACACAAAGATGCCGCCTGTCGACAAACACAGACTTTTACATGGGAATGGCTGACCTCACGGTTTTTGTGCCCAATAATTTATATAACCTACATGGTTTCATTTAGATTTTTCCGTCCGAGTCCAGCTACATCCCTTGTTAGTAAAATTAATTTTCAAGCTTATAAGAGTAAATGGTACTTAAGATGCATTAAAGTGCTTTTTTCGTGATTTTCGGTGATGCAGCGATGTGGATAAATATTTTTTGTACGATGCCCCTGGTGTGCCATCTTTATATTTGTCATGTCGGTGCTACTCTATTGGACTTATATATATATATATATATATATATATATATATATATATATATATATATATATATATATATATATATATATATATATATATATATATATATATTCAAATAAATTGAATAGGGGATATTTTGAGATATTCAAGGTCAAAGATTAAGGCGTTGATGAAACTTGATATATAAGCTCCTTTCTACTAACTTTATTAAAGATATCGTAGTCTGGAAGAAAACGTAGACTATACAGAATTTTTGGTGCGCATCTTGCGGCGAGGGGAGAAAGAGGGGAAGGAAAAGGTTAAAAACGGAAAAGGGGGTAAGAAGTAATGAAAAATTATAATATCTTACGAGGTGGGGTGATGTATAGAATACTGTCTCTTTCAGCAGCGACTCTATGTAAGACGCGGATCTACCCCACCGGAGATCGAACTCGGGAGAATATCTGTCGAGACACTTATGTTAGGAAGATTAAACTTAATATGTAAGTTCCTTCTAGGTAAATTCATCAAGGACATAATAGTCTGGAAAAGACTGTAGTAGGCCTATATTTAATTTTATTGGGTGCGGATCCTAGGGCGGGGTTCAATTGGGAGTGGTTTAAACTTTGTCAAAAAAAAAATATTTCAGGAAGGAGAAATTAAGTTCAAGTATACCTTGAGACCTTCCTATAACTATATTTCCCTGTGCACACCGGGCATTTCAGCTAGTATTTCATAAATGAATGTCAATGCTCACATGTGTTTAGTTTAAATATTACCATTCGATATTGGTGCTGACTTTCTGTTTTCTGGTTCAATGCCGTGTACAGGCCGGCTGAATAAAGTTTCGTTCCATTTTGTTATGTCTCATGATGGAGACATATTTCTGAGCCTACATTTACTTACCTAATAATGACCTAACCACAATTTGTAAATAGAAAATGCACTAGAGAGAGTTTGCGAAAAGATCTTTTCTATTACTCAACACATCCCGTTTAAATATGTCATATACCTAGGCAGTGGCGTACCGAAGAGGGGGGTTTGTAACCCCTCCCATTGAGTCCTTCATATACTACAGGTCAGTTCACCCAAGGTGGTTTACAGAGCTGATAACGAGCACAGCGTAGGAGAAGGAATCACAAGTCAGTAGCCCGTAAATCCAGTAGTGAGTCACGTACACCGCTGTGAAAGTTGTTGTGGTGAGCAGCTAGTATTTCTGTTAAAGTGACACCTTATTGCGAAGGTCACATATGTGCACTTCCCGATGCAAAATGCAATGAGTCAGTGATTGTGAAAATGTGTGCGGCAATCAGCAACAACATCATCAAGTGTGAAGTAGGAAGGGTAATAGCGCTGTAAAAGCACCGGCCCTAAATGTCAAGATCAAGTCGTGAGAGTGAAGAAGAAAGGAGTCCAGCCAGGAAACCATGCGTTGTGAGAAACATCAGGGCAGCAGTTGTGAAGAAGAACCCACCAACCCAAAGCAAACGTGCCATCTCATGCAGAAAGTCTCAGAGCACAATGTGTTGATTCACAAAGGACAATTTGCAAATAAAAAAAAAAAAAAAAAAAAAAAAAAAAAACGACATAAGGCGATGGGCCATAAGTTATCACCAAGGTACATTCAAGAGAGATTCAAGAAAGTTGTATGAACAGTACCTCTCAGATGACAAATGGTAGTGGGTTGTCACTCTGGATGAAGCCTGGATCTACCTTGATGACACCAATAAGCCCAGGGCCATTTTTTATTCACCACATGATGCGAAGAGCCGCGGCGACTCCGTCCGTGAATGTCGCGAGAAGTTTTCGAATTGCTTCATGATGGTGGCAGGTTTCTGCGCCAGTGGGAAGTTGCCAATGCATCGTGTGAATTTCGAGGGCAAGATAAATGCAGACTACTTTCAAACGAACATCATGGAACCCTTATACAGAACGCATCCCACAGTTGTATGGCAGGGACACCCAGAAGGTGTGGATCCACATGGTCAAAGCATCCAGTCATAATGTTCGCAGTTCTGTCGCGTATTATTGGCGTATGGCCACGGAGACTGATGTGTATGTTATACCCTTCTCGTTCAAACTTGTGGAGTCACCAGATGCGTAGACAATGGATTTCTGCGCCTTTGGCCTTCTGAAACAAGGACTCACACAAAGGCGTCCCACTACCATAGAGGGCTTTGGAAAGCTTGTCAAGCGGTGTGGTCTACAATTCCCCTCACACACCTTCTACGCGCAATGCTTCAGTGGCAATTGCGTTGCAGGGCGATAGTCCAGGCTCGTGGCCGCCACATCGAGCACAACCGTTGGTGGAGGAAGTAATTGTCTGAGCAGGTGAGCGCACAAACTTTGGACATCTTAGGTGAATTGAATTCTGTATGGAAATGGAAAACATTTCAGTTTTATTTAAATCTTGGAAAAGAAACATTCTCTATGTGCAAGAGGTTAATCTATACATATGACGATACATCACTCCAAATGTTTAGAAAATATTAACTAGCAGAGTATATAGTTATCCTGGGGGCAAGAAAACAAAGGGATTTTTACTGAAATTAAAAATCGTAGTACGGTGGTACGTACCCTACACATGAATTTACTTCGGAGGAGGGGTCCAAATTCAATGCGAAGATAAATTATTTTCAGATTTGTCAATTTTCGAAGTTTATGTTTATAATTCCGTACCTATACGTCCGAGCGCAAGTGAACTACGTCAGTCAAACATCGGTCCTTACTGAACAAACTTGGGCACAGATCGTTGCAATTGCGTAATTAAGAGGCGCACCATAAATTCGTATTTAGGTTCTAAACATCGTGTGCGTGGGTTTTATCGGGGTTCTCCCGTTTCCTTCCACTTTTTCATTCCACCATGTCATTCATTTCTCATCATCAGCGTCTACTTTAGCCTAACCGGCATAACCGTAGGACGTGAAACACAAAGATTTCATTTCATTTTCGTATTAAGGTTCTAATCCTTGATTTTTCTCACTTTTATATTTACCATAATCTATTAATTTTTAATTACTAGCTTCGTTTATTCAATATCGACATGATACTTTCAGGATATATTAGTGGTGGGCTAAGGTTTATTTTAAGATAGTTGCATCTGTCTTTTAGCAGTATTTCCAGCCATAGAACTATTTATTTCCAGACTTTTTTTGGTTAAAAAATCCCTTTTTTCCCTTCTAAAATTTGCCTCTTATTTCCTTCTCTTCTATTGGCTACATTGGAACGAACATACCAGATTCTGGAAGCCTCATCCTTGACTTACACAACGCACTATAAAAAGTTTCACTTGGATAATTGGGGACACTACAATTCCGGTCTTACAGTATACCATATTACATAATTTTAAGGATAATACTGACTTTCTAGGAAAAATGCTTAATTTGAGAGATATCATCATGATACTAGCTGAATATATTATTGGTGGGCCAAAGATTACTTTAAAATTGTTTGCTTCTGACTGGTAGCAATGTTGCCAGCTACAGAAAATGTTAATTGTAATTGTTTGTGAAAAATTTTTGGGAAATTTATCCTTTCCCCCCTATTATTTCAGTGTCCTTGGCTATATTCAAACCAACGTACAACTGTTTGGAATCATTCTTGGCCTACAAAACGCACCATAGAGGAGCACGATTGGATAATTAGGGAAGCCGGTGAACCACCATGTATGCTGATTTTTGCTTCTGACGCGTAAGAAGTGCCAAAATTTCATGTGTATTATGAGAGAGTTTTTTTCTTTCTCTCTTTGTATGCCAGCCAGCGACTTCAGGTTTTTACTGTACCTTGTCAACATACCAGAAAATTCTTTTTAGGTGACTTGAACCCATGTGGCTTCGGTGTTGCCAGCTAGAAAAAATCATGAAATTCGGCTAGGGAATTTTTTAAAAAAATTTTTACTCCTACATTTTTTCAATAATCCCTCCCGTTAGCAACACTGCAATCTAACTTACACCAAAAAATAGCCATGTCCCTCTTCTAAAATACAAGACGTAAACGATATCAATCGGGCTAACAATGTTTGGGCAATAAATCATTAACTGAAAGTCTACCAAAAACCCCAAAATCGATTTTGTCCCGAAAGGGTAAATGAGATATGCGCGCCAAAGATTTCGGGCTCTAATTTAACGTGAGCCCCCCCCCCCCAAGTTTCTGGGCTGGTCCAGAGAATGAATGGCCTACATAGTACTGTCTACGGGCTGGATGGGCTACCAAATTTCAGCTTTCGTTCTCCCATAGTTAATGTGATATAGGCGCCGAAAATTTGGGGGCTAACTTCACCAGAGCCTCCCAACTTTCTGGGCTAGTCGAGATAAAGATCGATGGGCTAACAAATTTCATCTTTTGGGCCAATATAGTTAATAAGGTGTGAAAACTAAAGTTTTGGGGCGTTAACTTAACCTGAGCCCTTAACTTTTTGGGCAAGTTGAGATAATGGGTGTACCAGGTACTAAACTTCATGGGCCTTCCAACCCATTATTATTTAGCATTTGGGGCACTCAAGGAACACAGATACAGGGTCTCCAAATGTGAAAATGAAAATGCAATATTTAAGTTTTATGTCCGACTGTCATCCTGGGTAGACTAAAGGAGACGCAGATGATGAGAATAAATGGAATGGTGAAATGAAAGAATTGTGGGAAAGGGAAACTCCGAGAAAACCCTCACACACGGTGTTTGTTCACCACAAACCCCACTTTGCGCAAGTTGGTATAGAACCAGGGCCCCGCATCATGTGTGAACCCTCTGCCACTAAGCCACTGCTGCCCAGAAGTCCTCGAGACGAGACGCATAGGCGTATACCTAACGTGTAATTTGTTCGCAGCGGGAATTTCTGTTATGGTATAGTTAATTACATACAATGAAAAACCGAAAATGTGATGTACAATCGCGACCGAAAATGTAATGTGGACAATCTCGAACAAGCAATAAACAATCTGTGTGATTTGTTTTAGATTTCGGAAAATAGATTCTGCCAGATTTACGCTTATCGACTGTAATCGTTTATTTATTTATTTATTTATTTGGGAGGGAAGCAAATTATAATACATTTCAGTCATTACACATGCAAAGAGATGTTTTATGGTAATTGTTTTTTGCTGAAATATAACTTCGGTATCTTTTATACGTGTTTAGGAGCTCAGATTATTATCTAATACATAATTGTAAGGAAGATACAAGTTTTTTTTTTTTTTTTTTTTTTTTTAATAGGAAGATACAAGTTTTTCAGCTTCGTACAACAATTCATGTTTAATAGGCGTATAGAAGGGGCTCATGCCCAAAACATTGGGACTCCATTTCTGGGACCCCACTGTGCTGAGGGGAATCGGATCTTTCCAACGTCACCATCTGTATGCAACAACTCCATGCTTAAATGAGAAATAGAGTGGACTCGAGCCCAACATTTCGGAACCACATTTTCTGGAGCTTCGAGGCCAAGGCCCAATTTCTGACATTACCGCTTTCGTTAATAGACCCCGACCTTTCAAACGCTAACACTATAGTACAACACCATGTTAAATAGGCAAATAAAAGAGACCTGAACCCAAACTTTTCGGATCTCATTTCTGGAATCTCAGGTCCCGGAGCTTTCCAACACCACAATATGTATCCAATAACTCCATGCTTAAAAGAAAAATATAATGAAGCCAAGCTCAAAATTTCCAGACACCATTTTTGGACCTTTGAGACAAGGGCCCAATTTCTGACGTTAACACTGTGCTCAGACGACCCGAACATTTCCAACTTTACCACCCACATACAATTCCATGTTTAATAGGCGTATAGAAACAACCCGCGCCCAAAACTTCGGGACCCCATTTTTCTGGAGCCTCATGGCTGGGGCCCAGTTTCTGATATCACCACTGTGCTCGGGAGACCCGGACTTTTCCAATGCCACCATTTGCATCCACTAACTCCATGTCTAACACGGCTTCCCCATTGTAGGAGGACTTTGATGAATTTTCTCCAGGTTCTTTACAACTATTTACAACGTTTCAAGCTATTCATAAGATATGAAATTTCAATACATTAGAAACTATGTTCTTTTAAAATGTTCAAAATGGATGACAGCATTGGTTTCCAGTAATAATTGTAAACTTTCGTAATTTTATTCTCTATTTGAATAGTAGTTTAATTTCGAATCTTTTACGGTTAAAAATATTTTTGTGAAATGTAACGGAATACATTGAAATGCTCTTACTCCCACGGGTACGTGTTCCAATTATAAATTGATTTGAGGTTCAGTGCACAAATGAAAAACTCCCAAAGCGAAGTACAATATTGTAACGTTGTTGACATACATATGAATAACTGGTGATTAGGTCATTAAGCTGTACATAAAATCATATAAATTTTCATTCATATTACGCAGACAAGTCCACACAGAACAGCATATGAATCTTTATCTGACTTTTGTTTCTCTAACTTTCTGACAGCCTTTACGAAAGAATATCTTTACAATCGAAATATTCGTTAAACATTATTATTATTCTTATCCTTCAATATTCATCATACATCATAATCTTCATTACTTTAAATTCTCCATATTACATAACTATTTTACATTATATTCCGTCGAAGCTGTTTCAAAGTTAGTATTACACTTCTGACATAGTCATCATTACAAATCATAATTGATTCTCAATCCATACGCCTGTAACTTGTCCATCCTACCTGCAGTGTGGATCCTACGCAGTTTGGAATCTACGCAGTTTCGATTCTACGCAGTTTCGATCGTACGCAGTTTCGACGCTACGCAGTTTCGACCGTACGCAGTTTCGATCCTACGCAGTTTCGACCGTACGCAGTTTCGATCCTACGCAGTTTCGACGCTACGCAGTTTCGACCGTACGCAGTTTCGATCCTACGCAGTTTAGGTCGTGTGGAGTCCATGAATATAACCCTAATTTATAGCTGCACAGATTAAACAAATTAAAGAGAGAGAAAAAAATATATATTTTTTGAGAGCATGATTAAAACTTAAATTATTTCAGGGCAACTGCGTAGGATCGAAACTGCGTACGGTCGAAACTGCGTAGCGTCGAAACTGCGTAGGATCGAAACTGCGTACGATCGAAACAGGTTTTGAGCTGAATTTTTCGATCGTACGCAGTTTCGATGCTACGCAGTGTCGATCCTACGCCGCATTCCCAGTTTCGTAGCTATGGGCCCTTAAAGTTCATTTTTTCATGGTTTCGGCGGGTTACATGCGTAGGATCGAAACTGCGTACGATCGAAACTCTCGTAGGATCGAAACTGCGTACGATCGAAACTGCGTACGACCGAAACTGCGTAGGATCGAAACTGCGTACGATCGAAACTGCATACGATCGAAACTAAAACCGGCGTAGGATCGAAAACAGATAAGGTCATATGATCGAACAATAAAAAAAATAATTATTTTATAATCACAGAATATTAAGTAATAGTATTTTTTTGAAGTTATATAGGGAAAAACCGGAGTAGGATCAAAACTGTATACGACCGAAACTGCGTAGCGTCGAAACTGCGTAGAATCGAAACTGCGTAGGATCGAAACTGCGTACGGTCGAAACTGCGTAGCGTCGAAACTGCGTAGGATCGAAACTGCGTACGATGGAAACTGCGTAGGATCGAAACTGCGTACGATCGAAACTGCATAGAAACGAAACTGGGGTGTACCCAGGAAGTTTTTCTTGGGGGACTATGACTTATTCAGGAGGACCAAAAAAGCTAAGTCTTGTCTCAGCAGGGAAAAAGGAGAAGCCTCCCCCCAAAAGCCACTACTTCTGATCAAGTTGGCAAATTCCTTGTTCAGAAGATTGCCGTTAAGTTCAATTGACTTAGCTTAACATTTTCTTAGTTACCTAGTTGCTGTGAATTGTCACTTCTTTTATAGACTTTGCAGGTGGCACAATCGAAGGTTCATGTAATTAGTTCAAGTTTTTGCTAGTTTGGGCTTCGTCCCAAATTTACTAACTTCCAGGGTTGTTTTGTTTAAAACAAAATATTTAAAACAAATGATTAAAACTTTTTTTAAACAATTGATTTTGTTTAAAACAAATTTTGTTTTGTTTTAAACATTTTGTTTTAAACACGTGTATTTTGAAGACTTGTCTTAAACATATATTTATTTGCATTTTATTTTATGTTCGTAAAAAAAATCTTCCAGAGCAAGAGAACTATCCAAAAGTGTTCCCCAATCAGAAGACTATTTTCTTCCCATGTGGATGGTTTGATTTCTCGTGGCTACAGCAGGTCAATTTGGTGATCTACAATTTATTTTGTCTCTTTTCCCCCTTATTTTTAACGTATATTGTATTGTTTAAATGCTTCTCAGTTAACTTGCGAGAAAGTGTCGTAGTCGAAGGTTGGACTACTTATAGAACTGATATTAAAAAATAAATAAAATAATTGTCACGGAAACAAACTGTTGTGTTGTATTCACTGCGACGTTGAGGTTCTGAAATTAAAATATCGCAAACATTCGTTTGTACAGCACATGTTAGTTCTGTCTCCGTACAACATGGAATCGTTTAACATGGGTTATACGTGAAGAAAAGGACATGATTTGGCACAAATTTATTAGAGTAACTCAAACTCAATCAGGTAAGTAAACGATCAAACGAGTTTGTTGCAAAACGTGTAAGAAAGAAATGGGTGGTTTAGTTCCAAGAACGAAAATCATTATGAAAAATGCAATGTTTGGCAAAAATGGAAACCCAAACAAATGGTAAAAATGTTGATCCGAAAATTGCTTCTGATGAATCTAACGTCAGTGGTGTGGCTGAGATGCAACTGGAAACTTCAGGTAACAATTAATTTTGTATCAACAATATCTTTTTCATTATATTATGAAAATTTTATTTCGTACCTCTTCCCCACCACAGTTCTAAATTTTCTTTGAAACTTTACAACTTGGCATAGCTTGTATGAAGAGACCAGGTGAGAAACGCAAGGTATGGCAGTCGATCGTGTAACTAACCAAGTGTGATACTTATTATAACGTTAGTGCTGAACGTCAAGGTCTGGGACAATTTGATCTCAATTTGTTTGTTTGTATGTATGTACCACGCTACAGGGTGCAATATTCAGTCTTTTAACATTAATTTTTGAGGATAGAGGCATGAGGCGTCGGAATTTGCTGTATAGATTTTGACTGCGATCCCACGTAAAATTTCAAAATTAGTGGGTCAGATCCCACTTTAAAGAAAAAGCCCTGTCTCATATAGCCTTGCTAGTGATGCAAGTTGTAATCAATCAAACTAAACAAACTAATTTTATATGTTTCGAACAAACTTGGGTTGCAGGATAAATTTGGCTTCAACTCAACATTTAGAGCACAAGGGATCTAAGTTCATTTTCAGAAAGGTTCACTTTTGCTCAGCAAACGTAATATCTTCGTAGCATAGGGTATGAAATAAATGAAACAAAAACCACGGGAAAGCGTGTGGACTAGAGTTTCATAGGACAACCGCTAGACAAGGGCGTTGACGGAATGGGGAGGAGGGCTAATTTTCCCTTCCCCCTCCGTGCTCATACATTTAAGATATTAACATTATACTTGTATTGTGTATATTGCAGCGTTGGAATGATTAACAAGTCAAGCTCCGAATGTCATAGTCAATGATGCATAATTACGTTACATAAATGCAGAATGTGTCCAAAAGAATACATCGACGTAAAATGTCATATTTTCACAACCACGAATCCGAGATGAAAGAAAGAAAAACTACCTGAAAAAAAGGAATCTAGAATTTTGTATGATTGCCGCTAGATAGGGGCGTTCGTTTAGAAGTCATCCGTCTTCTACCCTGAATTTCAGATTTTTGGGGCAGTAATGCAGATTTAGAAACATTTTGCTTAGCAAAGTCCAACATTTAAAAATTGAAGTCCTTGCACCGAATAAATACAGATTTTGATCATTGGCCGTAAGGAGCTATAGGCCTATATTGCTTTCTTGTATTTTTTTTTTTTTTTTACCCAAGGATTTCAAAGGTGGCTCTACTTTCGAGTTTCGGGCCTGCTTAAAATTCAGGAAATTGGACCTAAGCAACTTCCCAGTTTTAATCATCTGTATGTTCTTCGTATTTATTCGGTGTAATTACCTCAGGCTTATTCTGTTGGACTTTGCTTATCAAAAGATTTCTAAAACTGTCTTACCGTCCCCAAAATCTGAAATGCAGGGTGCGGATGAGGGTGGTTGCCCTCCTGTTCCACTGACGCCCCTACTAGCGCCTGTCATATGAAACTATCCCACGCCTTTTCGCATGGTTTTAGTTACATTTGTTTTGGATTCTTGACTGCGAAGTATTATTTTTTGAAATAGAATTCATTTGCTGAGGAAAACTGAAGTTTATTGAAAATGGATTTGGATCTATTGTGCTCTGAACGCCCCAAATATTACCTTTCGTCAATAAATTTTTGACTTAAAAAACAACCAATTCAATAGACTTGCAGAAAATATAAAGTTAGCACAATATGAAGTGTGCTTCAAACATTACTTTTCGAAAACGTTGCCCTATTATTATAAAATAATTTTATTAGCACCAATGTTATGAAATAGTAATCAAATTTTGCAACAAAAATCTCACCCGCCTCCACGAAACGCAGCTTAGCCCCTAAAGGCATAACTACAAAACTTTTAGAAGCGGTAACTCGAAATGATTTTCTTTATGGTTAAAATAACCGCACAACAGCATTTCTGGTAAAATTCTAGCCCTCATGTAACATGACACCATTTGCATTTGAAATTTCGAATACTAAGCACAGATGTTCGCCATGATGCTTGATAGCACCATCTGATGTGTCAGACCACTTCCAAGTTTCATCATTCTCTCCCAACCCGTTCTCAACGCACAAGGATGGTGAGGACTTTTGTTTTGCCATGTATATTGATAGATTCTGTGAAACCTCTATAGTTGATAAGTTTTAAAATCTACCTTAAAAGCTTACTATATCCAAGAAAATACTTACTGTATGAGAGTCACTGGCAAGAGGGTGTAATAAAAGGGGTCGTTATATGAAATAAGTTGAGAATTACTAATCTATACGGAAATGTTCTGTACCCAACACTGTGTAGTCTTAAAGAGAATAAAATAAATGAAAAGATCGGTTGAAAGAGCAAAAAGTCTTAATAAATACGTGATTACACGATTTTGAAATATGTTTAAAATCATATTTTAAACTGTTCAAAATGTTTAAAACATGTACTTTTTCGTGTGTGTTTTAAAACATCTTTAAAACATTTTAAACACTTTTTTCATGTTTTAAACACGCGTTTTGTTCTTTTTTTTTAAAAAAACTGTATTTTTTTCCAAACCTGCTAACTTTTGACCAATTTCTAAAATTAGAATGCGTTGTTGCCAATATTTACTTAAAAGACTTCCGTTTCTTTCAATTGACATTTGGATTAGCATTTTCTTACTTACCCAGTTGCTGTGATTTTCAATTTCTTTATGAACTTGGCAGTTGGCACAATTGAATGTTTATATAATCAGTTTAGTTTTAAGTAGGTGGGAATTTGTCGCCAGATACAAAATTTCTCATCCTACGGCCTCGCGCCTCATAAACCTACTAACATACCAAAATTCCTAATTTTTATTCCGATTTCAATTACGGTACCTAAAATATGAGATTTTGTACATCCAAAAAGTCTATTTAAATTACACAGTTTTTTGTCTCTTTAAAGCTGCTAAAAATGGAAAATATTCACTTTTGGAAATTTTCTATATAGTCCCAGGAGGCTAAAAACTTTGCCAAATTTAATCGTTGTAGTTCTACTGGAAGTGCCTATACTGTAAAAAATCGTTGTATTATTTCAACGACATGCCTATGTGTTAGCACGATTGTGTTAAAATATAACACAAACAAGTGGTTAGAACAACTCACTCTCCGTTTGGAGTTGTGTGTCAAATGCCGCTAGTTGAAATTACACACAGCCTGTGTGTTAAATTAACACAAGTGTAGAATCTTCGGTGTTGTTTTCTGCGTGATTGCCAAATATGTTGGGTATCTAATTATAAAGGCTTATGAACTGAAGCTACAGTCAAACACAGTAGAAAGAAATACTTAAACAAATCCAAGTATACACAAAATTTCAAAATACAAACCGCGCGATGTGTTTTCAATTGTTTTACAAAATGTTTCTGAAGAAACCCTAACAGCACAAGATGTGCTAGGCATGTATCATTTAGGTATTCTAAATTCATCTCCCACATTTGATGCATTTATTGCTTCTTTTTCAAAGCGGTTGTGTACTAGAAGCAACAAACGCATCAACTTTATTAGATGGCAACTGGCGCCGATCATTTGAAAGTGAATATGGAAGAACTATAAAATGAAGTAAATAGACAGTCGTCATTTTGTTATAAAATTAGGTCTACATGGTGAGCAGATTTTATCTTATCCCGAACGGTTATCGTCGAATATACGAGGCTTAAAGGAGCACTCTGATTAGCCAAATTCAAAAGACCTCAAGAATTTATCCCTCTACAAGCGACGGTTTCTTCATCGCATCCGTGGCTAAGTCGGAAGAGCACGCGGCTAGTAATTGAAAGGTTGGTGGTTCCTGCCCCTCTCTTCTACAATTTTTCGGTGGCTTGGTGAATTCAGAAGAGGCCGGACATAGCTTAAAGATGAAGAGAGAGCTGTACGTCCGACAACAGCTGTGTCAGATGAAAACATTGCCGATGTGAAACAAATGATTCGAGAAAATCTTCGAACAACTTTCAAGGATATTGAATTTACAGTGAACATTGGATCGCCAGCCAGAACAAAAATTCTTCATGATCATCTTCGGCTTAGGAAGGTTTAATCTCGTTGGGTGCCTCACACTTTGACTGAACAGCAGAAACGCATGCGTGTGGAATGGTGTGAAGAAATGCTTGCAAGATTTGATGGAGGCAATTCTCGACACGTCTCTGACATTGTTACTGGTGATGATACTTGAATCTATCAATTTCACCCTGAAAATATACGCCAGTCTACAGTTTGGATATTTCCAGACGAAAATCCACCCACGAAAGTGAAGCGACCGCGATGTGGGGGAAGAAGATGGTCGCAACTTTCTTCTCCAAATCTGGCCATGTTGCAACTGTTCCACTTGAAGAACAAAGGACTGTTACTGTTCAGTGGCACAGCACTGTTTGCCTAACAAAAGTGTCTAAGAACTTCCATCCAGAAGCTTCCAGAAGCTTCGGGAACGGCGTCCAAGAACTGGATTGCGTGGGATCCTGCTTCATCATGACAACGCGTCCGCACACACGGCCAACATCACAATTCAGTTTTTAGAATCTACGGAGGTCAAACTTATGACTCATCCACCGTATAGCTTTGACCTCGCCCCGTGTGATTTTTTTATGTTCCCCAGGATCAAAGATCGCATGCGTGGGAAGAGATTTTGCAGCCCTGAAGAAGCTGTAGTGGCTTACGAGAATGAACTTTCAAAACTTGAAGAAAAATACTGTCAACACTGCTTCCAAGAGTGGTTTTCAAGGATGCAAAAGTGTATAATGGTGAATACTTTGAGAAAATGTAAGTGTTAAATTGATTTTAAGTATCTAAGTTATTTCACATCTCAAAACTTTCGTAGTGACCCTCATATATTAGGGTGGGCCGAAAAAATATTTTTTTTCTTTGTTTGAAACGCTATTCTGCGGAAAACTTGCCCCTATGGTAGATAAATAAAATGCAAAAGAAATATCTTTTTTTTTTTTTTTTTTTTTACGTCTGGCGGTAGCGTAACGACCCTAAACCTTGAAAAAAATATACGATTTTCGTAACTTTTCCAATACATGGAGAAAATTCAGATAACTTCTATAACAAGTTCCTATAGTCATATTTCAATAGAGAAAATTATAGAAAAGATAAATAAATGTATAAGGAATACATTTTACAATTTATTAGCAGCGTATTACACTTATAAAAACACTTAAAAAAAGACAAATTTCCATTGAAATAGACATTTTTCCTGATTGTGTAATACTTAAGTTTGTAATGAAATACAGTCTTTTACTTGTCTTTAGTTTCTTTTGTTAGTTTGAGAAATGATTTGCTTGAAAACTTGGCATTAAATATCTTATAAAACCATCCCTGGAATTGAAACCGACAACTTTTTGTGACGCCTCAGTTACCAGCTACACGCATCGTTCTAATTCTTTGGTGTGACACGGGAATTTATCAAAGTTCCACTCAGCCGCTGTTTCACCTGATCTCGTGATCGGTGACCAAATCTCGTGATCGGTAAATTTCCGCAGCAAAGGCTGAGGTGAAAGTGTAACAGTGTTCCAGTGAATCATTTCGGTGTAGTCTCTAGCTAGGAAATTGATCTTAGGTAGTTGGAAACTCCTTATTGACTTCCTCTTAGAAGTTAAGTTTCTAGCCTTTGTAATTCTTCTGAACCCTAAGTCTGTTATCCCTTACGTGATCCGGGGTTTTTGGGGTATTTTTTAGACTTTCAGTCAAGCAGCTACTGCATCTCTATTTATCCTAGGATCATGGTTCATACCTAATTCTCTTCAGAATGAAGCTGGCTTTCAAATGGTATCACTTGCATGCCCATATCATATACCAGAAGAGGGAAAATTGATGCGAAAGGGAAAATTTCGGAGGGAGAATTTTTTCACACTTTGGGCCCCTCTGGAGCGGCCCTGTGTGAACGTAGAGATCTCAAAAAAATCTGATAAATAGACTTGGTAGACTGAATGTGTGTGCCAAATTTCAACTTTCTATCTTGAATACTAAGGGTGGGAGAAATTTTATCAAGAATCCCCACAATGCCCCAAATTACCGCAAAAGACCATGATCTCAAGTAAAAAATTTCCTGAGACATCCCTAATTACCCTAGGGTCATGTTTCGCCCATCATTCTCTTCAGAATAGAACTGCCTTTCAGACGGTATGACTCACATGTCTCCATCGTGTATCTAAGGCGGGAAAATCCCGAAGAAAGGGATTTTTTGGTCTAATTATCCCTTTTTTCAACTTTTAGCCCCTCTTAACCCCCGTGTTTTAACGCAGAAATCTGAAAAAATCTGGTAAATACTACTCGGTGGGCTGAATGTTTGTGCACAATTTCAATCTTCTACGTGCAAAAATAACCACGCCAAAAATACCGAAAATGTCCAATATTCCTTTATACAGAAGTATATTTTTACAAAAATTCCCTGAGACATCCCTAATTACCCTAGAGTCATATTTCGCTCCGGCCCCCCTAAGCTCCATTGAGTCGGCGCCTTTGATATAAAGATATATATATATATATATATATATATATATATGGAGATCACTGTAAATACGGATAATTGTAGTAGTGTAATGTTGTTTTAATTTTTAATGGCATCAGTACATCTGTTTGAATTTAAATCTCTTCTACTTATTGTTTGGAACTTCCAGTTGTTTTGTCTTATATGCAGTTTTATAGAAATACATTACATTGATGTTCTGCATGAACAACCTCCCCCCCCCCAGACTGACTTATCCTCGTACAGGCCAAATCGCTTAAGGTAGGAACTTGAAATGTGCACAGTATGTATAATTTATGACGTAGGGTACCACTAAGGAAGGGTTTTTGGAAATTCGATGGGGAAGAGGGGGAGGAAGTGGGGTTCTAAGAATTTCAAAAAATTGAGCGTATCTCCAAATCACTTATCATGCCAACAGACGTATAGTCAGGCATAACCAGATTGTTAAAATTATTGAAAGACATTGCGCGTTAAGAGGCTATCAGACGGGTAAAGAGCTAGAGTTTGATATTGAGAATGTACAATTGAAACAAGACCTAATTGTTGAGAATAACTGTGTTAGTATGTAATTGACATTATCATTACGTTTGAAGGAAATGACATGGATGTAAGGGCAAAAGAAGAGAAAATAACTAAGTATGAAAGACTTAAACATTAGGTCCATGATAACAAGCGATTTGAGGTTCTCCCCTTGGTCATAGGATCCAGGGGAGCTAAAACACATGTTGCAAGAAACGTGTTTACAAAACTTGGGGTGCCTAAATTCACCCAAAAGAAAATTGCTTTTGCTGCTTTGAAGTCTACGATTGAAATGTTAAATTGCCATTTTCATTATGTTAGTGAATGTATATTTTATGTGGATTTTTAAAAAATTTAAGGGACATTTCAATTTATTTTACTTTAATACGTATTTGAATTATGAGTAGGGATGCGCACGAGACAAGATTTGTGGCTGTCTCGTCTTGAAAATGTGCTGTAAAAGTGATGTCTCGACTCGAAAAATGTATATTTCTCTATTAGAAGAGCCGTGTCTCGACTCGAATATTGTAAGGAAAATCCTGTCTCGACTCGTCTCGTGCGCATCCCTAATTATGAGCAATGATGCCGAGTGTAATTGGCTATGGTAAATATTGTAAATATGTTTTTTTACACTGCAAATATGGTTAATTGTAAATTTTATTATTTTTTTAATTGACTGGTTTCGTGAACAATATTTTATTAATGTGGTAAATGTAATGCTTTTTTTAAATTGAGAAAAGAAAATATGAATTGCACAACTTTTATGTGGAATTTGTGTATGAGAGGAATATTTTGTACATTTTGAAAATTATTGACAGGCTTTTCAACATTACATTTTGATCGGGAAGAAAAATGTCATTTTCAAAATTTCTCGCAACTAGGACTACGTTATTTTAGGAAATATTGGTAACTTTAACAATAATTGTTATACCTCCAGAACGGTTTGAATTATCAAATTGCCGTAAACAGTATTATGATCCTCGCAACCTTTAAAAAGAATCTACGTAATTAGACATGGTACGTATCTAAGCACTATTTTTGTTTTCGAAATAGTCCTTGGAAATGCAATTCCTTGCAACTGTTCCGTCCGTCTTACTTCAGTTATTAGTATTGTAGAGGCCTCCAAAATTTTCACGTTCCTGAATATTGGTGCTGCTGTAGCGTCCTCGGTTTGCAACAATGAACAACAAGTTTGGTTTGGTTTGTTTTTGCTTTGAATGTAGATTTGAAATTTATAATAACCTGACGTAGTGCCATTAAAAAAATAACTTTGTGATGGGTTGGCAACACTGTTAATTTGGTGGTATTGAAGAGTATGCCAGAAAATGTCACCCTGCTGATATTTGTATGTGCAGAATCCCAGCGTTATATATCTATTCGCTTAAAAGTTATAAAGGCGTATCAAGATGATTAGTTCACCCCATATCCGAACACAAAGATGCCGCCTGTCGACAAACACAGACTTTTACATGGGAATGGCTGACCTCACGGTTTTTGTGCCCAATAATTTATATAACCTACATGGTTTCATTTAGATTTTTCCGTCCGAGTCCAACTACATCCCTTGTTAGTAAAATTAATTTTCAAGCTTATAAGAGTAAATGGTACTTAAGATGCATTAAAGTGCTTTTTTCGTGATTTTCGGTGATGCAGCGATGTGGATAAATATTTTTTGTACGATGCCCCTGGTGTGCCATCTTTATATTTGTCATGTCGGTGCTACTCTATTGGACTTATATATATATATATATATATATATATATATATATATATATATATATATATATATATATATATATATATATATATATATATATATATATATATATATATATTCAAATAAATTGAATAGGGGATATTTTGAGATATTCAAGGTCAAAGATTAAGGCGTTGATGAAACTTGATATATAAGCTCCTTTCTACTAACTTTATTAAAGATATCGTAGTCTGGAAGAAAACGTAGACTATACAGAATTTTTGGTGCGCATCTTGCGGCGAGGGGAGAAAGAGGGGAAGGAAAAGGTTAAAAACGGAAAAGGGGGTAAGAAGTAATGAAAAATTATAATATCTTACGAGGTGGGGTGATGTATAGAATACTGTCTCTTTCAGCAGCGACTCTATGTAAGACGCGGATCTACCCCACCGGAGATCGAACTCGGGAGAATATCTGTCGAGACACTTATGTTAGGAAGATTAAACTTAATATGTAAGTTCCTTCTAGGTAAATTCATCAAGGACATAATAGTCTGGAAAAGACTGTAGTAGGCCTATATTTAATTTTATTGGGTGCGGATCCTAGGGCGGGGTTCAATTGGGAGTGGTTTAAACTTTGTCAAAAATAAAATATTTCAGGAAGGAGAAATTAAGTTCAAGTATACCTTGAGACCTTCCTATAACTATATTTCCCTGTGCACACCGGGCATTTCAGCTAGTATTTCATAAATGAATGTCAATGCTCACATGTGTTTAGTTTAAATATTACCATTCGATATTGGTGCTGACTTTCTGTTTTCTGGTTCAATGCCGTGTACAGGCCGGCTGAATAAAGTTTCGTTCCATTTTGTTATGTCTCATGATGGAGACATATTTCTGAGCCTACATTTACTTACCTAATAATGACCTAACCACAATTTGTAAATAGAAAATGCACTAGAGAGAGTTTGCGAAAAGATCTTTTCTATTACTCAACACATCCCGTTTAAATATGTCATATACCTAGGCAGTGGCGTACCGAAGAGGGGGGTTTGTAACCCCTCCCATTGAGTCCTTCATATACTACAGGTCAGTTCACCCAAGGTGGTTTACAGAGCTGATAACGAGCACAGCGTAGGAGAAGGAATCACAAGTCAGTAGCCCGTAAATCCAGTAGTGAGTCACGTACACCGCTGTGAAAGTTGTTGTGGTGAGCAGCTAGTATTTCTGTTAAAGTGACACCTTATTGCGAAGGTCACATATGTGCACTTCCCGATGCAAAATGCAATGAGTCAGTGATTGTGAAAATGTGTGCGGCAATCAGCAACAACATCATCAAGTGTGAAGTAGGAAGGGTAATAGCGCTGTAAAAGCACCGGCCCTAAATGTCAAGATCAAGTCGTGAGAGTGAAGAAGAAATGAGTCCAGCCAGGAAACCATGCGTTGTGAGAAACATCAGGGCAGCAGTTGTGAAGAAGAACCCACCAACCCAAAGCAAACGTGCCATCTCATGCAGAAAGTCTCAGAGCACAATGTGTTGATTCACAAAGGACAATTTGCAAATTAAAAAAAAAAAAAAAAAAAAAAAACGACATAAGGCGATGGGCCATAAGTTATCACCAAGGTACATTCAAGAGAGACTCAAGAAAGTTGTATGAACAGTACCTCTCAGATGACAAATGGTAGTGGGTTGTCACTCTGGATGAAGCCTGGATCTACCTTGACACCAATAAGCCCAGGGCCATTTTTTATTCACCACATGATGCGAAGAGCCGCGGCGAGTCCGTCCGTGAATGTCGCGAGAAGTTTTCGAATTGCTTCATGATGGTGGCAGGTTTCTGCGCCAGTGGGAAGTTGCCAATGCATCGTGTGAATTTCGAGGGCAAGATAAATGCAGACTACTTTCAAACGAACATCATGGAACCCTTATACAGAACGCATCCCACAGTTGTATGGCAGGGACACCCAGAAGGTGTGGATCCACATAGTCAAAGCATCCAGTCATAATGTTCGCAGTTCTGTCGCGTATTATTGGCGTATGGCCACAGAGACTGATGTGTATGTTATACCCTTCTCGTTCAAACTTGTGGAGTCACCAGATGCGTAGACAATGGATTTCTGCGCCTTTGGCCTTCTGAAACAAGGACTCACACAAAGGCGTCCCACTACCATAGAGGGCTTTGGAAAGCTTGTCAAGCGGTGTGGTCTACAATTCCCCTCACACACCTTCTACGCGCAATGCTTCAGTAGCAATTGCGTTGCAGGGCGATAGTCCAGGTTCGTGGCCGCCACATCGAGCACAACCGTTGGTGGAGGAAGTAATTGTCTGAGCAGGTGAGCGCACAAACTTTGGACATCTTAGGTGAATTGAATTCTGTATGGAAATGGAAAACATTTCAGTTTTATTTAAATCTTGGAAAAGAAACATTCTCTATGTGCAAGAGGTTAATCTATACATATGACGATACATCACTCCAAATGTTTAGAAAATATTAACTAGCAGAGTATATAGTTATCCTGGGGGCAAGAAAACAAAGGGATTTTTACTGAAATTAAAAATCGTAGTACGGTGGTACGTACCCTACACATGAATTTACTTCGGAGGAGGGGTCCAAATTCAATGCGAAGATAAATTATTTTCAGATTTGTCAATTTTCGAAGTTTATGTTTATAATTCCGTACCTATACGTCCGAGCGCAAGTGAACTACGTCAGTCAAACTTCGGTTCTTACTGAACAAACTTGGGCACAGATCGTTGCAATTGCGTAATTAAGAGGCACACCATAAATTCGTATTTAGGTTCTAAACATCGTGTGCGTGGGTTTTATCGGGGTTCTCCCGTTTCCTTCCACTTTTTCATTCCACCATGTCATTCATTTCTCATCATCAGCGTCTACTTTAGCCTAACCGGCATAACCGTAGGACGTGAAACTCAAAGATTTCGTTTCATTTTCGTATTAAGGTTCTAATCCTTGATTTTTCTCACTTTTATATTTACCATAATCTATTAATTTTTAATTACTAGCTTCGTTTATTCAATATCGACATGATACTTTCAGGATATATTAGTGGTGGGCTAAGGTTTATTTTAAGATAGTTGCATCTGTCTTTTAGCAGTATTTCCAGCCATAGAACTATTTATTTCCAGACTTTTTTTGGTTAAAAAATCCCTTTTTTCCCTTCTAAAATTTGCCTCTTATTTCCTTCTCTTCTATTGGCTACATTGGAACGAACATACCAGATTCTGGAAGCCTCATCCTTGACTTACACAACGCACTATAAAAAGTTTCACTTGGATAATTGGGGACACTACAATTCCGGTCTTACAATATACCATATTACATAATTTTAAGGATAATACTGACTTTCTAGGAAAAATGCTTAATTTGAGAGATATCATCATGATACTAGCTGAATATATTATTGGTGGGCCAAAGATTACTTTAAAATTGTTTGCTTCTGACTGGTAGCAATGTTGCCAGCTACAGAAAATGTTAATTGTAATTGTTTGTGAAAAATTTTTGGGAAATTTATCCTTTCCCCCCTATTATTTCAGTGTCCTTGGCTATATTCAAACCAACGTACAACTGTTTGGAATCATTCTTGGCCTACAAAACGCACCATAGAGGAGCACGATTGGATAATTAGGGAAGCCGGTGAACCACCATGTATGCTGATTTTTGCTTCTGACGCGTAAGAAGTGCCAAAATTTCATGTGTATTATGAGAGAGTTTTTTTCTTTCTCTCTTTGTATGGCAGCCAGCGACTTCAGGTTTTTACTGTACCTTGTCAACATACCAGAAAATTCTTTTTAGGTGACTTGAACCCATGTGGCTTCGGTGTTGCCAGCTAGAAAAAATCATGAAATTCGGCTAGGGAACTTTTTAAAAAAATTTTTACTCCTACATTTTTTCAATAATCCCTCCCGTTAGCAACACTGCAATCTAACTTACACCAAAAAATAGCCATGTCCCTCTTCTAAAATACAAGACGTAAACGATATCAATCGGGCTAACAATGTTTGGGCAATAAATCATTAACTGAAAGTCTACCAAAAACCCCAAAATCGATTTTGTCCCGAAAGGGTAAATGAGATATGCGCGCCAAAGATTTCGGGCTCTAATTTAACGTGAGCCCCTCCCCCCCCCTCCCAAGTTTCTGGGCTGGTCCAGAGAATGAATGGCCTACATAGTACTGTCTACGGGCTGGATGGGCTACCAAATTTCAGCTTTCGTTCTCCCATAGTTAATGTGATATAGGCGCCGAAAATTTGGGGGCTAACTTCACCAGAGCCTCCCAACTTTCTGGGCTAGTCGAGATAAAGATCGATGGGCTAACAAATTTCATCTTTTGGGCCAATATAGTTAATAAGGTGTGAAAACTAAAGTTTTGGGGCGTTAACTTAACCTGAGCCCTTAACTTTTTGGGCAAGTTGAGATAATGGGTGTACCAGGTACTAAACTTCATGGGCCTTCCAACCCATTATTATTTAGCATTTGGGGCACTCAAGGAACACAAATACAGGGTCTCCAAATGTGAAAATGAAAATGCAATATTTAAGTTTTATGTCCGACTGTCATCCTGGGTAGACTAAAGGAGACGCAGATGATGAGAATAAATGGAATGGTGAAATGAAAGAGTTGTGGGAAAGGGAAACTCCGAGAAAACCCTCACACACGGTGTTTGTTCACCACAAACCCCACTTTGCGCAAGTTGGTATAGAACCAGGGCCCCGCATCATGTGTGAACCCTCTGCCACTAAGCCACTGCTGCCCAGAAGTCCTCGAGACGAGACGCATAGGCGTATACCTAACGTGTAATTTGTTCGTAGCGGGAATTTCTGTTATGGTATAGTTAATTACATACAGTGAAAAACCGAAAATGTGATGTACAATCGCGACCGAAAATGTAATGTGGACAATCTCGAACAAGCAATAAACAATCTGTGTGATTTGTTTTAGATTTCGGAAAATAGATTCTGCCAGATTTACGCTTATCGACTGTAATCGTTTATTTATTTATTTATTTATTTGGGAGGGAAGCAAATTATAATACATTTCAGTCATTACACATGCAAAGAGATGTTTTATGGTAATTGTTTTTTGCTGAAATATAACTTCGGTATCTTTTATACGTGTTTAGGAGCTCAGATTATTATCTAATACATAATTGTAAGGAAGATACAAGTTTTTTTTTTTTTTTTTTTTTTATAGGAAGATACAAGTTTTTCAGCTTCGTACAACAATTCATGTTTAATAGGCGTATAGAAGGGGCTCATGCCCAAAACATTGCGACTCCATTTCTGGGACCCCACTGTGCTGAGGGGAATCGGATCTTTCTAACGTCACCATCTGTATGCAACAACTCCATGCTTAAATGAGAAATAGAGTGGACTCGAGCCCAACATTTCGGAACCACATTTTCTGGAGCTTCAAGGCCAAGGCCCAATTTCTGACATTACCGCTTTCGTTAATAGACCCCGACCTTTCAAACGCTAACACTATAGTACAACACCATGTTAAATAGGCAAATAAAAGAGACCTGAACCCAAACTTTTCGGATCTCATTTCTGGAATCTCAGGTCCCGGAGCTTTCCAACACCACAATATGTATCCAATAACTCCATGCTTAAAAGAAAAATATAATGAAGCCAAGCTCAAAATTTCCGGACACCATTTTTGGACCTTTGAGACAAGGGCCCAATTTCTGACGTTAACACTGTGCTCAGACGACCCGAACATTTCCAACTTCACCACCCACATACAATTCCATGTTTAATAGGCGTATAGAAACAACCCGCGCCCAAAACTTCGGGACCCCATTTTTCTGGAGCCTCATGGCTGGGGCCCAGTTTCTGATATCACCACTGTGCTCGGGAGACCCGGACTTTTCCAATGCCACCATTTGCATCCACTAACTCCATGTCTAACACGGCTTCCCCATTGTAGGAGGACTTTGATGAATTTTCTCCAGGTTCTTTACAACTATTTACAACGTTTCAAACTATTCATAAGATATGAAATTTCAATACATTAGAAACTATGTTCTTTTAAAATGTTCAAAATGGATGACAGCATTGATTTCCAGTAATAATTGTAAACTTTCGTAATTTTATTCTCTATTTGAATAGTAGTTTAATTTCGAATCTTTTACGGTTAAAAATATTTTTGTGAAATGTAACGGAATACATTGAAATGCTCCTACTCCCACGGGTACGTGTTCCAATTATAAATTGATTTGAGGTTCAGTGTACAAATGAAAAACTCCCAAAGCGAAGTACAATATTGTAACGTTGTTGACATACATATGAATAACTGGTGATTAGGTCATTAAGCTGTACATAAAATCATATAAATTTTCATTCATATTACGCAGACAAGTCCACACAGAACAGCATATGAATCTTTATCTGACTTTTGTTTCTCTAACTTTCTGACAGCCTTTACGAAATAATATATTTACAATCGAAATATTCGTTAAACATTATTATTATTCTTATCCTTCAATATTCATCATACATCATAATCTTCATTACTTTAAATTCTCCATATTACATAACTATTTTACATTATATTCCGTCGAAGCTGTTTCAAAGTTAGTATTACACTTCTGACATAGTCATCATTACAAATCATAATTGATTCTCAATCCATACGCCTGTAACTTGTCCATCCTACCTGCAGTGTGGATCCTACGCAGTTTGGAATCTACGCAGTTTCGATTCTACGCAGTTTCGATCGTACGCAGTTTCGATCGTACGCAGTTTCGACCGTACGCAGTTTCGATCCTACGCAGTTTCGATCCTACGCAGTTTCGACGCTACGCAGTTTCGAAAGTACGCAGTTTCGATCCTACGCAGTTTCGACGCTACGCAGTTTCGACCGTACGCAGTTTCGATCCTACGCAGTTTAGGTCGTGTGGAGTCCATGAATATAACCCTAATTTATAGCTGCACAGATTAAACAAATTAAAGAGAGAGAAAAAAATATATATTTTTTGAGAGCATGATTAAAACTTAAATTATTTCAGGGCAACTGCGTAGGATCGAAACTGCGTACGGTCGAAACTGCGTAGCGTCGAAACTGCGTAGGATCGAAACTGCGTACGATCGAAACTGCGTAGGATCGAAAGAGGTTTTGAGCTGAATTTTTCGATCGTACGCAGTTTCGATGCTACGCAGTGTCGATCCTACGCCGCATTCCCGTTTCGGCAGCCTATAGCTCCGAAAGGAAGCATTTGTGCACCCAGGTTGGTCCATACTTTTCTTCTTTTCTTCGTGTCAGGAACCACCTCCCAAACGTTATCGGTGTTGTTTTGAAATACCCTAAAACTGTATATCTCTGTGTGTGTGTGTATTCAAGTCACTTATCAGCCGGGTTTTTGATTAGTATAGTACAATTATTTAGCATTAATGCTGTTCCAGTATGATAATATCGTTATGTTTCTATATTATTGCTATTACTATGGTAAATCACGAAAACATAAACAACAGAAGGCCCATAAAAATTGATGGAATGTATAAAATTAAAGATTCATGCGCCAACTGTAGCATGTCTTAACAGCCTATTTAAAAACTGAAAGGAAAGAATATATTCTAGATTATCAACACTAACACTAGAGAACTATCTAGAGGTGGAGATATGACTTTAACTATCTGTTCTGGCAAACTGGTGAAAACCAGTTCACTGATACCATTGTAGATATAAAGATCCATCGTGGATTAATACAGGTGACCTACGTTCTTCTTCAATGTAAATCGAATACTACATTAAAGTGTAAGCCCACATTTCGTAGATTCGACGATGAAAACCTAGGCTATTTCAATTAGAGAAATAAATGAGGAGTGAATTTTAACGGTCCCGCTTAAACTTCAGATGCGTTGTAGCAAATGGTGCCCACGAGATGGGTTATCATTGTTATATTGGAATGGTCAAGAGAAAATTGGTTGAAACTAAAGGGAAACTTAAATAATAGCTATATACAAATATATAATTGATACAAATGCAATACTTTTGAATTAAAGTCCTATGATAGTAAAACTCAGAACCGTCAAATCGAAAGCAGGTATTTTTAGGGAGAGGGAATATGCAGGTAGAGTTAGAGGGTATCGTGGATCAAGAGGAGTGAGTAGCCATGATGAATAGTAGAGACCGGATATTTAGGCTTTAAAAACCTGTACAATAGGCAGGCAAATAGGCACTAAAATGTAACTCGAAATAATGAAGATAAATACTCAATACAATTAAAAAATAAATTCAAGTCATAGAGAATGTTCAACGAACATAGAAACATACCTGTTTGTTAATATATTATTTCACTGTATATATAAAAATGAAGCTGGATATGTATTCCATGTATATTGGTAAAACATTCTCTACCGCATTTTATCACTACACACAACAGTCCAAATTTTATACACTTTATCAGTACACACAGCAGCCCATAGTTACAGCACTTTATCAGTAAAACACAGCACTTCAAAGCTTTACAGTACTTTATCAGTAAAACACAGCTGTCCAAAGTTTTACAGCACTGTATCACTGTATCACTGTATCACTGCATCACTTATATTTCTCGGAAGAGGAGGAATCCTTTCTTGAAATACCAAATTATATGTTTTCCCCAACAAAGTTTTATTTTAAAGAAAATGCATAGAACAGGCAACATTAGGCATTAAGGCAATTATTTAGACACGAATGAGCAAAATACGCAAAACAAAATTGGCTTAAATTGAAACTATAACCCCCACATAAACCTTAAAACATTATTTTTGATCATATCTTTAAAATTAAAGAATATGCATTTTGCCTAACATCCGGTCTCTAGTGAATAATGATGAAAGAATAGTTTCAGCAAGGAAGTGGAACTAGGGCACAACTTGAAAACCCACAAGCACGAAACTCGGGGTCACATATATCTTGGAAACAAGGCCTTGATCTTGAATAACATAAATGAGTATTAACCTACCTTTTAGGCTAAACGGAATTAAATAAATTAAATATAATGAAATCACAAATAAATAAGAAAGCGAGTAAAAAGAAGGATGAAGGAAGAAGCGAGATCCTTGAAAATCCTTGGTTTTATTCTAAGTCGAAATTTGTCTAAACAGGAATTTGGGTCAAACTATTGTTGTTTATCATTTGCCACCATCAGTCTCTCGCTATTTTTTTCTTAATGTAATCAATAGGTGTGTCCTGTTTAACACCATATATCAATTGTTACTATGTTCTTGACTGTCTTCCATCTTTAATAATATCGGATCCCTCAGGGAAAAATCATTAGCCGAAACTATTTTTTTTTAAATATTTTATATGTAATCTAATAACAAAATAGTTTTATGGTCTTTTAGAATAGAACGTTTAGTGGATTGTCGCCTGGATTTTAATAAAGCCTACTCAACATTTTAGTAATTATTTTTGTTTTCGGGACATGTATAAATACATTACTGGCTAATCTCTTTACGAAGAGACATGATGATACAATATGCTTTGTATTTAAGTTACCGTACGCACCACGATGACTTCCGTTGGCAATAATATATAGCTGCGTATCCTAGTTCGAATACACATGACTGAACGTGGAGTTAATTCATTTATAAGCCGGGGCAATAAATATATTTAATGCTGAAAACGAAGGAATAAAGCTGGTGGATAAAAATAAAATTTATGACAATAGCTAACCACAACATATATTCTTGGAATTCCAATACACAAAATAACAAGTTGAAACGGTGCAACTAATATCATTTATTGGGAGAACAATTGCATAACGGAAAACCGAGATTAAATGGAATTCCTACCTAAAATACATTATGTTTTATAAATGTATCTGTGGGTTTGTGTTTGTTTGTGCCAACGTTTACTTTTATTTATCACAATAAGCAATCGAAGCGTGGTTTACTCAGTATTAACGTCAATATTAACTAAACAAACAATTTTGCAATGCTCCGTTTGTATTGGTTACAAATGATCATTGCCTCTTTGTAACGACATATTCTAAGATAATATTATAGATTTGAGTTTTGTTTGACAATTTGTTTTTATTTATTGCTCTGATGATATTATCATTATCAATAACTAGTTCTCTCCTCAAGCTTTCAGCTCATCTGGGAATTGCTTAAGCGACATCACTTGGCGTCTTGTAAAGGATAGCGCAGCTAACAAGAACTATTAGCATGACTGTAAAACTATTGTGACTGATGGACTGCGGTGTCTTGATTTTGTGAGGAATTAGGAATATCGAAATTGTTTCGACTGAATTTTAAGCAACCTATAGGTCTAACTTAAATATTTTGAGACTAGTGGTGACTCGGGACGAGACGTGGATGTTTGAGTATGACCCTGCGACCAAACGTCAAAGCGCGGAATGGCACACCCAAAATTCCCCACGCCCCAAAAAAGGCGCACACGACGAAATCAAAGGTGAAAAGCATGCTAATTTCCTTTTTCGGTTCACAAGGTGTGATCCACTGGGAATTTGCTCCACACGGACAGACTGTCAATGCAGCTTTTTATCTTTAGGTTCTGGAACGGCTGAGGAAACGCATCGTCCGCGTCCGCCCAGCCATCGGCAACTCCTGGCTAGTGCATCATGACAATGCTCCGAGCCACACAGCCTTCCGAGTGGTGGCGTATCTGGCCCAACATAACATTGCAACCTTGCCTCAGCCACCCTACAGTCCCGTCCTTGCCCCACCAGACTTTTTCCTCTTCCCCCGCCTCAAAACCACCCTGAAAGGGCATCATCACGTCTCGGTGGAAGCATTACAACAGGCCGTGATGAGGTAGCTGAACAGCATTCCAGTTTCCGCCTTCCAGGAAGCATATGAAAACTGGAAATCCCGCTGGCAGCGGTGTGTGGATGTAGGAGGACCATATTTCGAAGAATATTAAGCGTAAGTGTTATTTCTGTCAATATATTATTTTTAATTGACTCAGTCCTACTACTTTATGGACTGACCCTGTATATATATTTTTTATTTAATGGACTCTTCTTTCTTAATCTACACCCGGTATTCTTGTATATTAAATTCTCAAATTAATACTTATACCTATCATTGCCTCAAAATTTAACAGAAGTTATGGGCATACAAGCATTATAACTATATAAATCCTGAATATTATTAACAAAAAATACTAACAATATCTTCCGGCGCAAATATTAGCTTTGTTTACCATAATACACACTTGGAATATCAGACAATTATGGAAAATAGTAACGAAAAGATATTTAATCAACTGCAGCTCTGCCTCACGACACCATCATACTTGTTTTGTATTTTCCTGCACTCAAACTCGAGCGCTGATTTGCTATTGCATGCTCTTGAATTGGATTGTTTAGAACAGGACCGAAACGAGAACGAAACTATTGAATTCAAGACAAAAATGACGTCAGTGCTGACGTCTTTGTCATCAAATAGTCTTGAATGATCTTGAACAAGAGTCTTGTTCAAGCTTTCTTGGATCGTCTACAAGCAGTATAAGAGAAACAGGTAAAGAAAAGAAGGGAAGAGATGGAGTAGGATCTGGAGCACAGAAGTATTTGTAGTGTACGAATAGTCGCGGGTCCTTAGGTAGTATATCTGTTGTGTTATCGATATGTTTGTGTGCCTGTCACCACTGCTTTAATCAAATCTACGTGTTCTGTCAGGTCCCTGCGTCTCCTGTACAGTGTGTTCAGAATGTGAATATCTGACTGTGAATGCTATTGTCACAGAGAATGTCGTTGAAAACTATTTGCGTGCGTTTTAAGGAGATTGAATAATTGAGGGGGGGTGCGATCTAATCACTGGGGATCACATCAAGCAAGCACTTGCTCAGGTATTAAGTTCATGTGATAGTCTTAACTTTCAAAGATAAGGGAATGATTATGAAATCGCTTGTAATTACTTAGGAACTACACATCTATTCAGATTACATCATGGTTCACAGGTTAGTGTTAACCGGTGAACATAATGCAGTATAAATTTTCTTTAAAACAACTGAAAATAGTATTCAAATAAAGAGAAAATATTTACAAGGTAACTATTTTTTAAAAAGTCTGGAACCAATGTCGTTGTTGCTTTCTGAGTAGGAAAACAGTCTGGGGTAACGGCGTGTTCACCTGATCCCAATTCCATGAATTTTGGCGTATGGGGAATTATAAAATCTAAGGTGTGTACTGTAATTTCAAAATATGAAATTTGAACCATTTCTAAGAAATAGTAACCACCGTAATATTATCTCTCAATTCCCACATATTCACAACAATTCAGAGGAAGGTTTAGCAAAGTGCATTGAGAATGACAGTGAGCATGTGAAGCACTATTTAAACTCAGCTAATGTTCTGTGAATCAGTTCTTTAATTAGATCCAGACTTCATGTATGCTCACACCAATATTTCAGTAATTGCGCAATCTACTTAATTGCCTGGATTACTGAATAGAAATAATTTATATCTAGATAAGTATAGTATTAGATAGACTGACTCCTTTCATACTAATGGGTGATCCCACTCAACAAGACTCTCCTTTCCTGTTTAGTGATTTCATGCATGCTTTGGTTCACCATATACTCGATCTGATTGCCGATATGCGAGCATCAAATGCACCTATTCAAATCGCATTTTAAACTGTAAGTCTCGGTCTGTACAGTCTCTCTTCTGACCAATTACGTAAATATAGCTCCATCATTCAAATTTAGTAGAATAATGCCTTGACCACTATTTCATCATGTGTTGAGCTATTCATTTTCTTTAGCTTTAGGAAGTACACATTTTAGACAAGCGATTTTCATTATTTCCTATTGGTTGTAATCCATCTTATTGAAACTTTCATTTAGGTAATATGCATATGTATTTTTAATTATTGTCATTATATTTAATACCACACACCCTATAACAGCTCTAAACATTTTTTTTAATGGTGTAGTTTGTATACGGAACTTATAATAATGATTCACGAAGATGGAACTAATACAAATTTTGAGTTAATTTTATTCTGATTGCATCAACATTTCCTATTTATCATAAAATGTTTAATCTAAGTACAATTAGGCATTGTTTATACTTTCGAAAAGTCAATGTTTATACTTTCATGTTGATGTTAACTGATTTTTTTGTACCCCTGAATAATCTGGCCAGTATTCCTAGAGGTTACTGTGTACTAGATTAGGAATAATTATGTTGGGTCCATTGGAGTCCTCGGCTGTAGTACAATAATCAAAAATGAAGTATTCTAGATGTAGGCATACATTTCTGTTTTAATTCAGTAGGAAAGAAAACAACAGAAAGTATTACTTATTATTAGACAACAAATAGAGAACTTGGACAAAGAATAATCACAGTCGCTTTATACTAGAAATCTCTGCTAGCATAAGACAACACATGAAGCATAACACAAACATTGAAGTATTCATAATTTTAGACATTGGAATATTTAAAAACGTGATAGTGGTGGATGCCATATTTGTAATAGTCGCACTTGCCGCTGCTCTTATTGTTATTGAAATCGTATAAGTGATTCTTGAATATCATTGTTGCTAGTACAGATATGTCGTTTTGAAAACAGCAAAAAAGGTTTATGGGCATTTTCTTACTAAGTTGGTTTCACAGTTACATTCTACACCTCTGAATTTACAAAATGGCTGATTTAGTAGCCAAACAAGAAAAAATGACTTTGACACTTCTTTGACCAAGCTTTTTTTTAAATATATATATATATATATATATATATATATATATATATAACAGACACAAGCATCCTACTTACTAATCTCTCCTGGTTCAACAATTACTTCAAGTCTTTTGCACTGATAGTAGCATTCTGGCGGCGGTTCCAAAATCCATTTCTTTCTCCCTCTTAGCTGAGCTTGCCAAGATGGGTGTTCGACGTTGTCCACCTGCAATGAACATATTTTTTTTCTTTAAATAGATATAAATTAGTGTCAAGTACACTTTTATAGCAATTGTCCCAGCTTAGTAACCAAAGTAGGATAACATATCGTGATGAGTATTACAGAACAGACTTAGTTTCTGACAGGGGCTCTACTGCACAATTTACTAATGAATATTAGTAATTAATGCTTTTTTTTATTTTTTCTATATTCACTTAGTTTCTACAGTGCGAATGTAAGAGGAATAGAGGGAACCCCGCCTGGGACCCTGCGGGTGGCCCTGGGACAAAACTTTTTTGCTTTAATACGTTGTACTTTTAATATGATCAAACACGTGTTGTCCTGTTTTGGAATCTGTCTCGCCGTTTGCGATTTCTAGGGGTGAAAACGGATTTTCCGGACACACTGTATATTCATATAACTCGAACAGTATATACATTCGAAAAAAATTTTATTACAGTTTTATAATAGGCGTCATTAGTGCTTTCGATTGGTGTATAAACCATCTTCCACTTCGATATATAATCTTCCTCTCTTCCCTTGTTAGTCTAAAGGGCATAACCGTGGGACGTTAAACTGAATTTTTTTATGTTATAGTTATTTCAAATGAACGTGCCATATATGAAATACGGGATTAATCAATGTTCACATATTTACCAAGAGCTCTATGTGTATAACTTATTTATGTGCAAGTATAGATATGGAAACACTCAGATTTTCTATATAAAAGGTATTTCCTTCTTGCTAAAATCAGGTGAAGTGGGAATTAAGACAAATGCGAATTCACATTGCATTTGAAATTGTGAATGCGATTTTCAGCTGTGAATTAAACCCGATAAATTGTTAGGCGATGTGGGAATTAGACGAATTGACGAGCAAATCATATCTTTTTTTCTTCTGTTAGATTATGCAAAGTTTAATATATTGCTGTACGAATATGAAAATACTTAAGAAAATTAATCCAACTAAGCCAATTTGTGTGCATGTTACTAAGCGAGTTTGTGGATTATTAAGGTTAATTTTATGAAAGAGGATGCAAAAGGAAAGGATTCGTGCATGATACGTTTCTATTCTACATCGTTATGCATGCATGTATCGCTCAAAAGAAAACCAGAATACTTCAATCTCGAGTTGTTCGTCAGAGAAACAAATTGAGTTAAAAGTCTTTTTTTCTTCTTGTGATCAACTTCTGTTTAATTAAAAAAGAAAAACCTCCTCCGCTGAGTTTCTAACAACACTATTATACCAACCACGACACCATACACACACACACACACACAAATGAAATCTTCAAGTTTAACGCCCCACGATTATGTCCATTATGCTAAGTGAGACGATGATTAAAGCAAGTTAATATTAATGGGATAATTAGTGGAATAAGAAAGTGGGAGGGAACGGGAGTACCTCCCCCCAAAAAAAACACGAGCACAATGTTGTCCACCACAAACTTACTTGACGGAGGATTGAACCAGGGACTTCATTAGCGCCAAAAGACAAATTACAAAGGATGGTACTGTACTATTGTTAGTCGATTTAGTGTTCGAGGAATAGGTTTCATCTTTTATCTCAACCCTCTATTGAAATTGGAAGTGGAATAAATCAACCACTTCTGGTTTTAACATTGATCATCATAGAATAGAAACCGTAATAAATAGCAAAGTGTTGTTTTCTACAATAAATAAATAAATAAATAATTAAATAAAAATAAGCGTCCCAAGTATGTATTCCATTTCCACCCTAACTTTTATATTAAAATCGGAAGTGACGGAAATCAATCACTTTCGATTTTAGCATTGTTTGCCATAGAATCAAAATCGTAATAGCTATCGAGAAGCGGTTTCAGTAATCAATTAAATGTTCCAACAATGTATTCCATTTCCACTCTAATCTCTCTACTAAAACTGGAAGTGACAGAAATAAATCATTCCCGCTTGTAATATTGATCATTGCAGAGTGAAAACCGTAACATATCCAGCGAAGCGATTTTCTGCATATCAGTTAAGCGTACCAAGAACATATTCAATCTTTAATATATCTGCTAAAATCAGTCGTGACAGAAATTCACCACTTTCTACTTCAATCGCTATAAAGTTAAAACGGTAATATCTAGCCATAAATTGATTCCTGTAATCTGTTAAACGACCCAAGAATACATTTCATTTCTATATTAAGTTTCTACTAAAACCGAAATGATGAAAATCCACTACGAATTCTGATTTCAATATTGATCTTTACAGTTGAGAAACGATAGAAGTTCGGTTTTATCGATGATCGTTATAGAGTGAAAATGGGTTTCTTGTTATCGATTCAGCGTCCAAAGAATAAGTCTACATTCTCTCTCCACTCTAATATTTCTACTAAAACCGGAAGTGATGTGAATACACTACCACTTGCGGTTTCAGCAATATTTGAGAAAATATGACACCATAAAAGAGTAAACTTCTTCACATGGTGTACATGTGGTAGTGTTACTTGTTATAAAACAAATCAATTATAAAGATAGTACTATTTGTTGTACGTAATCTACAGAACTTGCTCAATTTTGAATAGACTTGGCACGAAGGTTGAACTACACTGACAAGTGAGAAAAAAGCCTAGTTTGAAAAAAAAAAATATTTTATATTGTTTTTATAAAGTTTGGCGTTGCACAAAATGGGTTAAGGTCTTTTATTTATATATGTGAATTAAATAAATAATATATTCGTATTTCCATTATATATGTATTCGTCAACTTTGTTCTTGAGTAAGAAAATTCATAAACAATACCAGGGACTAGAACTGAATGGTATTTATTAGCTCATGGCGCATGCTGATGATGTAAATTTAATATTGGATGATAAGAGAACAACAGATAGAAATGCAGAGGTCTTATAAGTAGAGATGCAAGGGCTCGAAAAATAAAAACGGCTTTTTTGAAAAAAAAAACTCGGTTTTTCCTGCTTCGCTTTTTTGCTTGGGAAATTTTGGGCTTTTTTTTTTAAATTCTGCCTTAAGTTGATAAAGCAGATTTTGTTTCGCTTCTCTATAACACAAAAAGTCATTTAATTAGTGGTTAATGCCGATAATAATATAAAACCTCGAAAATAAACCATGAATTTCGAAAAGATATTTCAAACAATTTTACTTCTCAACATATTTACATTATGAATTCCAAAGGATTAACCAATGCATATAAGATTTTTTTAACTTCCTATATATAAAAGTAAGCAGGGTTGGGAAGAACCATGTTTTCTTTGAAAATGCCAAAATCCCGTTTTTTTTGGGGGGGGAGTTTAAACTAGGCATTTTTGGCTTAAACCAGTTTTTTTTTTTGGTTTAGATATTTTGCTTTATGTAATTATACTACATATTGACAGAGATAAGTTTGTTTCGCCTTGGTGTTATTATGCAACAACGGAGTTATGCTGGAAGAGGTCACATAAGCTTAAATAAATCCGGTCAGTAAATTTCTTAAATTGGGAAACTTCCGCCCTAGCCATCGGGAAAGTCCCGTCATTACTCTAAATGTAAAACAATAACGAAAAAATCCTGTTATTACTTTGCATGTAAAATTTAAAGGTCAACATATCATAATCAGTACGCTAAAACTGAGGCATTAAATTACAAATTTAGTACGTACACATCATTGAAAGTCCAATCCAAGCTAATGTTGGAAGCTACGTAGGCAATCGATAAATTATGCCAATTTCTATCAATATATTTAAGCAACCTTGGCTTCTTTATAAAACAACAGGCATTCAGGCATGCAGAAATATACAATTTGGTTTCGTTTCGTACTTTAGGCTTATTATCCTTACGTAATACCGAGGTTATCAAGGAGAAGACTTTCGATTAAAGTTACATCCGAACCGCTACTTTGTTTACGCATGAAAGAAGGGTTGTGGTTCGACTGAGAATTGAACATGGAACACCTTGATTAAAAGGTGAAAAGGAAATAAAACTAATGCAGATTGTTTGATGTGTGGAAACGTCAACATGAAGTTCACACGATTAGCATTTTTCGTTTTTTTTATTTTTTGGTTTAAACCAGTTGCTTATTTAAAAAAAAAACAGCTGGTGTAAGCCAGCCAACCCTAAAAGTAAATACTTCTTTTAAAAAATACACAAATAACTAGGAAAATTCTATGTAGTATTTTTACTTCAAAATATTCCATAGCATCTTTTTGGAACAAAATAAAATTAAAATAAAACATAAGAGAAATACTTAGATTTATATGATACACTTAAAGGCTGCACATCTAGAGCTTTTGGTTCTGTATATTCTTGAAATTCTATAGTTTTATATAACCACCATCACGGTTTACTCAGTCCTCAAGTTTTCTGAATTTTTTGAGAAGAGGGATATGAAGGGCGTGAGGCAAGAACATGGTAACCCACAATTTTACTATTTTAAGAAATTAGAGATTTTCTGCTGCACAATCCATTTGGAAAGTCGGAAAGCTGATTTATCACATAAGACTATACATGAAGGATTAAACGAAGCGGTATGCGTTGCTGTCTATCTGGTGCTGCACAACTCGGCAACTGAAAATTTGTTGGTTAGCATGTTCTTGGCTGGGGGCCGCTGTGGCTCAATGGTAGAGCATTCACCTTTGGTGCGTGGGGTCTCGGGTTCGATCCCAGCCCCCGCCAAGTGAACTTTGTGGTGGACAAACACCGTGTGCGTGGGTTTTCTCCCACTTTCTTCATTCCACCATTTCATTCATTACTCATCATCACCGTCTCCTTTAGCCTAACCGGCATAAGCGTGGGACGTAAAACTCACAGATTTCATTTCATTTTTTTTCATGTTCTTGGCTCACACCCTTCATATCATTACGGAACTCTCCCCACCACACCACCACCCAAAAAAAGGACTACGGAATATATTTAAGTTAAGATAAATACAACTACACAAAAAACATGACTGAGTGGAGCTTTTGCGCTTCTATCGGGAAGTTCGGATTCAACCCAGCATTCGACCATTCTGACAAAGCTTTTCTTCATTCCATCTGTGAAGTAGAAATACTGCGGTACTGTGAGTTGGCCGACTTCCTTTCTTATTGTTTTTAAATCATTATTATTACTAATCACCAGCAGTGACGGCTTTGCGAAGGTTAGAGGGACGGTCTTTCGGGCTGAAGCCTGTTCCCCAAAATTACGGAATGTCTAAAGCAAAGGAAATATCTATTACTTATGCCTTTACTGATAAACTGTAAGCTCCCGTCAAATAAAAATTACGAATGTTTAGAAAAACTAAACTTTAGTAAGAAAAACCTCTCCCAAAATACTCTTCTAAATCCGCCACTGATTCTCAGAATAAAATGATCTTCAAAGTTGTATTCGGAAGATTATTGCTAAATATATAAACGAAACGAAATATTATGCCTGTACTCATAAACTTCAAGCTCCTCCCAAATAAAATCAGGACATTTTAGGAAATGAAACAATCAGAGAAACCCCATCCAAAGTACTTTTCTCAATCCGCTACTGATTACACTGGTATACAAAATTTTGCTTATTATTATTTCTTGATGAATTTTTATGTATTTTGACCCCCTGAACACGAATCTGGCACTTATTGTTATGTAGTGTCAATATTTGCAACGATATAAGCATGTTTTATTTTTCTCCTATACTGATTTATGCAGTGTAATTTGCGTCCTTTTACTTCGATACTCGCTAGGTGGTATCGCATTTGTTATTAAAGATAATTGTTCGGAGTACGAAACAGAGAATATAGATTATGAAGATACATAGCAGAATTGTAAATAGAGTAATTCAAGTGTGAAGCTGATGTTGGAGAAAACAAAATATAAGGAACATCAATGGGACGTGTGTGGGGATTTCAAAATTATTGGTTTTCTTCTTGGGTTGCAAAATGGTTATACTAAATATTCCTGCTTTCTATGTCTGTGGGACAGTCGGACAACTAACCAGCGTTATGATCAAACCGTGTGGCCTGAAAAAACGGAACTTATTCTAGGAACACATAATGTGATAAATGAAGCATTAGTGCCCAGGTTGAAGATTCTCATGCCAACATTACATATTAAGCTGGGATTGGGAAAATAATTTGTGAAAGCTCTGGGTCGCAATTCACCTGCCCTACAATGTATCAAACAAATGTTTGCAGCTTTATCAGAGGCAAAAGTTCTGGCTCGCGTTTTCACCGGGCCTCAGATTCATGTCATGCTTAATAGTGCTCCACTTAAACAAAAAAATGACGGAGTTGGAAAGAAACGCTTTCGAGGCCTTTCATAAATTGGTGACGGGATTTCTTGTGCATAACCGAAGAGAAGCGTTTAAACACCAAGTTAAGACACTCATTGATCAATATCGAGCATTGGGATGTAGAATGTCTTTAAAATTACATATGCTACATTCATACTTGGATTTCTTTAGGGAGAATTAAGGAGATGTTAGAGAAGGGCAGGGGAACGTTTCCATAAGGCCATTGAGGTAATGGAAAGCAGATACCAAGAAAGGTGGGACTGTGCAATGATGGGTGATTATATTTGGGGGTTAGTCCATGACGAAGTGAACGTTTCCCACAAAAGAAAAACAACCACTAACTTTCACTTTTGACTACGGAATTCCGGTACTTGATGAACACTTTCCTCCAATCTCAAGTACTTTTGTATATAATTTTTATAAGAAATGTGATATTCATATATTTTAGTATTTATGTATTGTTATGTAGATTTTTGTTACCCAGAAAGTTGATGTCCAAAATATGTGTTATATTTATAATTCAATGTTCCTATAAGACACAATTGTATAATATATTACTGTTTAAGTAAAATCTAATGTGCTTATATCATTACAAATTTTGACATTACGGGAAAATAACTGCCATACTCATGTTCAGCGGGTGCAAATCATTAAGAAAGCAATGAAAAATCAACAGAAGCACTACTACAATGTTTGTGTTATGCTTGTAGTTCAATGCTCTCATAAGACAAAATTGTATAATATATTACTGTTTGAGTAAAATCTAATGTGCTTATATCATTACAAATTTTGACATTACGGGAAAATAACTGCCATACTCATGTTCAGCGGGTGCAAATCATTAAGAAAGCAATGAAAAATCAACAGAAGCACTACTACAATGTTTGTGTTATGCTTGTAGTTCAATGTTCTCATAAGACAAAATTGTATAATATATTACTGTTTGAGTAAAATCTAATGTGCTTATATCATTACAAATTTTGACATTACGGGAAAATAATTGCCATACTCATGTTCAGCGGGTGCAAATCATTAAGAAAGCAATGAAAAATCAACAGAAGCACTACTACAATGTTTGTGTTATGCTTATAGTTCAATGTTCTCATAAGACAAAATTGTATAATATATTACTGTTTGAGTAAAATCTAATATGCTTATATCATCACAAATTTTGACATTACGGGAAAATAACTGCCATACTCATGTTCAGCGGGTGCAAATCATTAAGAAAGCAATGAAAAATCAACAGAAGCACTACTACAATGTTTGTGTTATGCTTGTAGTTCAATGTTCTCATAAGACAAAATTGTATAATATATTACTGTTTGAGTAAAATCTAATATGCTTATATCATCACAAATTTTGACATTACGGGAAAATAACTGCCATACTCATGTTCAGCGGGTGCAAATCATTAAGAAAGCAATGAAAAATCAACAGAAGCACTACTACAATGTTTGTGTTATGCTTGTAGTTCAATGTTCTCATAAGACAAAATTGTATAATATATTACTGTTTGAGTAAAATCTAATATGCTTATATCATCACAAATTTTGACATTACGGGTAAATAACTGCCATACTCATGTTCAGCGGGTGCAAATCATTAAGAAAGCAATGAAAAATCAACAGAAGCACTACTACAATGTTTGTGTTATGCTTGTAGTTCAATGTTCTCATAAGACAAAATTGTATAATATATTACTGTTTGAGTAAAATCTAATATGCTTATATATCACAAATTTTGACATTACGGGAAAATAACTGCCATACTCATGTTCAGCGGGTGCAAATCATTAAGAAAGCAATGAAAAATCAACAGAAGCACTACTACAATGTTTGTGGTATGCTTGTAGTTCAATGTTCTCATAAGACAAAATTGTATAATATATTACTGTTTGAGTAAAATCTAATATGCTTATATCATCACAAATTTTGACATTACGGGAAAATAACTGCCATACTCATGTTCAGCGGGTGCAAATCATTAAGAAAGCAATGAAAAATCAACAGAAGCACTACTACAATGTTTGTGTTATGCTTGTAGTTCAATGTTCTCATAAGACAAAATTGTATAATATATTACTGTTTGAGTAAAATCTAATATGCTTATATCATCACAAATTTTGACATTACGGGAAAATAACAGCCATACTCATGTTCAGCGGGTGCAAATCATTAAGAAAGCAATGAAAAATCAACAGAAGCACTACTACAATGTTTGTGTTATGCTTGTAGTTCAATGTTCTCATAAGACAAAATTGTATAATATATTACTGTTTGAGTAAAATCTAATATGCTTATATCATCACAAATTTTGACATTACGGGAAAATAACTGCCATGCTCGTGTTCAGTGGGTGCAAGTTATTAAGAAACCGACGAAAAACCAACATAAGCACGACCTTGATCAAAATTTGTATACCAGTGTTATTTGTATAAATTAGTATTCAAGATTGTATCGGGAAAATTATTGCTAAATCGTTGCACAGAAATGTGGAAGTACGGGTAGACGGATATATTAAAAAACGTACGCTTTGACGGATATATAGAAAAACACAAGTTTAACTTTTGCAATAGAAGCTAGAGTACTAAGCTCTTAGAAATGAAACATGGATGACAAACTATAATGATCTAGAGAAGAAAAAGATTTCGATAACTTAAACGTTGAATAGCCTCTAAAATTGCCCTCAAATACTACATTCTTCATGTTAGCTTTAATTCGTAAAACATGTGCTCCATCCATATTGATGGTGAATTTCAGAGCGAAATATGGCATTTAGGTCTTGAAATGCTTATCTAACTACAGAATATACTATAAGAAAGCTATTTAGATAGAAAAATCATGAAAATGAAAAAAAGCCAAAATTTCCAAAATTCTCGTTTTTTCCCCAAAAAAGCCGGTTTTTTATGTGAAAAAAAAACATCGATTCAAAAAAGCCGGCTTTTTTGCATTTCTACTTATAAGACGCTTGCAAGGATATGAGTTTAGAAGCAAATACAGAAAAAAAAATCTAAATAATGGAAGTTGGTCACTGTCATAATATTCCAAATTATGGATGCTTTAAAACATCAAATAATACTTCCGACAAAGTGGATACTTTCAAATATCAAGGACCAATATTAACAAACCAAAACCATATCCAAGAAAAAAGTAAGTGTCGACTGAAAGCAGGGGATTCGATTTATTATTCAGTTCCAAATCTTTTGTCGTTGCGAATTCTGTCGAAGAATTAAAAACTTAAAACGATAATTCTGCCTGTTGTTCTGTAGGTTTGCGAATCATGGTCGCTTACTCTGAGAGAAGAAGTAGACTGAAAGTACATGGGAATGAAACCCTGTGATCAATATTCGGAACCAAGAGGAACGGAAATTGGGAATGGAGGAAACTTCATAACGAGGAACTACATAATTTGTACCGTTTATCAAACATTGTTAAGGTCATCAAATCTAGGAGGCTTAGATGGGCATGTCATATAGCCAGAATGGAAGAAAGTAGGGACACTTTCAAAGTTTTAACTGAAAATCCAACTGGGAAACGACCATTAGGAAGCCGTAGGCGCAGATTAGATGACAATATTAAACTGGATCTCAAATAATAATAATAATAATACAAGCTAGAAACTGGATCCAGTTAGCTAAGGATAAAAGTCAGTAGAGAGCTTTTGTGAACGCGGCATTGTATTTCCAGATTCCATAGGTCGTAGAGTTATTTAGTTAGTTGGTTATGCATTCATTAAATATGACTTTTGAGAAATGACAGAAGTAGAACTACCGTTACACATATAATAATTTATTTGTTATTTATTATGCATTTAGATACGTTGCAAAAGTTTGTAAAAAAAGAAAGAATTATTTCAATGGGGAAAATATTCTACATTTCTTTAAATAACGATTACACTCATTAGTTGCCAGAGATAAAATAAATTATATCATAGGGTCGTTACTTTGAGAAATGAGACAACACTTTCTTCCCTAGTTTCATTCTCTGATCAGAAACACAAACATACATTACTTCTGAAAACATGTGCTATCTTTTTTTTTAATTTTTGGGTAAGCATTAAAAAAGATAAAATGAAAATAACAAAAAAAAGGGAAGAAAATGCCTGAAAATCCACGACCAATGAACCACAAATCAAAAACCGGCACGCTACTGTCACCAGCAGGGGAAATACAAGGATTAACGTGGATAAATCCCACTGCTTTCCCTCATCACCACTAATCCCATGACATCAGGGCTGTGTAGCGAATCACTTCATCCCAGAAAGCCTTTCCTCTTAATGAATCCAGTTTTAAACAACAGCCGAGGAATTCTTTTCTCTTTGCATACAGAATTATCAAGCTTTTATTAATACGATTTTTCCTTTTTTGTTTTGCTATTGTATTTACAAAACAAATATATTCTGTTATTCATCTATAAACATAAAAGAAAAATCTATTGTATGTATCATGTGCAGTGCGTTGCATATGGATGTCTGAAATTGAAAAGTATGTATTCGTATCATTCATTCACTTAATCGTATTGGCATTTGTTCTGATGGAAAGTCGCACTGTTACTGACGCTATTGTAACAATAGCATTTCAACATCATGTTCTGAAGATCTTCAATAGAAACAAAAGGTACAACTAGATACAAAGAACATGATTTTGGACCGAAAATAGCACAGACGTAAGCTTTGTATGCATCCATAAAACTGAAAATGAAGAGTCTTCGATCAGACGTTTAACGAAATAGATTAAGGGAGAAAACAATAGTAATACTCATTGCATCCATATGATGTGAAGAACCAGTTATTCATCGTAAGAAAACCATTGAAAGTATTGAATTAATATGGTAATTTTCGTTAATATGTACAGTAATAAAATGTACGGACCACCACACTAAATACCTTAAACTAAATCATGTTATGCTACCGCTATCTTTCTTTTTCTTTTCTTTTTTTTTTTGTGAAATAGTAACAAAATTATAGGACGTTTTCGAAAAATTTCACTTAAAGAAAACATCCCAAGAGTACATTATCCTGTATGGAAATTTTTGTAAAAAGTAAAAAAAAAAAAATGCCTTTCAGTTTAACATTCCATGTTTATGCCCTTTAGGCTAAGAGAGACGATGATTAAAGCAAGTGAATGATGGTGGAGGGTTTGAGGGGATGAGAAAGTGGGAGGAAAGAGAAGTACTCCGAGAAAACTCACGGACACGATATTTTCCACCACAGATTTACTTGGCCGAGAAAACCCCAAGCGCTCTACCCCTGACCTCTACTGTGACCCCTTCCGTAAAAATAATTTAATCAAGATGATAGAGTTATTAGTGATTTCATATATATATATATATATATATATATATATATATATATATATATATATATATATATATATATATATATATATATGAATGGTTTTGAGGGAATCGAATGAAATAAAAAACTAAATAAATAAAAAAACTCCCAAGAATAAACTACCCTGCATGTATTATTCAAAACAAATGACTTTCACCATATTATTAGGCTATTAATTAAATATTTATTTATGAAATGCAAATAAAATCACCTAAGTTGTTTAAGAGAAAATCGCCCGAAAAAAAATCCTCAAAATAAACTATTTCTCGTATATTTATTCAGGACAGATGGGTTATGTCATATCATCAGTCTATCAATGAAATATGACCAAAATGGTCTGGTTTTAGAGATAATCTAATTAAAGAAAAAACTCATCCCTAGGAATCAGCTACTTACCGTATATTTTTTGAGAACTAATAATTTATGTCATATTGTCAGGCTCTTAATAATATATTTACTTATGAAATACGAACAAGGTCGCCTGTGTTGTTTTAGAGAAAATCGCTCGAGAAGAACTCACCTCCAAGAACGAACTATATTTTTTCATGAACAATTAGTCAAGAGATATTGTCAGATTAGTAGTGAGATACTTATTTATAAAATATGAGCAAAAATCACCTGAGTCGTTCTTGAGAAAATCTTCCGAAAAGAGTTAAGCCTAGTCTGTCTCTTGTAGATTAAAAAAAAAAATATATACCACAGTATAACGTTGTTAATGAAATATTGATATGCGAAATATAAACAATATTGTTTTAGCTGTTTTCGAGAAAATCACATTTTTTTTTTTTTTTACTTTCAACTTTCTGTAAACTACCCTTAATTTTGGGGGTAGGAATAAAATTAAAAATTACACCTTCGAAAAATCCTTCAAAAATCTTGTTTAAAATTTGATGCAATTACGCCGGGGCGAATGAACGGACAGACGGATGGACAGACATCTAAAACAATTCCTTTGCAGCTTGAAGCAGCCACAAAACGTGTAAATTCGTTGAAACCTCGAATTTGATTTTTTTTTTTTTTTTTTTTTACGATTAATACATTTATCTCTCTTTTCGTCGCTCAAAAATTAATTTTAAAAATGAAAGATACAGGAAATCAAAGCTACGTTGAAATTAGAAATTGAATATCACACAAATAACATATAACTGCAAAGAGTTCATAGTCTGATACTGATATGTCAATAAGATCAAATCTGTCATTCGATATTTTAAAGCAGCTTTTACGTGAGATTTACATAAATTTTGGCTTTGTTATGAGATTCGGAAGTGAGTTTGGAAACGTCAATGTGCTTAGCATTCTGTATAATGCATAAATATGTCTCAAATTAGAATATGCATTGACAATTAACCCTTTTAGGATTTCCACATTTTAGGTAAATTTTAGACTTTCACACAAACAGCTAGTGCTTCCTTACTATTTATCGTAGCATCATCGTTCATACTTCGTTTTACAGGATAGATCAAAGTTTACAACGGCGCTATTTGCTTGTCCGTATTATACACCAGAAAGGGAAAATCGAAAAAAAAAAAAAAAAAACGAAACATGAAATTTTTCGAAAACAAAATAATTTTTCGAAATTTGTGCCCCTTTCGCCAGAGCCTGGGTTGACGTACGGACCCGATTTTTTCCCCGAAAGTACGTTGTTATATCCATAATACGTGCGCAAAATTTCAACCTTGTATCTTGGAAACAAAGGGCGGAAAAATTGTTGAATGCCTGAATTAAGGCTCCCTCTATACAGCGTGGTCCAGAAGTGGGCGTACCCCTAATTGGCGTTTTCTGACGGTTCTATGTTTTACCCACATTTATTTGGTAACATTGCTTGGCATTGCCTGGAAATATTCCTATCCGTGTTCATTTGTTTTCTGTTGTTTTCTGCTTGGTAACTATACGTGCACAATTACCTGAATCAGACGTTTTTTGGGCGCTGAATTAGAAGAGGTTTTACATCTTCACCAGCTCCCTTTGCCTGGCCTCAAAGAAGTCCCGATCTGACGACATCAGATAATGCTCTCCGGGCTTTCATAAAGCAACAAGTAAGAAACACTCGATATCACACAACACAGAAATTACGAGCAGCTGTGGAACACGCCTTCACCCTCGTGACTCCGGAGTATCTCCGCAAAACATCTGCGAGAACTTGGCGCAGAATTCAGCTGTGTTAAGACATGGGTGGCGATCATACTGATATTTATGATCTTAAGACTCTTAAAACTTCAAGGTAACTGTGTACTGACATTCTACCATAACTAACACTATACTGTGGAAACTAAAGGGGAGCACGCCCACTTCCGGACCACCATGTACACACACACACATATTATAAAAAATACTGCTTCATTACTATTTGGCCTAGAGTCATCGCTCAAACATGATTTTCTACAGTATAACGGGTCCTTTCCAACGGTGCAACTCACATGTCCTTATCATATACTTGAACCGGAAAAATCGGGATAAAACATTTTTTTTCTAAAAAAAAAATACCCTCTTGGAACACTTGCGCCCCCCCCCCCCAGGCCATGCCCCAGTTTCACGTAGTGATCTCAGAAAAACTTGGCAAACCCAATCTATATGCAAAGTTACATCCAATCTGATATCATGAAAATTAAAGCGTGATTTTTCTTTTCTGAAATTTGCCTTAAGAAAAAGTTAAAATATTACGTCGCTCCACCCCCAGTTGGCGCCACTAAGTTGACCATCCTATTTCGAAACTCATCTGGGGTATTTTTTTGTCCATCCTTGACTGGACTAATAAAGAAACAGGCTTAAATACCTGTTATAGAACGTAAATCATCCGTTAAAGACGATACTATGCCATGGTAACAAAAGTTACCAAAAACCCTAGAAGGATTAAGGATCCTATTGCACGAAATAACATACAACCCCGAGGGTAAACTCAATTCAAATTTGTGTTGATTTAGTATGTAAGGATACAAAAATATATTTTCGATATGAAAAGTATGTTGCACTTTTACCAAATTATTTATTGCATTCTCTTGAAATAAGAAGAGCAAATTTTTCTTGTGTCCTTTGCACAAATTTACATATAACGAGATAGATTCACCAATAATATTCTAAATCTTCTGTTATGTCTTGAACAGGAAAATGCGCTTGTGGTTGAAAACATTTCATGAAGTATCGCAGTGTATGAATATATTGAGTGCATTGCCTATTAGAAGAATGTTCACCTTGTATAATAACTATGTATGTAGGTCTACTGTGAAGATTAAATCAACAAGAATACAGCATTTAACTGTAATCAGTAAATACGTATATATATATATATATATATATATATATATATATATATATATATATATATATATAGAGAGAGAGAGAGAGAGAGAGAGAGAGAGAGAGAGAGAGAGAGATAAACTTACCAATTATTTTGAAGATCAGATAGCCTATAAATTTATCAATACTTTCCGAATGGCTGTTTGTTCAATTTCTTTCGCAGCACCAATTATATCAATTGCATGTGATATTTGAATCTACAGGTTACCGTATGATTCCAATTAAACTCCTACAGGGAATTGGATAGGGCTAAATTGCACTAATCAAAACGAGAACACTGATCCAAACTACAAGAAAATCTGGAATATATTGCCGAGAACACAGTAAAAAAATGGTTGTCTTAATTCAGCTTAAATTTAACACAGGGCAGTGGTTCCAGCGTGACTACCACTATACGGTGTTAATTCAACACAGATCCCGCGGTATTGAAGTTTAACACAGGGGGTGTGTTATGGTTTTAATACACAACCAGTGTTGAGCGGTGTTAAATTCGAACCTGTGTTAGTATTTTCGGTGTTGATTCGACACCATGACAGGGTGGGTAGTGTGGAGAAAAGTGTTGATTATTACTTGTGGTGGTGTTGCATCAACACGAAGAAAGTAACACATTGTGTAGTGTGTTAATTATTTAGTGTTAATATTGCACCATGTCAAGTATCAATATAACACAGTCTCTGTGTTGTTTCAACACAATTTCCTTATTATTTCAACACACAATCTGTGTAATAATTTAACGTCAAAGCCATATAAATAACACCATTTTGGTGTTAATTCAACACTCCCTTGTGATAAAATTCAAGGTCAGACCACCAGATAAATGCCGTTTTTTGGTGTTAGTTCGAATCCATTTCTGTGTTACTAGGACACCTATTTCCATGTTGAAATAACGCCGTGTGCTGTGTTGATGTAACCATGTAACCATAACCTTGTGGTGTACATGGTTACAATTACCGAAGATTCTAATTTTAAAATAAGAGTAGTAAACTACAGAACACTTCCTTTAGAAAATCTTCATAAACTTTTTTGTTATCCTCCCTAACATTTATTGTGAAGTATTTCTTGATGATGCGAAACACAACATTCAGTAACATGTTGTTCAAGAATGATAGGAAACTCTTACCTATATCATTATAGGATGTTTTCCTAAATTAACAGACAAATTCTGACCAAAGCATATATTAAATAATAAATAATAGCGTTACAGTTTCGGTAAATTAACTTTGCCTTCATCAGACACATTATGTTTGCCTCTTAGTCGTGTTTCTACTTGTTTTCCGCCATTTTTGAAACACAGTCCCCAGTTTTGACTGGTGAGCTCTAGTGCACTGTAGAAGTGACACAGTAGTACGGCATTGTTTCTCGCTGTTGACATATTTCTCCAGAAACATTCTGTAAAAGAATTGAGAACACATTGCGCTGTTTGCAATTGGAATTTTGCGAATACCTGGATTTGTTTACGTATTTCTTTCTACTGTGTTTGTCTGTAGCTTCAGTACATAAGCCTTTATAATTAGATGCGTAACATAGTTGGCAAACACGCATAAAACAACACCGAAGATTCTGCACTTGTGTCAATTTAACACACAGGCAGTGTGTCATTCAACTACCAGTTAATGACACACAACTCCAAGTGGAGAGCGAGTTGTTCTGACCACCTGTTTGTGTTATATGTTAACACAATCGTGTTAACACATAGGCATGTCGTTGAAATAACACAACGATTTATTTACAGTGAAGTTACAAATAAAATATACGTTTTAATAAAATAGTTTAGTTCTCATATGATTTAGTCCATGCTATGTACATACTATGACGCTCGCTTGTTTTTAACGGAACAGTATAAAATATCCGAGATTTGAAACAAACACAAAGAAAAGTGTTATTCATATATATATATATATATATATATATATATATATATATATATATATATATATATATATATATATATATATATATATATATATTACGAAACACACACTACTGACTTGCAATAATTAGCTGTCACTTTGGAAATCGAATATTGAGTGCTTGATGCTCAGACAACGGCCATCAATTAATTTTAATATTTCCACTTTTATGGTTTTTGCTTTCTAGATTATGAGGAATATGCTTGAATTTTTGCATTGATACAAGTATTATAAGCGTGATATCTGTTTCTGACACTTGGGCTCCCTGTTGTTTTCCGAAGGGCGGGGAGAAACTGACTTGCTTTTGCATTTATTATGTTTGTTGAAAAGGCATGAAACCAGGAAACTGCCCTGTTCATAAAATATTATTTTCTTAATGACTTTTGGATGAATTTTAATTTAGCGACTTTTTACTGTTTTATTAAGTAAAATTTTCAAATTATTATAAATAAAATGTTGGGGCTTGCTGTAATTCTTGTAACTAAATCATGCCCTGCTACAGTTATTAATAAATAGAAACAACATTATAATACGATTTTGGAAAATGTTCTTTAAAGAAAACTACCTCCGGAAAGCAAATTACCCCTTGTAGATTTTTCCAAAGAAAATGAATATTTTTGTATGTGATAAATGAGATATTTGTGAACAAAACAACAAAATGGCAGAAGTTGAGTTTCATAAAACTGCCAAAACATTCACCCCAAAATTAAACTATTTCTTGTAGATATCTTCATGGAAGTTATCCATGCAATTATAGAAATATTAATGAAATATTTATTGTGAAATATGAATAATATTGTCTGAGTCGTTCTTTGAGAATGTAATCTGAAAAGAAATTCACCCAGAGCAAACTATATCCTTGTAAATTTATACGAAGGAGTAACTTAAGCAACATTATAGACTTATTAATGGAATAGTTATTTAAGAAATATAAACAATATCGCCTGAGTAGTTTCTGAGAAAATCGTCCGAAGAAAAACTCAGCCTCAAAAATAAAAGACTTCTCGGACATATTTTTAGGACAAATGAGATTTGCCATATTGTCAGATTATTTATGAAATATAAATTAAATCTCTTGAGTCGCTTTCGAGAAAATTATACACAGAAAAACTACTCCTCGTATGCATGTTTCGGGCAAGTGAATGGTGCTATATTTTTTGTTAGATTACTAATCAAATATTTATTTATGAAATAAGAAAGAAAATGCCTGGATTTTTTTTTTTTTTTTTTTTTTTTTTTTTTTTTTTTTTTTTTTTTTTTAGAAATTTGTCCGAAAGAAAGCTTACTTCAAGAATAAATTGCCTCTTCTACATTTTTCCAAGAGTTATGACAAAATATGAGGTTGTTATTGAAAAAAAAATAATTTATTATAAATAAATTGTTAGAGCTGTTTTCTTGGAAAATTGAACATTTTAATTTTCACCTCATTTTGAAGGTAAGAAGAAAATTCGAACCCACCCCTGTAGAATTACATAAAAAAACTTAAGTTTAAAATTTGGTATCGATACATTGAACGGTACAGCTTCTAGGTACATCAGGACGAACGGACGATCAGACGAACACATGTCGAAAAATTACTTTTCCGGCTGTATGAGCCATTAAACGTGTTAATCCGCTGAAACCTCGAATTCGATTTGCTTCACAATCACCATATTTTCTTCCCTCTTTTCGTCGTCCGACAATTAAAAAAGAAAGAAAAACATTCAAAATGTTTTACAATAATATAGTTGCGTAGAAACATACTATTTTTAAGAAAATAAATCAGATCATTAAAATGCTTCATTATTCTTCCTAGTTTAAATTTACACTTAACGGGTTATATTAACTATGCGACTGCTACTGAAAACGTTTTTGAAAGCTATTGCTAGTGTTCCACAATAATAAAATTATGAACCTTTATATGTTTAAATTATCTTTGACTGTTTGTTTGTGCCTATTCACTTATTTTTCACAGTAGTTTGAATAAATGGTTTTGTGTGAGAAATTGATTTTTCTTTCTTTTTAGAATTGCAAATGTAGTTGTTCAACCAAAACAATGCATTGGGTTACTTTATTTGGTTTTGGGTTATGAAACACACTCTAATAGGACTGTGTACAGTTGGTTTACGGAATTCCAGCATGGTTCCGCATTTCGTGTAGGTTATCCATTCACGTTCGTTGTTGCCAGTAGTGTTTGTGTTGCACATGAAATGATTGAGAAAGATAGATATGTGACATACCATGGGATTCAAGCATCCTTGAACATTGACATGGGATTAATTCATATAATTTTGCATGTTCACCTGAACATACGGAAACTTTCAAGACGTTGGATCCTACACACTTGGCCAAGGCTAAAAAATAAGGCTTGTGTCAATTGGTAAAAATGTATTATTTTTTTTAAAAAAAAAGATCAACCAAAGTAAGTCAATTTTTATTGTACTACATCATTGCAGGGGAAAAAAAAAACTTGGATCTATTCACACCAACCGAAAAATTAATAGTAGTCTACTATTTGGGTGTTTCAAGATGAGCCAAAAGCGGCAAAATTTGTTCGTTGTCGGAGTGCTCCCAAGCGAATAATGACTTGTTTCTTCGGTTCCACCGGACATGTGGCAACAGCAGTTTTAGAAAATCAAAGGACTGCAAATGCTGAGTGACACTCAGAAATTTATTTATCAGAGGTCATCAATGAATTGAAAATAAATTCAGTTCGTCACGTCATTCTTCACCACAACAAAGCCAGTTTCCACTCAGCTCACAAAACTATTATTATTATTATTTTCAGTAAAATGTCTAGTTAATGACTCATTGTCCGTATTCACCTGGTTCAATACGCAATGACTTATTTTTCCTACAGATGAAAAATAAAGGTGCTTAGTGAGCGATTTGTGTCACCTAAAGCAGCTGTTCACGCATTCCGAGGAGCAGTTTCTGAGGTACTTAGACGAATGAGTTAAACAGACAAAGGTACTCTGTAATTTAAACATTGAAATTTTTATTTTTCCGAATTTTATTACCGGGCATTTCATCTAGCATTAAATAAAAGCAAGGAAAGAAATGGCTCGAGAAACATTTACGAAGGAAAGATGTATTTTTGTGTTTTTGAACAGAGTTGAGACAAGGATCCATCAATTGTTTTGTGTAAAATATTACACTGAGCACTACATTAAAACTGACTCTACACAAAGGTAATGGAACCAATAATTTCAAAATGTGAGTGTAGGAAATTGTTTGTGTAAAACCGAAGACTAATAAACAAGTGCTAGATACTTATGGAGAAAGAAGAATACTGAAGATAATTAAGATGATGATAAAACTGTATCATGAGGGATGATAGTGCGGTGGAAGAAAAGAGAGGAAGGGGATTAAATACTATAATTAATGTACAGTATTGAGGTGTATAATTTCTCCGCGAGGAGGGTGACGTTAGCTGAAGACTCTGGTATCTGAAGATTGCTCAAGCTGCATCAACTGGCTTTTCAATGATGGAGTGTCATTTATTATCATCACTATATTTTCTTAAGGTTAGAGGTATTTCATGTTTCACCTGAATATGCTCACACAGTCCAAAATTTCGAGAAAAAAAATGTGAAATCAAATTTGATCGGCTACTGTACATTTTTCCACCTCGATGTTTGTCTCTCTACGAAATATTCGCTTGACAGTGTGCGTGCGGGAGAGAATTAATTCTTCACTAATAGTGGCATCAATTTTTAAACTTCCATCCTGAACTATTTGCAGGGGAATTAATGCTGAACAGAACGGTCTTTGGCGTTGTCACCAACCACTCGAGTGATGTGATATATTCTACCTTGTCATACGTTATGACATGTGCATGTCATGGAAATCGGCAGGAGTGTAGCTCATCAACATCCGTCAAGTTGTGTGTGTGTGTGCGTACCACCTTCTGTCTCCCTCTTTCTCTGTATATATATATATATATATATATATATATATATATATATATATATATATATATATATATATATATATATATATGTGTGTGTGTGTGTGTACAATTCATAATGATATGCTCATCCTTCAAACACAAGCTCACCAATATATTCTAAGCTGAAATTCATCATGCTGCAAAGTGCACCTAGAGGCTATTATCAGGGTTACATTCAAGTAAATTGAAAGTTTCTCGTGGTCATGTTTTAATATGACGCTTTTAACTTTTGAATATGCATTAAACAATATTCTTGTAATGAAAGCACAATCACTTAGGGTTTGAAGGATGAAACTTGTTTAAGTAATATAAATGCTTATAGTGTTTAGAATACAATTTTGTAAGTCTGAATTTAGACATTGCATATGAATGAGCAATAAATATAAAAAAAAGAGCTGTACCCAATTGGCATCAAATATAAGTTATAAATTAATATGAAAAACTATCTATAGCACAGTGCTTACTAAACAGGGACGCACCTTTTGTTATTATGTAATTATAACTGCCTTCAAATATGTATTTCTATGTTTTATGTGTGCTTTGAAGATTTTATCAGATAGCTTGCATGTATGGATTACTATATTAGTTTCTTTTATTGAATCTGGTCTCCATACCATATGCATATATTAATATTTTCAACAGTTGCGTTGCACACATGTTGGATTGAGTATGTCTTGTATATGTGCAATATTAGGAACTTCCTTTAATGTAGCATAAAATAAATTAGCAATTATCGCTGCGTACACATTTCATGCTACAGAAACTTAAGAATGGAAAAATTGACTGGTCCCTGACAAAGAATGCTGTTGTTCAAGATCACTAAAAAGTGTAATGTTTTTGTCCATTTGCTCTAAGTTTGGCTGATATTGTTGCCTCATTTTTTTTTTATTTTCTTTGGTTGCGCTTGTAGTTTTGTAGTCTGCATCATAATGTGGTATGAAGTGTGAACGTTAAATAAAGGAAGGATAGGAATGGCGAAAGAACCCTTTAGTAGGAAGAATATGAATATTTTGTAACACCTTGCATAAAAAGTTGAGAAAAAGACTCATAAAATATTTCGTGTGGAGTATTGTAGTTGATGGAGCAGAAATATGGACATTACGCAAGAATGATGGAAAACGACTGAAAGCTTTCAAAATGTGAGTGCGGAGAAGAATGGAAAAAATTAGCTGGGTCGAGAGGAAAACAAATGAAAGTGTCTTAGAAATGGTAGGGTAGCATTTTAGACATTATTAAGAAAAATAACATTATTAAGAAGAAGAAAACTGTTGAGACGTTGGCTAAGAAGGAACTGTATTATGAGGGAAGTGATAGAGGATATGGTGGTAGAAAAGAGAGAGAGGGGCGAAGGAGACTACAATTAATGGACTATATATAAATAGAAAAATCGTATGTGAAGACGAAGAGGTTAGCGAAAGACAATAGAACACGGAAGCTTCTCATTTGCGGCAAGTGACTTTCAAATAATAGAATACCTATGACGATGATGATGTGCTTAACTGTGCCACTTCCACTTGTTCTATCTTGGCATAGCCTTGTACTACACAACTCCCTGTCACCGATTTTATTCAGTTTGAAAAAAAAAATGCTCAGCTATTCATTTAGAAACCACTGTATTCAGTAACTGCAGAATAATGTAGTGTTAACAACTTCATTAGTTCATACAAAAAGGGTTTTAGTCACCAAAATGGCGAAATTGAGTAAACATCGCATTTTTGTTGCTATTGAGTACAACGGCGTTTCTATGCATAAAAAGCTACAATTTCAAGCTTCAATGTGTATAAATAGATGTCAAGTTTCAGAAGATATATTAAAACTGAAAACTCACAAAAGTGAAGGTGTTCAAACGAATATGAATAAAACCCAGAGATTTTACAAAATACTTGAAATTGTAAAAAAAAAAAAAAAAAAAAAAAAAAAAAAAAAGTGAATGTTTGACCAACTTTGATTATTCCTTTTATGTGTAAAGTGAAATGAGACCTCTTTGTGACTTTCTCATGATATCAATAGCTCTGTAGATACTGAACGGTATATTCTACCCGAATTTACCGGTACACCCCCTTCAAGAAATAATGGATTCGGCCCTGTGTATATATATATATATATATATATATATATATATATATATACATATTGCCGTTTGCTACTCTGCCATCTTTTGAACAGCATTGTGCATTTGTAGAACGCCTTACTTGCTTCTCAGCCAGTCAATCTTAACTTCATTATTGATTGTATAATATAGCAGGATGTGAAGAATTGGAAGTGTGAATCACTTGTGCTCGTGTGAATAATATAGATTTGTTAACTGTTATACACATCGTACATGCGGCAATAACCCCTCTTACTTTCTAAACCACCATTATATACATTACGAGACTACCTTTCTGGTTTTGTCGGATATTACACAAACAATCCTATCATTTCGGAGGTGGATTGTTATTTTTTTCGGGATGGGGAAACAGAGGATTACGCATAGTTATGCAGAGGATTAACATCATACTCGCCCTCTATTCCATTGTGCTCCATATATTTTCTATTGATATTTGCAGAGTGCATGCTTTCTTCCAAATACAGACGTGTTCAAATTATTACTCACGCTCGAAAAATGCTAACTTGATGTTGAAGTCCTAATTTCTGAGTTCTATATGTAATTTAATGGTTAAATCACCAAAATAGGATCCTTCGTTTGTTTGATGTACAGTTGAAATGGTGATATCACCGTTCAACAGTAGATGGCATTAGTGGGGGTGGAGTTCTGAAAGTGGTGTTTCAGTTGTAGACAGCTACTATAGTTTCTATCAACAAGTTACAGTCTGAAGTGTTGTGGTTGCAGTCCAAAGCGTTCAACAGCTCGAATGGGCTAGTTTAAAGTGATCGTAACGTGTTTTGTATATTAATCTTTTATTCTGTGAAGTCCTGTAATCGCGGCATAATGGGGAAGAACAGGAGTTATCAAAACACTTTTATCGGAAGGAAGATATACACAATGACAAATCGCTAGTAGATTTAAGGTAGAGTAAAAATCTGTGAGCAGAGTCTCTTTCTATGAGCAAGAAGCAAATGTATCAGCAAAATAGTGTTGGGAAGTGTGAGCGAAAACCACAGCTACCGCTGAGATGTATCAGAAAACTAGAAAGATTGGCTCTGGGAACAGAGACGCAACATACGAGTATCTAGAGATTTAAGCATAAAATGGCTGAGTATGATGCAGACATTTCACCTGAAAATGTTCAAAGGATTATTTATGCTGAGGAAGTAAAAGCCCGCAGGCCAAGAATGAAAGCAAAAATTATTCCAATCATGACAAAGAAGCGCCTCGAGTGGGAAGGAGACGTAGAACATTGAACTGCTGATGATTGGAGATTAGTATGTTTCAGTGATGAATTATGTGTTTTCGTATCTGACGAATGTTCACAATGTGCAACGTCGACCTGGAAAGGAATTCAAGTGGGAATGTCTCCCTCCAACAAATCGTGAAGCATCCTACTTCAGTCGTAGTCTGGGGTGTGATATTTGTCTTCCGGCCTGGGATACTGTATATAGTAGAGGGAACAATGAAGCACGATTAATACCTACAAGTTTTCCAAGAATAACTGCTTCCCCATACTGCAGTTTGGTTTAATGACGTACCGGTACAATTTATCTTTATGCATGATGGAGCCCCATGCCACAGGGCCAAAACTGTGAAAAAAAATCTTCGAGAACAAAGAAAGTAGTGTTCTTCCGTAGCCGGGCAATAGTCCTGATATGAATCCGATTGAAAACCTTTGGAACTTCATAAAATAAAAGCTAAAGAAGAAGCACATTACAACCAAATGTCAATTTATCGAGAAGATGAGCAATTTATGATATCATGATGCTAAATTAAAGGCAAAATACGCTAAACTCGTACGTAGCATGCCGCAAAGGATAAAGGACTTAATAAAGAATAACGGATTTCATAGGAAATAATAATCTTTGTGTGAGAGTACTTTTTCTTGCAAGTATTGCATTTCTTTATTTTTGTTTCCAATTTGGATATACGCAATATATGGTAATTATATTTGAATGTCACGTACGCATGCGTTTTATTGATATTGAAAAGCATGTGGAACACACACTAGAAATTAGGACAGAGTTACAAAGAAGTAATTTGAACAGTTCGAACGTGTTTTCCCACGTAATATTGTAAGAACAGTAAAATATTCAGAAACTGGATGTTGATTCTAATAATTTGAACACGTCTGCATATACATGTACATATAAGAGGTGTGGCAATTAAATAACGAGACTGCCCACTTCCTGTCGCGCAGGATCGTGAGGAGGATGTAGCTAATGATGTGTTGTTGATCTTGAACCTTCATGAGCAGTCAATGTTTGTTTCATGATTCTGAAAGCTTTTCTTTACTTTGCAGGGTTGCATGAAGAGGACAGTGTTCTGTAGTAGTGCCGGAATTATGGCGAACAGTAAAGTTGAGCAGCGCATTAACATCACGTTTCTGGTGAAATTAAACAAAACACTGACGGAATGTTGTGCACTGTTAAAAGAGGTGTGTAGTGATAATGATATGTCACGTGCGCGAGTTTTCGAATGGCACAAACGATTTTCAGAAGGTTGGGAGGAGGTTGAAGATGATGAACGACTCGGCAGCCCTTTTTGTTTAAGAATGGACGAAAATGTTCAAAAAAATAATGAAGTTTTGCAGAAAGACAGACATCTGAGCATTCGGATGATCGCAGACATGACGAACATTAACAAAGAGACAGTAAGACAAATTATGCATGACAATTTAAACATAGCAAAAGTTGTCCCGAAAAACTTCCCTCAAGAACAAAAAGACATTTGAAAGACCATTTGCTGTGACGTCATGGAACGACTCAAAGCGGAACCAAACTTGCTAGCACGTGTCATCACACGTGATGACACATGGATTTTCCAGTATGACCCCGAGACTAAGCGTCAATCCATGCACTGGAAGACCCTCACATCGCCAAGAATGAAAAAAAAAAAGCACGAATGAGCATGTCGAAAGTGAAGGCAATGCTCATCGTTTTTTTTCGATATCAGGGGTATCATCATTACTGAATGGGTGCTTCAGGGTCAAACGGTAAATCAGACCTACTACAAAGAAGTTCTAATCAAGCTGAGGGAAAGAATAAGGAAGAAGAGACTGGATTATTGGAAGAAAGTTGCATGTATGATCCACCAAGACAATGTGCCTGTCCATAATGCCCTTTCTGTGAAGCTTTTTTTTTTTAGCAGATAAGCGCATTCCTGTGCTCGATCATCCTCCGTATTCCCCAGACCTGGCTCCCTGTGACTTTTATCTATTCCCAAAAGTGAGAAGTGCATTGAAGTGAACACATTTTCAGTCTGTGGAAGAGGTAAAACGAAAAACGGTAGAGCTGTTGAACAGTGTGACATCTCATGACCTACAGCATTGCTTTGAGCAATGGAAGGCACGTATGCAGCAGTGTATAAATAGGGGAGGGGACTATATTGAAGGGGATAACAGTCAATTGTAACTTTCTTTGCAATACATCACATTTATGACACCAGTCTCGTTATTTAATTGCCACACCTCGTATTTTCATATATTTCTAACATTTTAACGTGGAGCGCTCATAGAAATTGACATTCATATTAACACTGGCATTCATATTAATTTATATACTATTACATAGTATTAACATTTTGCTACACGTATTACAATTGCAAAACTTGAATGCTCACAAAATAGATGTTATTATTTAAAAAGAAATATCTATATTATTGATAAATGAAAAATTATCTAACATAATTTCAGTCAATGTTTCAGAGTTAGAGAGGACAAATTGTGTTAAGAGAGAGACGTATCTACAAAATATCCACTGAACGTAGAAATAAAAGAAAAAAAAACAGAAGTATCACTAAAACGACAACAAAATAACGTAACACAAAGCCATGTAAATTAGTCTATATAGGAGTTTAAATAAACATTACATGAATTAAATTCTGATGTGCTACTGAAGCTATTTTTTTTTCGAATAATTCACTATCATCGTTTTTATTCGAATGTTATGCACTCCGGAAGCTTTTTACCTTGCAATTTCCACTCCGAATATGCTCGAGGGTACACATCATTGCTAGAAGCATATGAAAAAAAAAAAGTTACTTACATTTAGCTTTAAAAATAGCTTAAACTTTGCTTAAATTCTGTCATGTGAGGTATATTTATATAAAATGTGTAGAACTGAAAAAAATAAGATAAAAAAGATATAAAGAATCTATTTACTGTTGGTGGTGTAGGTATTCTGAATAACAGAGAAAACAGAACATTGCTCGCATGAGAGAGCGGGCGAGAATATGTTATAAGGAAAGAATGAAAGCCCGTAAAGAGAATAAAAAAATCAAGAGAAAAACAGAGAAATTATCTATCTCTTCCATTTATACCATTCTGTATTTCTGAGTTTTCATTCCATTTTGAATACAGAAAAGTCTATTTGCCGCAACTAGGCGCTTCCAGTTATTCGCCTTCGGCCTGCACATTTCTTCCTTTCTTCCTCCCCCCTCCCTGCATCTCTCTTGATGTGATGTTTCAATTGTATGTGTATTTCAGCTACTAGTACAACAGTTTAATTTAAATATACGTTCAGCTGAAAAGGACTGTGAAATAATAACATCAGTGTAAAGTCTGTAGGGAGAGGGTAGAAAAAAGCATACCATTAAAGCAAAAATTTCAACAGATAGACGTGGAGTAAAAAAAAAAAAAATATATATGTTATGATTCTATTTCTAGTATCACCACGCTTTAGCTTTGTTATGTCATGCGTATTTAAATGTTAGCATGAGTGTTCTCTAACACACACACACACAAAAAAAAAAAAAAACTGTCCCTTCAAAGTACTCTTCAAATGTTGTCATATCAGTTTGTCTTTGCTACTATATTCTATATGAATTAGTTTTTATTTTAGCTATATTTTGCTGCAAAATACATTTTAGCTACCACTGTAGCGACATGAATATTTACTTCATATGGTTTAAGCTTTACATAGTTCACAGAGGTAAATTACATTTCGACATTATCTTATGTTAACATTTCTTTCCACAACATGCATTGTTATTGTTGCCACACTACAACGAAATGAAGTACAAAGTAACATACGGTTAGATCTTCCAAAATTAGAAGTCCGTTTCTGGTACCTATACTATACGAAGTGTGGAAAATTGGAATGAAATATAATTTCTAGATTTACGTTATACTTCTTAAGTTAAGGGAGACCGATAAAAAATGAAATTGAATGATTTTTAAGTAATTTGTGGCATATCAAATGGAAGGGACTCGACGTCGACCACTGTATGTCGATACTATGATGCTTTCATGTTCAGCTATCATGAAAGGTGTGCTGTTCATTTTCTGAGCAAACTGCGACTTACAATCTGGTTAATGTTTGTCTTCATTTCCTTATTTCTTCCCCGTTGTCAGTGAAATTGCACTTGACCAACTATGCATAAATAAGGCCCGGATTTGTATGTAAAAACCTATTTATTTTCCAAACTCGCACAAGCGCAAAACAAAGTTTATTATCCCAATTAAGAGACTGGAAGTGTAAATTAAAAATGTTATTTCACATAATAATACATATTTTCTTAGAAAAAGTTATGTGAATAAATATGTTGGACATTTTGTAATAAATGCTTATTTTTAATAATTTTCCGTTATTTTGCACTAACTTTTACAAAGAATTGTTCCTTATTTCTCTCTAAAAAAATTAACATCGGGAAAAGAATAGGCTATATAAGCAATTTCGTATTTACAAGCAATTGTATTTACAAGCAATTTCGCACCTGCAGAAACAGCGTCGTCATAAATTCTGCTTATCAGCGCTAGGGTAACTTGTGCCAACAGAGACCTTCCAAAGGAGCGCTTTGTACTTTGAAGCCAAAACTGAGAGGAGGACGAGTGGCCGTAGGTAAAGGGAAGGAAATTTCATATCTGCCTATTTCTGTTTCTTGACTCACTCTTTAAGGAAACTAGAAACTACGGGAGATTTAGGGAGTACTTCCTTTAAAAAAAATGCAGTGAGTTGAAAGAAAGCTGGAAGTTCTTTCTGCTTCGATAGCTGAAGTCGTAAGAAAAAAAATAAGGATTTGTTTGGAAAAACATTGACTATAAACCTTATGTAAAATATCTGAAGTATTGGAAGGCGAAAATACAAGTGAAGATGATGGTGTAAATATTCGTGATATGTCCCTTTTCAAATACGCGAGGTTAACATCATGTGATGTAGAACGTTCCTTTTCTCAATATAAAGCAGTATTCTGTGTCAATAGACATGGTTTTACGATGAAAAATTTGGAAAAGACGTAGGCCTAAGTTATTCACTGCAATGCTCATGAAATTTCGACATCTGATGAATAAGAGCTATTGGAGAGTACCAGTATTTATTTTTCTTATGTTGGATGTTTCCCATACTTTTCCTTGTTATTTTTTTGTTAAATATTTTTCAATTTTTAGCATTTTCTTTTCATTTTTAGCATATAAAAATCCGGGCCCTATAAAACTAATACGATTTTGGCATATTTACAATGATTTTCATTTATCAACAACACATAACAAATACTAACAGGAAATGACTATTAAAATACTAACACGCTGAACCAATAAGTACACACCCCAGATTAAGGCTCAGATATGAGATCAGGATCTCGAATCCAGGATTGGATCAGTATTTATATTCAAGGTTCTCGATCTAGGATCTACATACGAGATCCGGATCTTAGATGTAGGTTTGGATCTGGATCTGGATCTAACAAGATCCGGACCCGACCATACTTATGTACAATATGTTGCCATAATGGCATTGGTGTATTATATGAAACACCAGAACATGAAGAGTTAGAATTGACTTGGCTGCAGATATTTGTTGAGCTTTGTTATACCGTTTGTTAGTTAACATCAACTGTATTCTTGCTCTACACAATACAATTTAAGAAAAAATCATTTTAATATTAAGTCAACTAGAAATAAAACCACAAAATTCTACAGAAAACCACAGAGGTTCCACACTGTTATTCAGTTACGTGAGTTTGTTATTGCGAACAAATGCCTTTACGAGTGTTTAACATTTGTATATTCTTGTTCATTCAGAACATGTTTAGTATGGGCATTGCTTTTTACTTCCAAATGAATGAAACGTCCCTTAGTTAGTAAAGACAAATGATGTTACATATAAATTTAATATTATTGAAGTTAAATATGAAATAATATTGAAATTTACATATATTAAATTATATATAATAGAATTGAAAACAAAGGCACGTAATATATAAACTTTAAAAGCCAGAAATATCCCGAATTTTTAATTATCACTACAGTGTTGAGCCTTCAGGAGATCAAACTTGAGAATGCAATTATTGTAATTTGAAACTAATGTTATGAAACCTATGTGCACCATTTTGTTTGATGACCTGTCATTTTTCCGCCAACACCATCATCCTCTCACTATAGAACTTACGCATTTTTTGGTCAAAACATTGAGACACGTGGTTTTCATAGGCAACTTTAAGAGTCTTCATCCCAGCGAAATTAATATACCGCTAATTTTACAGTAATTATGTGATGTCTTCAAATAGATAAAAGATAATTGAAATATGGAACAAGAGCGCCCTAGACAATATTATTTTGCGTGAGGTACCGTTATAAAAAGTCACCTAGTTGCTTTCCGTTTTCAGCTGTTTAGAAACGCAAAAATAAATGCCGATTTTCAAAATGGTTCGAAATCGAAAGCAGATAAGTGAGTCGTGATAACGGTTTCTCATGTAAAATAATATTGTCTAGGGCGCTCTTGTTCTACATTTCGATTATATTTTATCTATTTGAAGATACCACATAATTACTGTAAAATTATCGGTATTTTAATTTCGCCGGGATGAAGACTCTTAAAAACTTAACACCAATTAAGGAGTTCCGCAGAAACAAACAAACAAACAAACAAAACAAGTAATAGTCTGACGGTGACAGGTTCAGGCTACACAGTGGGTGCACTGAAACTTCTTACCCAAGTTTGCTTAATTTTTGACTGGTTGTGAAAACTATATGCAGCCTCACATTGTCAACGTGTATAAGATTGCAGTGAAGCAGTTTTCTATTTTTTTTTTTTTTTTTGAAAGTTCAGTCACCATAATGGCGCAATACTTTCTGCCCGATTATAAGAATTCTAAGATTGTTTTTTTTTTTTTTTTTTTACATATATTAGCTTCAACTATCAGCTGTCAAATGATGTTAAGTCTGATCCACTAAAAGTCATATACCTAAAATTTAGGACAATAACGCCATCTCGTACGCAAAAGACTTAATACTTTTTAGGCAATGTGACATAAAACCTCGAGAATATACAAATATCCTGAAATATTTAAATATTGCATGAATTTATTTGCTCATTTTAGTTTTGCACATCTATTTACGGCCATATCTACAAGATAGCTTACAAGTTTCCCTCCTACAATTCCGAGTTTACTTTTTTATTCTATAATCTTGGGTCACGTAGATATTCTCATATTTCACTATTAACATTTCATCAAGAATTAAAAAAAGAGAGAGAAAAAAAACTGTTTTACCGAAATTTATATAATAAATGGTAAATTAAGGAATACATTTAAAAAACAGTAAAATAAAACTTAGAAATTAAAAAAGAGAGACACAAGAAACTGAGAAGCGAAGATAGGATAGGTATTCAATAGTTTTAAATTCTGAAGATGAGGATCGATTTCAAGACCAGGACATTAATTTGGTTGGTTGAATTGGAGTTTTATGTCCCCTTCAGCACCGAGGCTATGCAAGGCGTGGTCCTTCATCTTAACGTGATATCCGAATTATATGAGTTCCTCCTGGGAATCGAACCTGGTTCTCTCGCACCAGAAGTGTGTATACTGAATATAGTGCCGCAAGGAAGGTCCAGGGCGTAAAATTGTTTGTCACTCTTTCCATTGCTTCATCTATTTTAAAGTTCTTAAGAAGTGGCTAATTTGTCATCTGTCAGTCTGTTTCCTAGCTTTAGTTTGTGCATCACGTGAACCTCCCATTACTGCCAGCTTTCCCAGTACCAGCCGCAAGCAGAAAACGATTTAGCAATGGTTGTTTTTCTGTTTCTGGTCCGTAAAATGTAATGGAAACGTCCAGGGATTAAGTGTGAACGAGGTGTTCACATCTGGATTTCACATTGTGGCATCCGGATAATGGTTGTGGGATGCGCGGGTGAGCCAGGTGTGTAATGTACCTGGAAGCGATTGACCGAATTCCAACCGTAATTGCGTTCCTATTTTCCTCTGCCTTGTTGAATGGTGAAGAATGAAACAGACCCAACAGCTTTCTATTTAAAACAAGTATCAATGTTGAATACGCTTCGTCATGTGCTCTCCGGGAATTTACATGAAGCAACAAACGGATTTCAAAGCTTTGTGAAAATAGCAAAAGAGAGAGAGAGAGAGAGAGAGTTTATTTTGCAACACAAAAATGACTCTCTCCTATAGCTTTAATGCCATGGAATTTTATTCTCTATATATTATTTATGAACAGTTCTCTAAATAGATTTTTGTAACGTTCAGACACGAATAAAAATTTAATGCGTACAGCAGACACAAAATGTCTGCACAAGATTTGGCTCTAATGAAAAAGAAATGTATGTAGCATCCAGTGCAAGAGAAGAGATCAGGCAATAAATAAATAAATAAAATACTATGCACAAAATGAGTATACCTATATGTATCTCTGGAGTGATTGGTGCTGGTAGCAGACATTCACTAAAAACTACGAACATATATAGTGATCCAAAAAGTGTTCTAGTCATGTTCTCAGTGTGTAAAATATTTTAAAATGTTGCCAGGACAGTTTTTGGAGACCTGGAAGTTAAAGGTATATTTTGAATACTTTGAAAGCAATTGCTACTAGGCATAATTGCTGTGCATTTTGGACACTTTGGATTACAATTACAATACACTAAGGCACATTTTGGCACTCTAGAAATACTTATAAATACTAGAAATACTAAAATATACAGTACATAATTTCCAATGCTATTGCAGTTGGCTTCTCGTACATCAAGATTGTAACTGCTGAGAATGGTTACCGCTACACTTTAATGACGTTTTCCGTAAATGAAATGACATCCCTCGTGACCAACAGGTTCGCTTACGCGCCTTTGGCACAAAAGACCCGGGTTCGGTTTCCGGCGGGAGCTCGTGGGATTGGATTCCACGTTAACCCTCGCTGCCACACGAGATATTCAACCGAAAATCAAATCAAACCAAACCATAAACTAACTTCTTCATAAACCAAGCTAAATCGCATTCTTGAATTTGGAAACTGTAAAACACACTAACTTTAATTAACATCGTCGTCGATTACCAGAATAAATTTTAAAGATTCAAATATCCAAGCAAGAATTGTTCAGTTTATGTTGTGTATAATAATAATAATAATAATAATAATAATAATAATAATAATAATAATAATAATAATAATAATAATAATAATAATAATAATAATAATAATAATAATGGTAATAATAATAATAGGAAATCTTGAAACATATAGACAGTTATTTGTCACAAAGTAATAATACTGTATATTATGCACAAAATTATTTTTATTATTATTATTATTATTTCTCAGATCGCGTTTCGGCACCTGAAAGTTTTGACCGAAACAGATCTGCCATCATAGCAAAACTTCTTTTTTCCTTAGTTTTTCATCATTCATTTATTTTTTTATGACAGAAACAGTGGAATTGGAAAGAGAGGGGAAGGGGTGAGGAAAGGAAAATGAGACAAACACACAACGAAACAACACAAAACAAAACAAACAAAATTTGAAAAGTATAACAAATTTCTATATCTATATATACTATCTGTGAAATAAAAAAAAAAGATGAATATGAAAACTAGTTTATGCTATTCTCTTTTGCTTGACTCGAGTTAAGCCTGACTCTAAATATTCCAATTTATTCATCATTCATATTCCTAAAATCTTTATACTTATCCTTCCTTGTATGTTAATAGTATGTCCTTTCCTGGTTGGTCTTTTTCATCATTCATTGCTTTTGTAGTTGTTATACTTAACCTTGCTTGTATTTTAATGTTATATCTTCTCCTGGTTGTTCGGGTTTTCACCTTGTATGACTTGTTTTTCACCTGTTTTGGTTCTCTCCTGTATGGTAAACACTTTCATTATGTGATTTTCACTGAGACCCGCATGACATTTGAAGGCGGCAATGCCGATACTGGATTGTACTTCCGTTTCGAGACATTTTTCATTAAAGATGTTTATATATTTACTATATACACAAAACACACTTCCCGACACACACGACAGAAGAACCAACGAAACCCACACACAATTATTAGTCCTCTTCGTTAGCTTTAATTTCATTTATGTCCTTCCTTTTTCTTTGATCTCTTCCCTCCAGCCGTTCTTCTAGTAATGAAAGCCATAATATGTAATGTTCTGGTATGCCTATGTCTTCGCATTGACATCTTGGACGGTCTATCTGTCCCATTTTGCAAAGATGTTGAAATAGGCCATGACTAGTAAGAAAATGGACTAAGCCTGGATTCGGTTCAAAATATTTCCATGTTAATCTTATTCCAATATTTGGGATTATCCTGTATAATTTTCTTGACTTATTTGTTTTCTGCCAATCATTATTCCAAATTTATTCTATTTCATTATTATTTAATCAAGAATTTTTGCTTGTTTACCTAATATTTCCGATAATTTAGTTGTATTTGTTTTTTAGGCCAATAGCATACCGCTCTTTTTCTAATTATCAGACATATTGGCTCAAATCCCATCAAGACACTTAGAACTATACACGGTGTTGTGTTGAAAGCTCCACTTAATATTATTAATAGATTCCTTTGCAGTCTGTCAATGCTTTGTCTCAAAGTGTTATTTTCTAGTATTCTGTGTGCCCAGACACTTGAAGCATATGCCATTGAAGAAATTAAGTGTGTTTCTTGATACGTTAGAATTATTTTCTTGGCAATCTGTATTTATAGTTTTTTATCGCTACTAATTTATTTGTTACTTTGTGACCTCTGTCGACAATATATTTTATGTACGCTCCGAAACTTAAATTCTCGTCAACTTGAATTCCTAAATATTTAAATATGTTGACTCTTTTAATGTTATTAGTTCCTATTTTAGTTATATGATTTCTACGTATTTTGGTCCCAAATATCATATATTCTGTTTTCTTTTCAGATAAGTGTAATTTGGATCTTTTACACCAATTTTGAAGTATGTTGGTAATTTGCTCTGCCTTTTTTTTTTAATTCGTTAGTCGAGTTTGCTGACGTTATAATGGCTAGGTCATCCGCAAATGTTATATGTCGATCTGTAACTTCACTTATAGTTAGTGCCTCCAAACCGGGTTGTAACTCAATATCCCACATTAACGGGCTCAAGACTGATCCTTGAGGACAACTCTTCTCCGTATTTACTATATAATTGTTTTGCTCACTTGGTATTATGATTTTCCTGTCTGTGAAGTAATCTTTAATTATATTTATTAGGTATAGCAGTAAGCCCAAGTTTTGAAGATTGTGTATCAGGGATGGTAACCATAAATTGTCAAAAGCAATTTCAATGTCTATAAACATAGCCAATGCATATTTACTAGCATATTTGCTTAGTTTAGTTTGCTCTATGAAAGTACTCAAAGCATCTTCTGTCTATTTGCCCTGTCTAAAACCAAATTGTAATTCATCATTAACCATGTTTCAAAATTTGTTTATTCTATTTGCTATTTGTTTCGAAAATTTTGGAAATATTCTTCAGGAGGCAAATAGGTCGGTAGGAACTTACATCCCTTGGGTTGTTTTGTTGTCCTTTTAATAATATTGTCAATTTTGATTCATTCCTACTGATTGGAAGTGTTTGTTTCTTTAGTAGTATATTGAATAATCTATGGGATGCAGATATTTTTCTTCTTTTTTATAAATTTCAATACTTATTCAACCATACCTGGAGCCTTTCCATTTTTCAATTTATTTCTAACTAGCATAAATTACCCGCTTCGCTGGGTTAAATTAAGAAAAAAAACAGTAACATGTTCTGTTAGTCAGTCACTTTTTACTATTACTAAAACGCTCTCTGGTATCTGTCATTTTTGATGATTTTATATATCTTCCCCCCCCTCCCTATGTTGTGAGACACGTCATCGAAAGCGTCATTGTTCATTTCAGCGAATTCGATACTAATATTGGTCATTTTGATTATATATCCCCTCCCTTCCCATAATTTATGCGGGGCTGAATTTGGATTTAAATGGCATCATAAGTGTCACTGTTCATCTCGGCGGCCTCAAAAAACTATAGATTCGACACTAATATCGGTCATTTTCGATCATTTTAAATGCATTTCCTTCCTTTAAGTTACATCGTCAAAGCGATATGACAGAAATTATCTCAGGTTTAAACTTCATCTAGGTCGAAAATTTGATCGAGATCGGTCCGGTGGTTCAAGAGTTATTAAGTTTTATTTGTTTTTATATATCTCCCCCTCCTACCTCCTCCCATAAGATGTATCGCCTAAGTGAATAGATAAATACCATCCCATTCCAGAACCTCACCAATGTTGAAAATTTGATCGAGATCGGTCAGGTGGTTCAAGAGTGAAGTCACATAGACAGCCACTTTCATTTTTATTTTTACACACACACACCCACACACACACACACACACACACACACACACACATATATATATATATATATATATATATATATATATATATATATATATATATATATATATATATATATATATATATATATATCCGCCTCCTCCTCGCCCTCTCGTACGTTGCACCGTCAAAGTTAAATGATAAAAATTATCTCAATCCCGAACGTCATATATATTGTAAATTTGACCGAGATCGGTTGGGTAGTTCAAGAGTTATTAAGTTTTATTTATTTTTATATATATGTTCCCTCCCCTCCCCCCAAGTTCTACCGTCAAAGTGATATGATAAAAACCATCCCAGGCCCGAACTTGATCCACATTGAAAATCTGATTAAGATTGGTACTGTAGTTGAAGCGTGATGAGGTCACAAAGACAGTCACTTTTATTTTTATTCTTTTTACATATATCTTTCCCCTCTCTCTCTTCTAGGTTTCACTGCAAAAGTGAAATGACGAAACCATCCCATTCTCGAACCTTATCTATGTTGAAAGTTTGATCAAGATCGGTCTGGCGGTTCAAGATTTATTAAGTTTTATTTTTTTGTAGATTTCTCCCCTCCTTTCCCCTCCCCTAAACTCTACCATTAAAGTGGTATGATAGAAACCGCTTCAAGCCTGAACCTCATCCTTTTTAAAAATTTGGTTAAGATCGGTCGGGTGATTTAAAAGTGATGAAATCACAAAGACAGTTACTTTTATTTTTATTTATTTATTTATTTTTTTTTTTTTTGTTGTTCAAGAAATATTAATTCACGAACATAGTCACTTTTATTTTTATATTTATTGATTTTTGTATATCTCCCCCTCCCCCCTCCCCTACGTTGCTCCGTCAAAGTGAAATGATGAACATCATGTCAGTTCTGAACCTCATCTATATTGTACATTTGATCAAGATAGATCGGGTGGTTCAAGAGTTATTAAGTTTTATTTATTTTTCTATGCCATTCCTCCCTCACCCTTAAGTTCTACCATCAACATAAGAAGCTAAAAGCACTCCAAATCCAGAACTGCATCTACTTTGATAATTTGATCGAGATCGGTTGGGCGGTTCAAGAGATTAAGAGTCACAAACATGGTCACTTTCAATTTAATAATACCAGTTATAGATTTTTTCACCTTCGTTGTTAGATATTTGATCAATATTTTGTTGTCCTTCTAGAGTCATTCCATGTCAAATCACCTAAGTTTAAAACATGACCGTGCCTCAATGTCTCAGATTTTCTTCATTTTTTTTCATATGTTATTACCAATGAAATTATGCTAAATTATATTTTTTTTCCGATTTTTTGGATGAGAAATGGGCCGGGGAGATTTTTTTTTTTTAATGTGAATTTTGCTTTAATTTCACTTTTCGGCACTCTGCATCATTGAAATAAAAGTGCCATAACTTCTGCATTTTTGAAGTTATGGGGCTCATCCAGATGTCAAATGAAAGCTTAATTTTCGCTCTTTCAGTAGATCTTAAGATCTCTTGCAAAACATTACACTGTCAAACATTAAGGGACATACAGACAAATTTCAGGATTTTTTTCTTTTTTACAAATTGTGCTGTTGCTCAAAAGTTACAACTATGAAACTTTTGAAACTTTTTTGTATATTCATCTTAACACGTACATGGCATGGTTAAAAAAATAAAGAATATATTTTCTGTAGTTTTGTATTTATTAGTTTTTATGTGCGGAAATATACAGTTTTAAATGTTGTTACAAATTGCGTCATTGCTCGTAAGTTACAACTATGAAACTTTTAAAACTTTTTTTTAAATAGAATCATCTTAGCACATACATGATATGATTAAAAAATAAAAAAGGTGCTTTTGGTATTTTTTTTATTTTGTAATTATTATTGTTTTCTGGTATTTTACATGTATGAAAATATACAGTTTTAAGTGTTGATACAAATTGTGTCATTGCCCGTAAGTTACAACTATGACACTTTTGAAACTTTTTAATAGAATTATCTTAGTACATAAATGACATAGATAAAAAGTAAAAAGAGTCCTCTTGGTATTTTTTTTATTTTATTTTACGTGTACGGGAATATACAGTTTTAAGTTTTGCTACAAATTGTATCCTTTCTCATAAGTTACAATTATGACTCTCTTGAAGCTTGTTTTTATAGAATCATTTTATCACATACATGATATGGTTAACAAATAAAAAGGGTGCTTTTGGTATTTTTGCAATTATTATTATTATTATTGTTATTATTTGTGTTTTAAATGTACAGAAATATACAGATTTACTGTTGTTAACAGATTATGCTCTTTGTCTAAAGCAGTGGTGACCAATTCCGGAATTTTTATTTTCCGGATTCCGGAAAATAAAATCGGAATTCGGAAAAATTCCGATTTCGAAAAAAATCTGAAATTCGGAAAAATTCCGGGAAGTGAAATTTCCGATTTCGGAAAATTTTGGCCATCCCTACTCTGAAGTGACAACTGTCACGCTTTAACACTTTTTCAAATAATCATCTTAGTAAATATTAGGTACACTTAAAATAGGACTGTTGTAATGTATAATTTTGGTATTACCATAATATTATATTTTTGTACTTTAACTATGACTTTTAACTTTTTTTTTTCAATTTCTAGCATCGCTTACAACTAAACTTTTATAACTTTTTATTGGATTACTTTGCATTTACTAGGTATAATTTAACAACAAAAAGGGATACTTTTTTTTTGGTAATAATCTTGCGGTTTTGTGAATGGAAAATATAGGCCTAGCAATGTAAGAGGTTGAGTGATTATTACAAACCCTATCAACAGAAATAAGAAACAATAGACTAATGTACATAGATGAAAATAATAAACATACATACCAGTAATACTTCTTAGAATTACATAGATTTACACACAAAATGTTGTGTCCTATATTTCACAGCTCGTTCTATTCATTTATGATGTCTTTTTTAACTTTGCTTTCAGTTGCGTAAGTCTGGGCTGATTGGCTTGTAAGAGATAGAACAGGAACTTCCCAGGTGATATTTTCAAAAGGTATCGGACAAAAGTCTTTATTTTCTGGCCAGTAGAATATAGAAGGCCCAGAGTGATTCATGAATTGCACTCTGACGTACAAAACTAATAATTACAAAAATACCAAGAGCACCCTTTTTATACTTTAACCATATCATGTATGCGCCAAAATGATCCTATAAAAAAGGTTTGAAGAGTTTCAAATTGTAATTTACGCACATTGACACAATTTGTAACAAAACTTAAAACTGTATATTTCCGTACATGTAAAATACAAATACTACTACTACTACTACTACTACTACTACTACTACTACTACTACTAATAATAATAATAATAATAATAATAATAATAATAATAATTACTAAAATACCAAAAGCACACTTTTTTGTATTTTAACCATATTATACAGGGTTTGTCCGGGATGTAATAGGACTGATTTTATTCCGCCATGACTGTACTTCGGAGCGTGCGCGCACCGACTGGATCCGGTAGAGGGCGTTCCTAGCTACGAACGAGCGGCTGGTCAGTTGTCTCCGAGCACACGGAGAGTCAGGACAGGCTTTTTCGCGCGACGTGTTTCTGTGAGTGGTGCAAGCCGAAAATGCAGCGTTCGTTAGAGCAGAGGTACGCGATTAAATTATGTGTTAAACTCGGTAAATCTGCAACAGAGACGTTTGATATGATCAACCAGGCTTACCCAGATGATGCTTTAGCAAGAAGTGGTTTGTTTCCGTGGCACAAGGCCTTCTCGTAGGGCCGGGAAGAGGTCGCCGATGAAGACCGTGCTGGAAGACCTTCGACTTCGACAAACACCGGCAATGTGACTCGTGTGCGCGAAGTTTTGAAATCGGACCATCGACTAAGTATTCGTTTAATTGCCCAGATGTTAAATTTACCAAAACCTGTGGTTCATGAAATTGTGACGGAGCATTTGAACATGCGCAAGGTGTGCGCGAAGATTGTCCCAAAAGTGCTCACTGACGACCAGAAATTGCGGCGAGTGGAATTGTGCCAAGAACATTTGAACATGTGTGAAAGTGACCCGCAATTTTTGAATAACGTAATCACAGGTGACGAATCGTGGATCTTTGAGTATGATCCCGAGACAAAGAGGCAATCTTTCGAGTGGCACACGCCGGCGTCTCCTCGCCCAAAAAAGGGAAGAATGAGCAAATCCAAAGTGAAAACGATGCTCATAGTCTTTTTGACATCAAAGGCATCGTCCACCATGAATTTATTCCTCCTGGACAAACCGTCAACGCCAAGCTTTACGTGGAAGTGCTCAAGAGACTCAAACGAAGGGTCAATCGGGTCCGACCAGACATCGGAGCCGACTGGAAGCTGCACCACGACAACGCCCCGGCTCACACCGCCTTCCTTGTGAACAGCTACCTGACCAAGGCCGGCATCCCAACGCTTCCGCAGCCGCCCTACAGCCCAGATGTGGCCCCCCGCACTTATTTTTGTTTCCTCGCATGAAACGCACGATGAAAGGCAAGCATTTTGAGACGACAGAGGGGATCCAAGCAGCTTGCACCGCGGCTCTCAAGGCTATTCCGGAGAATGACTTCCGTGACGCCTTCAATGCTTGGAAATCGCGATGGCAGCGCTGCATCGACGCAGAAGGAGCTTATTTTGAATGTTTTCAAAGAATTGTAACGATTGCCCCAATATATATATTTTTAAAATCGACTCAGTCCTATTACTTTCCGGAAAAACCCTGTATATGGGCTAAGATGATTCTATTTAAAAGGTTTCAAAGTTTCACAATTTTAACTTACGAGCAATGACACAATTTGTAACAACACTTAAAACTCCATATATGTAAAACACCAAAAATAATAATAATAATTACAAAAATACCAAAAGCACTTTTATTTATTTTTTTTAACCATATCATGTATGTCCTAAGACGATTCTATTTAAAAAGTTTCAAAAGTTTCATATTTGTAACTTACGAGCAATGATACAATTTGTAACAAAACTTAAAATTGTATATTTCCGTACATTAAAAAAAAATAATTACAAAAATACAAGAAAACATCTTTTTTATTTGTTAACCATACCATGTACGTGATAAGATGAATGTATATACAAAAAAAGTTTCAAAAGTGTCATAGTTGTAACGTTTGAGCAACGCCACAATATGTAAAAATCCTAAAATTTGCATTTTATGCCCCGTAATGTTTGACAGTGTAACCTTTTGCAAAGTTACTTAAGATCTACTGAAACACCAAAAATTAAGCTTTCATTTGACACCTAAATTAGCCCAATAACTTCAAAACTAAGGAAGTTATAGTAATTTAGTTTCATGATGCTGAGTGCCGGAAAATGAAATTGAAGCAAAATTCACATTTTTCAAAAATTTCTACCCGGCCCGTTTCTCATCCAAAAAATCGGAAAAAAATAATTTGGCAAAATTTCATTGGCATTTATGCATGAAAAAAAAAAATGAAGAGAATCTGAGACATTGAAGCGCAGTGCTCTAGGTGATTTGGCATGGAATGACCCTCTAGTGAATTGGTATTTTCATATTTTTTTCTTAATTATGATTGATACTCCGTTTATATATATATATATATATATATATATATATATATATATATATATATATATATATATATATATATATATATATATATATATATATCGTGAAGAATTTATTTGTTAATTTCTCTAGTGTTTCCTCTCGTGTTTGTGTATAAGATCCATCGTTATTTCTTATAGTAGATAGGATAGCAGGGTTTATTTTCTGCATTGTTAATCTTAAGGAATGCTCCATAGATCGATTTCAATACTTTTCTTTTTTTTAAAAAATCCCACCTTTTCTTCTTTGATGCAATTATTTCTTCTGTATATTTCTGTATTACTGTTCTATTAATAGCTACTCTTCTTTGCTTAAGTATGGGGGAATGGCTGCTCGATAGCTTTTTTTTCTTTTAGGTCTATCATTTTTCGAGACGTTCTAATTTTGATGTCCAAAATACATTATAATTTTGTTTTATATTTCCTTTCGGAGCAGATTCGCATATAGCTTTTTGTGGCATTCTCAATCTGCAATACCATGTTATTTATATCTTCAATAGTTTCTAATTGTGATAAATTTAGCTTTTCTTCAAATTATTCCTAATCAGTTTTCCGAAAATTAGGTTTTCCGTTTTGATCTTCTTTATGGTCTACTACTAGTTCAAATGTTATTACCTCATGATCACTTGCAGTGATTTTTATCTAGAACTATCCAGTTTCTATCACTCATCATCACCGTCTCCTTTAGTCTAACTGGCATAATTGTGGGGCGTAAAACTCAAAAATTTCATTTTTTTTTTCATTTTTATCCAGTTTCTAATTTTATTTACCATGTTATTGGTGCACATGGTAACATCTATAAAGTATTGTCCTCAAGGGCCCACAAAAAATGACTAGTATTCTCTCTATTTAATACTAGTCCGTTTTGTTGAATAAGATCTTCAAGTGCATAACCATCTCTTTGTAGACATTTTCCAAATTCCAGTATATTTCTCTTCTTTCAAAGACTTCATCAACTAGCCCTATTAGTTCCCATCCATTAGCTGGTAAGTCATAGATCCTTAGTTCCATTCTATCAACTTCCTACAATACTGTATATGTGATCCTTCTTCCTTTTTCGTGTAAATCCCTAACATTCTCCCTGAATGCTACAGTAAAGATTTGTTTATCTTCAAGTTTAGCTAATTTATATTTATGATCCATTTTCTCATAAAAAGGACGGAGGCCAGCTATAATTGGGCCACTTACTATTGTTTCTGTTTCTATCGAGGTTATTATATTATCCTGTATTGTTTTTTTCGTAAATAAGATGTTTTCTTCTCCCTGAGTAAATGAATATTTTAATTTGGATATTGTTTCTTGTTTCGCTTCTTGTTTGCCATTTGAGATTTTGAATATCTGTTCCTGATCCTATTTTCCAATAACATTTTAAGTTCTCCTTCAGTATTCTCAATTTCAATGTTATCCGTTTGTACATATATATATATATATATATTTACTTAGCTTCGTTTCTTTTTCTTTCCTAGAATTCCTCCATCCGTCTTCTGCTTCCTTATAATTTGCTCGGATATATTTTTCCTTTTTTGGGTATTGATGTGTTGTCAGCCATTATTAATCTTGCTAATTATCATTTCTCTTGGATAATTATAGGAAACACATTCTTTTGTATTGGGAGCTTGACATACTTTGTGTAGTAATTTCCATGGAACACATATGTTTTTATCTTTACCTTTACAACCTTCGCTTTTATGTCTTAGAGTTCCACAATACCTGCACCTTTGTTTATCTTTGTTATCGCAATATTTGCTGATGTGATCAAATTCCTGACATACAAAGCATTTGGGAGCAACTATAAAATATTTTATCTTATATGATTCATAATCAGTATAAACTTTTTGTTTGTAAGGATTTTTCTTATTTGCGGTGTTACTTCTACAACCAAGTGGCACATTTTTTTTTTTTTTTTACTTGCTCTAAAGCGGTTTTTTATGTTTTGCTTCTTCTATTTTATTATTCTTAAAGTTTTGTTCTGTTAGTGACCCAATTAATTCTCGATCCTTAAGGTTTGATGGGACTCCGTAAACGATCATAAGCGGATTCTTATTCCTGTTTTCTTTAAAATTAAATTTTTTATTGATTTATTCTTTGGATGTTATTTTATTTGTGTCTTCTTTTGTTGCTGTTTCTAAGAGAACGGTATCATTTGTTGTTCTTACTCCGGTGATTTTTAGTTTATATTTTCTGGGATCAATTGTTCCAGTTAATCTTTCCGCAGTTTGTTTAGTTGACTCTCGTTCATTGGGCATAAATATCAAGGCCGGTTTTGTTTACGCAACAGCTTCCATAATCTCTTTTTTTCTTCTTTTCTTTCATGTTCCTTCCAGATTTCACTACATCCGACCATGTTGATGCCACTCCTTCTTCTGTTTCCCCTTTCTCTACCCTTAAATTGTCTAATTTCTTAGATATTTCCCGCAATTCTTCTGCCACAGGTTAGGTGTTGAGTTCTTTTCCACTTCTTATTTCTGCTAATTTTTAATTGATGATAGATATTTCTTGTAACGAGTTGGTTTCTTGTTCAGCTAGATTTTTCCACAATTGGTTTATCTCTTCTGTCAGTTTCGCGTTTTCCCTTTCCAGTTGGTTATATTTATCTTCTAGTATCCTCAATTGTTTATTTTTTCCTGTACTTCTCTTTTAGCTTCGCTCCTAGTTTTGGATATTTCCAACTCCATTCTTCTATATTGACGATCCCTATCAATGTTAATTTCACTTTTTCCTATTTTCAATTCTTTCATTTCTTTTTCTTGATTCTCAATAATTTCTTGTTGATTTTCTATGATTTTCTTATCCTCTAGATGCAATCCTTTTTTTTACCGCTCATGAAATATGTTTCAAACATCAACTTTTCTTTTTGCAGGGCGTCGTATTTGTCTTGTAATTTTTTGTTTATTTTCTCCATTTGAGTCAGCTTTCCTTCTAATTGGGACCTATCGACCCAGACTGCCATCCGTTTTTTGCATTGTATTGTAAATGTATTGTAAGGTTCCACGTGTTTCTACATCACGTGCTGCCTGTAAACACACTTCAGACGAGAGCTACGAAGAAGACGTCGTCAATTATCATCAGCGATCAGAAAGTAACGAAGATTCAGGCAGTCAGCAATATTTCTGCATAGATAGGAGACAGAACACAGCAGAAGCATCAGTCTCCACCGACTGATCAATCCACCCCTCTCTAAGACATCTGGTAATTGAGAGCTTCTTATCCCCCTCTCTAAGACGTCTGGCCATTAAGATGCACCTATACAACACGCCCTAAGATGCATGGTCAATGACATCCTATAATTCACCAACAAATTACCAAGTTATTTTGGGGAATTTATTTGTAATATTTATTACTAATGTATACAAGAGGAAACTTTTATAATAAAGCTGATAGGAAAGTTCAATCTAACATGTATCATATTTTATCTGTACCTTGAGAGATAAAATTACATGCATTATATTTATGCATAAATAATAAGTGACTGACTGTCTAATGAAGGTCTAGCTCAAACTGTTTAAACTAGAAATTTGAAGTTTGGACAGTACAGAGGATATATGACGTCACGGGGACACTAAGGATGGCTTTCTTTAAAGAGAAAAAAGATGTGGAACGGGAGAAAGAGGGTTGAAATTATTAAAATAATATCTCCATATCGCAATATTTCTGAAGGTTAGATATAATAAATTTGGTGTTCGGACTTTTAATTTAAAATAATTAAACCATTTTGTTTTAACATTTGACCTAGATGGAAACAAAAATAATGTGTGGGTGGTTCCCTAAGATGCCACATCGGAATTCCTTAAGTTTATGGAAGGTTAGGTTAGAAATTAGGTTTCTGAGGTTTTGAGATCTATGACCATGTTAGTCTGTCACATATAAGGAATAACGTCCCTTGGTGACCGCACTACCCAGGGAATTGAGAAGGAAAAATTGGGAAAAGAAGAAAGCGATCTGGGACGATTATGTGAGATACCATCCCTGCATTTTGTCTGGTGCGAATGAAAAAAAAAACCTCAGGAATATCTCACTCAGGATGGCTGGCCTGAAATTGCTTTTACACTTATTTGACCGAGTCCCCACCAAGAATCAAACCCGGGACTGTAAGAATAGAGAAGTAAAATTTGGTAAGACCTTTGGAATACGTAGTTCACCGAGTAGATGCTATAGAAGTGAGTTGGGAACGAGCGGAAGGCTGTCGAAAAAAAGAAGTGGGAAATTGTGTTAAGAAAGATATGGTGCAGTGTGGTGTCACATCGAATATGACACACGATAGAAACAGGCGGAGGACAGCGAGCATATTTGCGAATCCCAAACGTTTCAGGTATCCTCTGATCTCATTGACCGAAACAGAAAGGAAATTAAAAGTTATGACATACATACAGCAGATGGTAAACGCCAAATGCTGTTGGCCCTTGTAGCCGGTTCTCCCCGCTGGTCTAGTAGCTAGCACGTACGCCTTTGGTGTACGAGGTCCCGGGTTCGTTTTCCGGTGGGAGAGCCTTTGCGATTTTAACTGTCCTCGATGTGTCTGTGTTCGTGTTCTAGGTGATTGGAAAAAAAAGTCAAGTAAACGAGTAAAGCAAGTTAAATTAAGTAATAAGTAGTCCTAGTAAGTTACTGAGACACATTCGGTGAGTCAGTTTACTGTTTTAAAAAGTGTGCTAGTGAGCAAGCGAGTAACATAAATCGTTTTTTAGCGTGGGTTTGAACTCGGCCTAAGGAAATTTTTCTTATTTTTCAAAATATTTTCATAACACTTTCATAACATAAGCTTGTAGTTTTACTATACGGATCCATAGTAAAAGAAGAAGAAGTAATAGTAGTAGTAGTAGTAGTAGGAATGGGTTAGAAGCCGTGCACGGGCTGGTTGGGTTCTGTTCTCGACATCAAATGGGCAAATTAAAGACTTGGCGAATTTAAATGACCAACCCAAAACATCTGACTAGGTTAGCGCGCGAATACCGAAACGTTTTGGATCGGCAAAAATGGGGACAACAATCCGAAAAGCTAACTGAAAAAAGACTTAGAAGAAGAAGAAGAAGTCTTCTCATGTAACATAATTAAACACGTGTTTCAACATTATTTAAAAAAAATATTAATTTAGTAACAATTAAAACTTATTCTCCCCCACAAGAAGGACGGAACTAATAGAATACTACAACTCTTTCACTATTTCGTACATTATGACAGATGCAGATGAAGTGTAAGTAAATTACTTTCTGGTCATCCTAATTCATCTAATATCAATGCTCCATATATAATCCCTTATATGAAGCAATTTGTCACAGAATATTAAGAAACTGTTATCAAGGATTACATTTTGGATCTCGATCAAAACGGGTCAAGTTAGTATAACAATGACTAAAACTATATCATTTGTACATAACTTTCATTTAAAAAATAACGTGGTCATTACTAAATTGTGAAGTTTAAAACTAGCGTCTGGGTCATCGGGTCATAGAAACCTCTTGACTGCCTGTTGAACTACTTAAATGTCCCCACGAACAATGACTAAAGCCACTGAATATTGTAAAGTACTTTTTAGGGTAGAGTTTTAAAAATGGTACACGCAAATTCTTGGACCTTCCCAATCACCTTTTATTTACTTTTTTTTTTAAAATCGTCCTTTGTACAGTAATAAAATTACAGTCTCAAATACGAAGTCTTTATGGTTGTTTTGTTGGTGAGATAAGGTCCTAGATAGGGACATAAAACTCAAAGACCAATCGTCTTAGAGAGTGATGAGATTTTATTGCGAGGACCAAGCGTCCAAGCAAAGGGAATTGCTCAAAGTCCAAGGGTCCTGGACAGTTGTAAGGTGACAATCAATCGGTGAAGATTATCTTTTGCGGGGCTGTGGCATATTTTATCCTGAAATGTTCCCGACTTCATCGATCTTCGTTATTTAACGATTGTTGACGATGGTTGACATCTTCTTTGTGGTTGTCGTCTAAAGTTGCTTGCAGCTAGCACATGGTGTTGGGAGCACGTGTAGAACATTGCAATGTTGTGAGACACAGAGTCGACTTGCTATCGACATGCGTGATCTACTTCCTTCACCACAACGCTAGGCGCCAAACCGTAATATAACAATTATTATTATCTAAGAATGGAAGAGAAATTTCTCTAACCAATCGTCATGCATTTCAGATCGTTTGGCAAGCGATCATCCTTGTTTCTACAGCGCTGAAGACTGATCTCAATGGGACAAGCTGTGATAATGATGATGCGGTTTAAGGAGATATCAGAAAGGGACACAGGAGATAGCTTGCTAACTTCTAGGAGTCGGAGAAGGAGAAGTTTGTTTCATAACTTAAGATATGTTTTCAAAATAGTGTCAATAGCGGAAGAAATAACAACATACATATATGGAGTATGTGTTCTTATGCGTAGCATTCAAAAGAAAAAGAAGAAAAATAAAATAAAATAAATGAAATGAAGAAAAAAGAAAAGTATGTTTGCTATATTTTTAAATTTATTTTCCAAACACGCCTCGTGTATTACACTGTTTTGCTATGCCATTTATTCCACTCTAAGACGAACACAATTTTTCGTTAATAACACTAGTTAACAAATTTAAACTTTTTTGTTTGTTACATGAGAAAAATCGCCTGATCTTAAAGGAACTTTTTGCGCTGAATTCGAATATGCACTCGGTTTCTCTCCATCACGTACAGTTTTCCCGTAACAGAGGGATTTTCGGGAAATTTCCTCAAAAATTTCCCTTTTTCAGATATTTTATTCCCCTAGCTCCTGTCCCCTTACATATAGTAACATAGAAATTATACCTAAGTATACCTTGATTTATATTTAATAAACCCTAAAAGTTTCGTAAAAATCGCTTTGTTCTTTCTAGAGAAATAAATATATTTGTATGTATACTGTGTGCACTGTTTATTGCACCTGATAGTAATGCTTTCAGATCTCCTGAGTTGGGGTAAAAACGATTTGCTTTATTACTACAAACACATACATAAAAATGAATATTTACAATAGTCAACAACACACTTGTATTGCTCTCTGTAAATTAGAAACGTGTATAAAAATAGAATGTACTTCCAACGTATATTTTTTTTAAACGTACAGTATATGTATATCTTAATGCATATATATACAATTCTCCAAGTTTTTTTTCGTTTTGTTCATGAAATGGTTATCAATATTGCAATGGTTATCAATCAGTGTACAGGAAAAGGTATGTTCAATTTTCAAGCTATTTTTCAATGCAAGATAATATGTGCGTATGTACGGATATAAATGGGTTGATGACGGAGCTAGGAATTCCTTACGTTCCAGAAGAATGGAGGTTATTTATCGACGCGTCAAAGGTCAGCCTTAAAGCTGTCCTTTTACATAATGGAAATAAAAAAAAACCTTCTATACCACTTGCGCACTCAGTGAAGATTAAGGAATCCTATGACACCATGTCAACTTTGCTAAATCTTATGAATTACAAGGACCATTGTTGGCAAATATGTTGTGATCTCAAGATAGTTGGTATTTTATTAGGACTGCAGTGCGGTTACACGAAGTACCAATGTTTTTTATGTTTATGGGATAGCCGAGCTGATGACAAACATTATGAAGTGAAGGAATGGGAACCTAGAGTGAATTACGTACCTGGAGAATGCAACGTCAAATACGCTCCTTTGGTAGATCCTAATAAGATATTACTACCGCCACTTCATATCAAGTTAGGACTTATGAAAAACTTTGTCAAAGCCATGGACACATCTAGTGAAGGTTTCAAGTATTTGCGAGATAAGTTCCCTAACCTGAGTGATGCTAAGATTTCAGCGGGAGTGTTTATTGGTCCCCAAATTAGGAAATTAATGCTTGATGATAGCTTTGACAGCAAGTTAAACAGTGCTGAGCTAGCTGCCTGGACAGCACTTAAGTGTGTTGTGCGCAATTTTCTGGACAATAACAAAACTGAGAGTTACACAGAAATTGTACAGGACATGATACAGAAATACAAAGAGTTGGGTTGTAGGATGTCTTTAAAAATCCAGTTTTTGCACTCCCACCTCAGCTTCTTTCCTGCTAACCTAGGTGCTCTCAGCGACGAACAGGGGGAAAGATTCCACCAAGATATAATGGCAATGGAGAAAAGGTACCAGGGACGATGGGATCCTTCAATGATGGGGGACTATTGTTGGGGTCTTGTTAGAGAATGCAACATTTCTTACAAAAGAAGGAAGTAGTGTACGTTTTTGTAACCCAATGGAAGTTTCATATATTGTGATAGTTTTGATTGTCTTTTCATGACCTTTTGGTACATTTGTATTATTGTTTATTGTAAATTGTCACACTTGTAAATTATATTGTATTATATTTTATATATGTGTTTGTGATAATAAAGCAAAACGTTTTACCTCAACTTAAGAGATCTGAAAGCATTACTATAAGGTGCAATAAACAGGACACACAGTATACATACAAACATATTTATTTCTCTAGAAAGAATAAAGCGATTATTACGAAACTTGGAGGGTTTGTTAAATATGAATCAAGGTATACTTAGGTATGATTTCTATGTTAGTATATGCAAGGGGACAAGATCTTGGGGTGTAAAATAAACGAAAAGGGCAATTTTTGAGGGATTTTCCCGAAAATCCCTCTGTTAGGGAAAATCGTACGTGATGGAGAAAAACCGAGTGCATATTCGAATTCAGCGCAAAAAGTTCCTTTAAGAACAGGTATTTATTTTTATGTAACAAAACCTTTGTTAACTAGTGTAAGTTATTCACTAAAAATATATTGCAACCACATTTTTAACAGTCACTTTTCTTCTTTTTTTCCCAAATATGATGAAATTTTTCAGTTTAGGGTCTCACGATTGTCTCATTTAGGCTAAGGGAGACGAAACATTAAGACAAGTTAATGATAGTAGAATATTTGGTGGAATGGTAATGTAGGAGGAAATGGGAATACCCCGAGAAAACCCCCCACACGATGTTGTCCGTCACAAGCTTTCCTGTCCCGTGATAGTGTGAAGATATGTGTATTTGGACATATGGAAAAGTTTCTTATTTTGAACAATGGAACATTTTATTTTAAAAGAACATTTCAGTCAAAAGAATTATCATTCGTTTCAAATTAAATCACCTTTCGACTTTTTTTTTCTAAGTTCATTTGCCTTTGCTGTCTGTCATTTACTTCTTACGTTTGTAATTTCTTAATTAATAAAATAACAGATTGCTTCCCCGTCAGCATTCCTATCATCACCTTACCTTGGTTAATCTACGAGCATGCACTTTTTTCATCGAGACGCAAATCAGAGTGAATAACCCAGGACATGAACCCGGAAAGAACGCCATACAAAATCGATTGAGAGACTATTGGAAAGGACAGTCGACATGGAGCGAGGGACGAGTTAGAATGTAAACCGTGAGCTTCATTTTGAAATTTACGATTGATAGCCTTGCTCTGTCTAAGAGAGCACCTTTGATACAGCAACGATGTATTACTTTTTAAGAAGAAATTTTAAGTTTATCTAGAATTACGGTCTTCGCAAAGTTGGTTTCTCAGTTCGGGTTTCGCCGACCCTTAACCTTGGTTACTTGGATGAACGGCCAGTCAAGCAGAGAGATGGATGGACATCAGCCTATTGGAGGAATCGTCGAGAGGACAACGATCAGACCTGCAAGTAAGTGCGAGTAGATTAACCTATCCCGAAAGTTACTCCCTTCTTACCCCTTTTCATCCCCTCTAACATCACAGTCTGTTTCTTTTGTACGTGTTGGATTTCATTTAAATGCAACCCAGGTTGGATCCCGTACCTCATGTTTTGTTAAGTTTTATATTTACGAAATCCTGGGCGCAACTTGTCGGATCTGACATCCCCAAACACGTCAATTATTAACACATCATCTGAGCTCTCAGACCGACAAGGGGCGACTGCACATGGCGGAGATGTGGTTTTAACTTGTGTGGATGCACACATATCTGCGACCCTCGATTTATTTTGCATTAGTTTGTTTGCCGCCCACCGTTAGAATTTGATGAAATTCTATTTGTTTTACCACCCTCCCTCCACCCTCTCAATTTGTTGTGTTATTTTGTTTTATGTGCATTTTTAGTTATATTATTTAGAGATATTTAGAGAAAATGGTGAATACTAGCATTTTGGCACAAGCTCGTCTTACGTCTCTAGATTCTATTGTGCGCCCCACATTTTTTCACGGCAAGTATGGGGAAGACGTCATTCGTTTTTTTGAGTATTTCGAATCTTACTGCGTCATTTATGAGTTCAATGCAGTAAAGAAGCGTCATTTGCTTCCATATCTATTAAGGGACGGAGCCTTAGCGTGGTTTCTAGCTTTAACTAGGACAGATGATTTAGTGAACTTGTCGTATGTAGACATAAAGAGAAGAATGATCACATTATTTGGTGGTTTTGTGGTTAAGAAGGTGACGGAACACACCATTCGTTCTAGAGATCAAAAAGAGGGGGAACCTATTATGACATACATTTATGAGAAGCTAGATCTCATACTTAGTTTTGATAAAGCCATGCCTATTGAACAACAAATTAATTTCCTTATTGAAGGGTTATTGCCTCAGTATTTTAAGCTTACATGCAACAAATCGTTTCCATCTGTTGATGCGTTATGTGAGTTTTTATTACAAGAACAATCAGCTGAGTTAATAGTAAATTATAAGACGCTCATTAAATCTAATTCGAAAGAACAAGTCTTGCAGTTTAGTACACCGGAATTCATCGCTAAGATAGCTGATGTTTCATTGCGCGATAATTCTCATGTTTCATTTCCTCTCGAAGAACAACAGGGAAAAAAAGAAATGCTTGCACGTTTGCATTATGATATCTTATCCGCTGAGAAAGAATGCGGTGATCAACAGTCAGTAGATTCTATTCCGTCTCATCAACAGAAATGTAACTCTTTTTTTTCTTTTTGTTCTTCTAAATGTAAAAGTGCCGAGAATAATAATAATATGCATGATAGAATGGGCTCTGCGACGAATACTTCTGTTATGGTTAAGAACGAACAGAACAAGCACAAACAGAATCATAGTACGTCTCACGTGAATAATAAAATACACTGTCCGGCCAAAGCATTAGTGTGCAACATGGCGCAAGTCAGGAGAAGTAATAATTGTAATGTTTTACATAGCGGAAATAGTTCAGGGAATGGTGAAAGACCTGTTTTTAAGACTCACACGATAACTACGCCTATTGTTAGGGATAGGATTCTGCCTTGCATCAAAATTACTATTGGAAATAAAGAGTATAAAGCATTGTTGGATTCTGGGAGTCAAATTTCAATTTGCACTAGAGAGCTCCTTCCTCCGAACACTAGACTTGTTAAAAGACGTACTATTATCCGTGGCATCTCGGGTAAAGGACTTGAAACTAACACGTTAGCTGTGCTGAAGTTCAAAATTGACGGCTATTCATTTACGCATACTTTTAGAGTTGTTGACAAATTTGCATCTTCTGTTTTGTTGGGGAATGATTGGTTACTTCCTCAACATGTCACTATTAACCAGGATATTCACGTAGTTCACATAGTTAGGTTTGGGAAGCCAACTGATCACGCTTTACCTGAAAGTCATGCGATAGGCACAGTTTCCGAACAAACAGCGAACCTCATGCAAGCCTATTTCATAACGGCGAAATCTGTTACTTTGCCTCCAAATTCCAGTGTTTCAGTACCTGTTCGTAAAATTAATGATTTAGTGGGAGTTAAAAATGTTTTGCAACCCAATGAAAAAATCTGTTCTAAAGCCGAAATTTTTGTTAATGAGTCTAGAGTGGATCCTGTTAATCCTGTCATTAGAGTAGTCAACCCAACCAACAAAAAGTTGTGTTTAGAGAAAAATCTTCATTTAGGTGAAGCCATTGACATTAGGCCGGGTGCTCATTACCCAAATGATACAGATGGTGTTCAAAATCATGGTTTAGCCAGTAAACAAGACAACAATAACTTTCCTGTCGGTTTTGATGTCAAGCGTGTGGACATTAACCCTCAACTTTCGGACGATCAGAAGCAAATGTTTTATTCTGTTATAGAGGAATATAAGGATTGTTTTTCTTGGTCAGAGGATGATTTTGGAGTGGCCAAGGGCTATGTACATGAAATTAAAATGCTAGATAACATCCCAGTTCACACCAATCAGTTACCTATCCCCTTCCACTTAAGAGAAGAAGTTAAAAAACAGATTGATACTTTGCTTAAACAAAAGGTTATTAGGAGGTGCATCTCGAGTTATAACTCACCTATTCTTCTCGTGAAAAAGAAGTCTGGATCTTATAGATTTTGTTTGGATTGTAGAGCGATCAATTTACACATTGCACCAGACAGTTTTCCTGTACCGTCAATAGAAGACATTCTTTCGCGTCTTAGTAAGTGTCGCTACCTGTGCTGCTCGGACTTGCTCAGTGGTTTTTTTCAAGTGAAAATCGCGGAAGAATACCAACACGTCACTGCCTTTTCAATCCCGGGAGCGGGTTCGTTTTGTTTCACAGCACTTCCTCAAGGCCTTATCACTAGTTCCGCTGGTTTAAACAGATTAGTGAAAATGACATTGGAAGGGTTAGAATCTGAACAAATTTTCGGGTACCTTGATGATTTTTTTGGGGGTGGGAACACTTTTGAGGATGTTATCAATCTCACCAAGAAGTTATTTCAACGAATTAGAGAACGTGGTCTTAAACTTGCACCAGAAAAAACGAAATTGGCTTATTTTTCATTAACAGTTTTGGGACACGATATTTCGTACGATGGCTTGCGAATTTCCAAGAAAATAACTGACTCCATTAGTAATTATGAACGTCCGAAGACGAAAAAACATGTGAAAAGTTTTCTAGGATTAGCTAGCTTTGTAAGACGATTCTTACCTAATTTTTCTGAAATTGCGGAACCTTTGAACTCACTTCTCAGAAAGGATGTACCGTTTAAGTGGACACAAAAACAACAAGATGCTTTTGAGAAAATTAAAGACCTTATCATAAAATCGCCATATTTGATGCATTATAATCCTAAACACCCTGTATACTTGTTCTGTGATGCATCAACTCGCGGTCTGGCTGCCGTGCTCAAACAACCTATATCCTCTCCAGATGACCCAGAGTTAGCACCCATTGCTTATTGTAGCCGTAGCCTAAGTAAAAGCGAGAAGTCTAGACATCCCTACGAACTTGAACTTTTGAGTATTATATATGCCTTTAGATCCTTTCGTTACTTTTTACTAGGACGTCACTTTTTTTTGAAAACCGATTGTAAGAGTCTTTTGTTCTTAAAGCAGACAAAAAATGTAGGCAAATTTGCTAGGTGGCTTAGTTTTATTGAACAGTATAACTTTACTGTGACACACATATCTGGGGTATCTAACATAGAAGCCGATGCACTTTCACGTTTTTCTCGTGCCCCCAGGGACATTTCTGATGAGCAACAAAATGAGGAAGACCCTCGAGTATTTTCTTCCACTGTTACAGAGTGTAACAATATGCTAAGTGACGAGCCTGCTCTCAGAAATGAACAAATGAAGGACCCATTTTATAAGGATATTTTTGATTGGTTAGAAAACAAGGAAAAGAAAAATCCCAAAATTGAAAGACAGGCATTTTATTTCACGGTTAAAGAAGGAATTTTGTATAGAAAACAAAAAACATCTAGTGGTATGAAATTTTTAGTTGCTGTACCTGTTTCATTACGCTATAAAGTTTTTGATGCGGCTCATACTTCTGCTATTGGTTCAAGTCACGGAGGTTTTTCCAAGACATATGATCTTTTAGTGAAAACTGTGTATTTCCCTAATATGAAACAATATATCTATCAGAAATGCAAAGAATGTTTAATTTGCCAGTCCAGCAAGAATAAACCTGGTTCTGCTTATGGTACATTGCAAACGTATCCTCAAGTGCCGCCCTTCTATCGCATTTTCGTAGACATTGGAGGGGTGTACTCCTCGAGTAATATTTTGAGACACAAGTATTTGATTGTCGTAGTCGATGCAGCTACTCGCTATACTATTTGTGGTTCATTAGCAGATATAACAGCGTCTTCTGTAAGTAGTTTTCTTTATGAAAATGTAATTTTGAAATACGGTATTTTCAAAGAATTAGTCACAGACAAAGGTCCATGTTTTACAAGTAACCTATTCAAGGAGTTGTGTGCTATGATTGGGGCTAAGATTCGATTTGTTAATGTTCAAGCTCATTACGCTAACGGGACTGCTGAGATAGCTATCCGAAACATTGAACAGAGACTGAAATCTGCGTTGTGTAATAAAGATCAAGGAAAATGGGTCGAACTGCTGCCATCTATTGTGTTAGCCCACAATTTAACTGTTAACTTATCCTCTGGATACAGCCCTTTTGAACTTTTGCATGGATTCAGATGTAGAATGCTACACGAAGCAATTTTGGACACCCCTTGTCAATTTCAGGACAATGCTGAACGTTTACAGCAACTTGGAGAAATACGAGACAAAGCTCATGATAAATGGTTCCAGAGACATAAGACGGCGACGAAATTTTATGACAAACGTCATTCGAAACCCAATTTCAAAGTCGGAGACAAGGTATGGATTTTGGACAGCACCATGAAGAAAGGATCCACCAGAGCTTTCAGTGGACGTTATTTTGGTCCAGGAATCATTCAGGATATTGACCACCCAAATTCCTATTTTGTTAAGTTCAAGACTGCACGAGGAAGATTTAAGGTTGATTCGATTGCAGTACAAAGATTGAAGAAGTACTACGAGAGACAGGAGAAGGAAAACGAGGGAGAGGAAGAAGATGATGATGTTGATTTGGATATACAAGATGTTGAGGATGCTACTGCGAATGCCTGCTGTGCCGAAGAACAGGAAGGAAAAAATAAGAGAGAGAAAGAAAAAGAACACTATGAGATTATTTTTAATCCTGCGGTGAACATGATAGAAAAAGAAGAAGATATTCCATCTGTGAATCTTCGTGAGGTTGTGATTGCCAACCAATTACCCACTTGGGCTGAAACAGGGAAGATTTGTTCCAGTTTGAAACCGAAGTTTGGTGCCAATTCTGCAATCAACAAGAAAATCAGTGTTTTTCGTGGAGATATTGCTATGATTAAAGCTGACGCTGTTGTCAACCCCACGAATGAATTACTCATTCCATTAGGAGGAGCGGATAGAAGTATCCAAGAAGCTGCAGGAGAAGAATTTCGTAAAGATTGCGAGAAAATACGTTCTTTAAAACCAGGACAAGTGAAGATTGCTCCAGGCTATAATCTCCCCGCTGATCATGTATTATTGACGTGTGGTCCCAGAGATGCGAACAAGAAGACTTTGGAGAATTGTTATAACAATTGTTTTGATTTTGTGTTGAAAAATCAGTTTTCAACTGTGGCTTTTCCTTGCATCGCTGCTGGTGCATTTCGTTTCCCTAAGGAACCTGCTGCGAGAATTGCATTGTTGAGTACACGAAAATTTTTAGAGGATCATGTGGACAACGTAGACAGTATTGTATTGTGTATTTTCGACAAGGAGAATTGGGATCTCTATCAGCGTCTTTTACCTGTGTATTTTCCCTTGGAAGAAGGAAAAGAAGTGGAAGCTGTTTCTCTGCAATGAAGTTTTTTTTTAAAAAAAAAAGAAAAAAAAAGAAGACGGTTCTCAAAGGAAGATTTGATGGATTAGGAAACATCTGTAAAGTTGGTGACGAATTTTGTTTTGACACTGGCCATGTCATTATGGAATTTGTTTTGATTTGTTTGTATTTCTAAGTTTTGCCGGCAATAACAATTACAACGAAGATAAGGAGAAAAAGGAGTACTCATATAGACATCATTGTTTCTTTAGTTACTTAGAACTGTTGGTTAACTTTGTAGAATACGTTCTTTTTCTTGGTCATCTTATCAACAGCTTATAAACTGAATAAATTAGCATCTAGGCGCCAAATCAACATCTTATTGATACATTATGTTTTGCAGAAGAAAACTAGGGAGATAGACGCAACTATGAATTGATATGTGTATGCTATCTATGTTATGATAGTGATAAAGAAGGAGTTCTTACGTTTTTTTGCATTTTTCAAGATGCATTTTATGATATTAATGTGGATGTAAAGAAGAATGCAGTTTTTCTTTCCCTGGATTTTTGGCTCGATCCTACGACTTGTTATTAGTTATTGGGAATATACTCAGTCAATGTATTCTTTTCAAAGGAATATACACTGTTATAACCTCTTGTGTGATTTTAGTGATCTTTTGGAATGATCAATTTTTCATCGCCTGCAGTGTATATAGTAAACTTGTGTATTTCATCATGAAGATGACTTGGGATTTATGTATGATGAAGATTTGTGCTTATTGATGTATATTTTTGTATATTTGAAGATTTGACTTGATTCCACATTTTCCTGTGGGCATACGTACTTTTACTTTTGTATATAAAAAAAAGAAGTTTTTTTCTTCTTTTTTTCTTTTATCGCATATTTAGTTAGGGATTTAGGAATATGTTTGGTGATAGTCTGTCATGTTGATTTCTTTTGAGATTTTTAATAGCCAGTGCAGAGGGCTATAACTCTGCCACTACGTCGGTCATTGTGGAACTAAATTCTCCACAATTCGTTTTTCTAAAACCTGAAATCAACATTCTTTTGTGTTGTTTTATCTGTTCTTTCTATGGGTAGCTAGATTAATTTTTCTTCTACCGCGCAATGATTATTTTGATTATAGAGTTACAATTTTATTGGAATTGGAGTTTTTATTTACTATATATAGATATATACACATGGAATATAGTTTAGTTATTACTTTTGCATTTTTCCCCTGATTTTTCGTCAATTTTTTTTTCATCCCATTATTTTTTTTTCAATTATTGTCCCTACTCCCATATCTTACGTGTTTTGAGCAGTCATTCACTGTATCCCCTAAATTTTGTGATGTTACTATCATATACCTGTCTACCCTACTCCTATGATCTACTTGTACTGAATGAACTTTCCAGTTATGTGATGTGTAAGGACATTGTACCTGTGATTTCCAGACCTACATTTGTGCTTAGTGATGCTGTGTTTACAACATTGACGTTGCTGTGCTTACGTCATTTGGCATTGACTGTTCTGCTGTCAACTGTGTTAGTGTGTGAACATTTCTGCTGTACTCATCATTTCTTATCATATGATTCTTTCCAGACTATATTTGCTGCTGTGTTTTTATCATGAACATTGAATGATACTACAAAGATGCTTAAATTTTTTTTTTAAACATAAATTCTAAAAAGTGATATTTTTTTTGTTTGTCTCCGAAATGTTTTCATTCGGGACTTTGATTTCAGGGGGGGGATGTGAAGATATGTGTATTTGGACATATGGAAAAGTTTCTTATTTTGAACAATGGGACATTTTATTTTAAAAGAACATTTCAGTCAAAAGAATTATCATTCGTTTCAAATTAAATCACCTTTCGACTTTTTTTTTCTAAGTTTATTTGCCTTTGCTGTCTGTCATTTACTTCTTACGTTTGTAATTTCTTAATTAATAAAATAACAGATTGCTTCCCCGTCAGCATTCCTATCATCACCTTACCTTGGTTAATCTACGAGCATGCACTTTTTTCATCGAGACGCAAATCAGAGTGAATAACCCAGGACATGAACCCGGAAAGAACGCCATACAAAATCGATTGAGAGACTATTGGAAAGGACAGTCGACATGGAGCGAGGGACGAGTTAGAATGTAAACCGTGAGCTTCATTTTGAAATTTACGATTGATAGCCTTGCTCTGTCTAAGAGAGCACCTTTGATACAGCAACGATGTATTACTTTTTAAGAAGAAATTTTAAGTTTATCTAGAATTACGGTCTTCGCAAAGTTGGTTTCTCAGTTCGGGTTTCGCCGACCCTTAACCTTGGTTACTTGGATGAACGGCCAGTCAAGCAGAGAGATGGATGGACATCAGCCTATTGGAGGAATCGTCGAGAGGACAACGATCAGACCTGCAAGTAAGTGCGAGTAGATTAACCTATCCCGAAAGTTACTCCCTTCTTACCCCTTTTCATCCCCTCTAACATCACAGTCTGTTTCTTTTGTACGTGTTGGATTTCATTTAAATGCAACCCAGGTTGGATCCCGTACCTCATGTTTTGTTAAGTTTTATATTTACGAAATCCTGGGCGCAACTTGTCGGATCTGACATCCCCAAACACGTCAATTATTAACACATCATCTGAGCTCTCAGACCGACAAGGGGCGACTGCACAATAGAGCCAAGGACCTCACGTACTAGGGGTAAGCGCTCTACCACTAAAACACCCAGCTCCCACAAAATATGACAAAGTCACAATATGTGCGGCAAATGGACACTATTTTCATCTAAAGAAAACTAAACTCGACCCTCGCATCTCGGATAGTAGTTGCTAGTACGTAAACTGTCACTAGTTTCACCAGCAAGTTTCTTCGTTGGTACCCAAATGGTGGACTGACTTGGTGCCTATCTATCTTCCAACTTATCATAGAACGTATGTTGACATGCCTTAAACGTCTTTTTTTCAGTATATCCGTACAGAGAAGACACGTTGCTCAACAGTTTATCGAAACGTTTTTTTGTCCTTGAGTTTCCTTAATAATTGCAGTGTCATGTAGCAATCATTTCCTTTCAGGCCCCACAGAAAACTGAATGAACGCGAACAGAGCGTCAGAAATACATACTGTGATTCCACTGGAGGTCACGATTCAAAGCAACAGCTTCTTAGCTATACCAGCATCGCGGGCGGACATTTCATGTCATAATATCATATTCTAATCGAAATTGAACATATTGTGGCTTGGAGTAGGGCACAATATATTATATTGAAGTTACGTAGAAAAAAAAATGGTTGGTATTTATCGGCTATCCTCCCTGAATTCTATGGTTTATTGATCTGACTGGAATAGTCAGCTCGATTACTTTTGATTTTATGAGTGTGATGTGTGGCCGTATGTAAGTTAATTAAGCAACATTACAATCTGACCCACAGAACTGTAAATTCTCCCTTGAGTCACTCATCGCTACCACATAATTTCCTTTGATATGGTCGTTAATCAAGGTTTAGCTACTAAGTTGCTGATAGATCCTGGTGCTTACTGGTTCATTACAACATGGATAAACTATTGTGAGACATAAAATAATACAATTAAGCTACGTGTGAATGACTCACGAGGGAATGTAGAGTTTGTTGTTGTGCAATATGGTGTACTGCATGAATATATATATATATATATATATATATATATATTGTTAAATAGAGGTCAGTAAAATGTCAACATATTGTTAAAAATACAGAATGTTCTTCTGTACTCCTGCGTGTTTGCAATTAACAGGCTAAAAATGGCCATAAAAGCATGAAAGTAGTTGCAAAATCAGTCAGTGAGTTGTTTATTTGTTCTTGTTTTTTTTTAGTTCATATTCGCTGTTTCATTGTTTGTAGTCTTTAAATATTAAATTTCAAATTGTGATTAAAAAAAATAAACGTGATATTAGCAATCCCTTTAATTCCGTATTCAATAGGAGTTACTACATACTGTATACTTGGAGCCAGAAAAACATTTGGATGCAGCTACGTAACTGCTAAACAGGGCATCCCATGGAAATAAAAGGAAAAAAAGAAAAGAAAGTTCTGTTTTACATTGTTCGATAGTACGATATGTGGGATAGTACGAAAACTATGCATATCCAGTGTTCATAAACACCGTGCTCGTGGGTTTTCCCGGGGTTCTCCCGTTTCCTCCTACTTTCTTCATTCCACCATTTCACTCATCTCTCATCATCACCGTCTCCTTTAGCTTAACCATCATAGCCGTGGGACGTAAACCTTAAAGATTTCATTTCATTTTCATATCCAGTGTTGAAAATGGAAGTGCTGGTAGATTTCTACCACATCGAATTTTAATATGGAGATAATGACAGAAATGAAATATATTTGTCGAACTCTCAATACATATCAAATAATTGTTTCGCGCTATTCATGATCGTTTCTGCTCTATGCAGATCAATATTGAAATCAGAAATGGTAGAAATTTTCTACATGTGCTGTTTAAATAGTTAAGTAAGTGCAAAAATTGAATCTATGAGTCCAGAAGAATAGAATTCACGAATTTCTTGTTATCTATTAACATGTTCCCAAAGTTTTGTTGTAGCTCTCTATTGCCACAACATAAATACAAATTTGCTTGATCGTCTTCAAAGTAGGCACCTTGGAAACACACACATTTGCTCCATCTCTCCTGCGATTGCTTAAAAAAAAAGAAAAAGAAAGGAAAAAAAGAACACAGACAAAAGGCATCTTTTGGTATCTTCCTAAGTTCAGGCATAGAGTTGGTTTTGATCTTTTCTACGTTGGCAAAACGGATGAGGCCCACTTTTAGCTTTGGGAAGAGCGAAACATCCGATGGTGCTAAACTGTTTTTAAGGCTACCGAATTATCTGAATTAGAGTTTCCCCAATTCACACATGACTTTGATGTTCTTGCATTGCTCGATCTGTGACATTGTGCCAACTGATCATTACACACTTCCCCGTTCAGCTACACTATTGTACACTGTCTGTTAAGACGTGTTCACACTTGTCGTATTCGTAATTAGACAACCTAAGGACTGTATTTCACAATATTCATTTTGGTTGCATCACACATGCCGAAACTACAACTACTTTCCCGGAACTGTTTGACTGCTTCTCGTATATAGCATAAATATGTTCTAATTAAGCTTCTAAGTTTTATCCTCTTTTTGCTCTATGTGGATCAATGTTGAAACCAGAGTTGTAGATATGTAAAAGTTCTTGTACTCACAGAGATAAGAGTGGAGATATAACCTACTCTTGCAATGCTAAATACATACGAAACATATTTTCTTTGTATTTCTTGCAGATTTTGCTTCTAAACTTGTCGACAATCAAAAGGACAAGCATGGTCATTGGCATCGATTTATTTATTTATTTATTTATTTTTTACAGCCAATGCGGGCTTATTAGATATAATCTAACAAGACAACAATGAGGATCTCAATACAGATATGCAGGCCCAATAAAACTTCGGAGGGGCCTTATATCCCCAGCATTGGCGTTCGTAAGCATAACCGTTCTAAAAAAAAGTCCCATACTTGTTTATAACATCGTTCGGTAATTTAAAAAGTACCTACGTAGTGAATGCAGGCTGTTTATCCACAAGGCGTTTCCACTTATGTGTTTAGTACTTTTTTCACTTACCGTTTAACAAAAAATAATTAGTTTGATTTTATTGGATCATGGTGACTTAGGGGTAGAGCGGTTTGGTTGCTAGTTCGTACCCAACTCACTTCAAGTAAGTTTTGTGGTGGACAAACATTGTGTGCATCGGCTTTCTCGAGGTTATCCGGTCCCCGTCCTCTTTCTTCATTCAAGCATTTCATTCACTTTCATTATAAGCACCTCCTTTAGCCTGTGCAGCATAACCATGGTACCTAATATTGTAAGATTATATTCCATTTCAATAGCTTGGCTATACCCCGAAAGGTATGGACCTTTTCAATGTTACAAAATTGAAGTTAAGAAATAGACTGAAAATTTGTTGTATTTTTATACGACTTCAAGAATAAAACAGCTTATGTGCATTTCACATGGATCTTGTTTCTTCTTCCCTCATTTCTCCTCTATAAATAAAATTTAAACGGGACAATCGCCAAATTGTTCAGCTACAGTGTTTCTTCCAGACATACATCCTGGAGCCCCACATAGCTCACTAACTTACTTCCAACCCATAACTTCCGGATATAATGTACAAGGGCATTCAATAAGTTTTTAACAGATGATTATAATATTGTTGTTATTTACTATGTGATAATGAAATTTTAGGCGAACATACTTTGATCCTCTAAAGTATAAGAATACATTAATATCGCTCGGAGCAAGATCTGGGCTATACAATGGATGACAACCGATTTTCTGCAGCCATTCCTCTGAGATGTATTTGACTACCCACCGTATAGCTCAGATCTTGCTCCAATATATTATCACATCTTCTTACACCTTACAAAATACTGCCTGCTAAGCATTTTCATAATGATGAACGAGTGCACACGGTTGTTTTACACTGATTCCACTCTCAAGTGACTGACTCTTACAACACCCGAATACAACATCCCGTGTCATCAGAAGTGTCTGAATTCCTTGGTGAATGCGTTGAACGTAGTATCACCTGTGTCGTATCTGTGGCAATACACTTTCAAGGTCACTGAATCTTCTTTGTGTAGGAAAACTTACCAGGTTATAAAAAAATAAATATCGCTGTTCAGAGAACTGGAGATGTAACCACTTGACAGAATGCAACCAAACCTGGTAGGAGTACATTTGGGAACATTCAAAATCGATTGGCGTAGAAAACAAATTAGTTCCAATTTTCGTCAGCAGAGGCAATTGTGGCGCTGTACAACACCAAGTTAGTGCAGCATGGAAGAAAAACGGCACTAGTGATGCTAACTGATAAGAATGGCTGTAATTACCCCTCCTGTATGTATCGTGGCATTGGATACTAATGTTATTAATACCCTGTGATCAATGGCAGATTTACGGGGAAGGGGCCTCTTGAGCTGAAGCGTCGGTTTAAAATTCTTGGCTATCTTACAAAAACAAAGTTAAATCTTAGTATTTTCTGTGGTCCCTAAAATGCAAGCTCCTTCCAAAATTACAGGAAAAGATTAGTGTTAAATCTCGCCTCCAGAGTCTATTGTGTTTCTGTTCAGTGTTAAGTGCGGTGAGTGTGGTTTGGAAGACAAATGATAATGATATGCAATGAAAGATAGTCCGTAATTATGCCCCGTGCTACGCGTGACATTGATTTGTACTCCTATTAATAACCCCGTGGTGTAGTAATGTGTTATGAGCGATTATGATGATGTGGAGGTCCCTGAGCAAGGAGAATGCATGGTGACTAGTACCGTATAAGATGATGATGACGTTCTAAGGACGGGACCTACAGGGTAACATGGAATCTGACTCACGTGTGTCTTCACCAAAAATTAAACCCGGAATCCCTTGAACACAAGGCAAAGAGTGTGGGAGGAAAAAAAAACATCGGATCACCATCAATTCACTTCTGGCACATAGTGGCCATCAAACCCGTATCACCGAAACAGTAAGCACCTGGAGAGGTATTTATAGTCTTTCTTTTCATTTAGCATCAGTAGTGTCGTTTTTCTTCCACACTGGACTTACATGGCGTTGTACAGCACCACAATTATCTCTGGTGGTGAAAATTGGAACTAATTTTGCTTTCTACACCAATCGCTTCTGCATGTTCCCAAATATGCTCCTACGGAGTTTGATTGCATTCTGGCGAGTGGTTACGTCTCCAGAGTTCTCTGAACATCGATACTTATTTTATGATAACCTGGTACTTTCAAGACTTGTCTCGTATTCAACGAATACTACCAAATATTGTTTGAGTATTGCTATTTTCCATTTAAAAGAAATTTAAAAATCGCGTACCGAATAATTGTACTGTAACAAGTAGGGTGACTATTCAGCTCAACAGTATTTTTCTTTTTCTTTTTTAAAAATAATTTTAGACTAGTCAATTGATCGTTATTAAGATCTGAAAGTATTCACTCTGCTTCTGCGAATTGCATATCTCGTGAAGATTATCTTCATTTTCTTCCTTAATCATACTTTTTTTTTTCAATTAATGACAGTGCATCTCATAGAGCAGGATCTGTGTACAAAATTACAAATATTCTTCGATCTAGAATTGTTACAGATGTTGCACGGAGTTGGTGCGAATGGTCTTCATCGATTACCTATAAACAATAGTTTGACTAGCAGCGCCCTCTAATGGTTGGAGGAATAGTTTTTCAACGAATATTCATTGATTTCATTTTCAATAGGTTATATCAAAGCAAATTTTCATATTTCTCAAGTGAGAAGATACTCGCCTCGTTTATTGAACTCAACGAACGAGTAACAAAAAAAAGTTAATAAAAAGCAGAAAAAATCGAAAATAGAAACGTTTGGTTCAAACGGAAACAATACAAAAATTTATTAAATACTGTTTCGTACAGCTGCTGGTTAAATTACTATTAAACTGAGTACGAACTTCTGGAATGTGTGAGACTCATGTTGTATAAAACATGACGTTTTCGTTTCAACTTGTGAAATTACGGTATACTTTCAAACTGGGGTTAACTAACGTTGAAACTGAATGCGGTAGAAATACTATTTACGGTTACAAAACAGGGAAAAGTCAGTGATGGAATCTCTTCTTCAAACGTTAATCTCTACTCTTACAGTTTTTGCTCTCTTGGAATCAGAATTGAAAACTGGAAGTTGTAGTTATTTTTTTATTTTTTTTTACACTTCTACAGGCAATCTATACATATATAAATGAAAGAGATTATGTTTGTGACTATGTACTTCTTGAATCACCCGATCGATCTCGACCACATTTTCAAAATAGATGAGGTTCGAGACTGCAATGTTTTTTTTTCTTTCCTTTTTTTTACATTTCGTTTTGACCGTTTTACATTTTAAAACTGTTCCAAGATGATCAATATTAGTGTCGAATCCATAGTTTTAGCGGTAGGCCGAGATGAACAATGACACTTCCGATGCCGTTTGAATCCAAATTCATTCTCACAATTTGGGAGAGGGATATATATATATATATATATATATATATATATGATCGAAAATGACCGTTATTAGTGTCAAATCAATAGTTTTTGGGGCCATTAAGACGAACAGTGACACTTCCGATACCATTTTAAACGAAAATTAAGCCCTTTATGTCCAAAATATACAGTGGCGGATCAAGGGAGGGGCTATAGGGGCTATAACACCCCCTTAACGCTCAGGTATACACTGGATAAAAATGAGCTTCAATTCTGCTTTACACAGGATGAAAGGGCAAAATATGGTTTAGCCCCTTCCTTGATCATATCCTGGACCCGCCCATATATATATATATATATATATATATATATATATATATATATATATATATATATATATATATATATATATATATATAAACTGAAATGTAGTTTATTCTTCGGATCCTCAGTGCATATCAAAATTTCGTTTCCCGCTACCAATTACTATTTTCTATTATGATAATCAACATCGAAATCGGAAGGAGTATCATATTTCTAATTGTTCCGATTTTAGTACAAACATAACGACAAAGAAAGAACTTATTCTTGCAACGCTAAATCCATATTAGAAATCTCATCTCGCCATATATGTTCACTTTGCTTTATCGCTCTCAGGGTAGAAACAAGAAATAATATACGAGGGTCATCCGGAAAGTAAGTTTACAAGGTCTATTTGACAATAATCTACATTAGATTGTACTTCGGTATCTGTATTCTCCAAGATGTTTTTTTCAAGGTTGGTAAATGATGATAATCACTGAACGCCAGATCAGTGGTCTATGGTGGATGTTCCACATACTCTTATCAAAACTGCCGCAATACTTCTTGAGTGCCAGTAGCAGTATGCAGCTGACACCAGAAGCACATCTTTTAACAGCATTCTAGAGTGTTTACGGCGAATAACACCTCGTAAAGGTTTCTAGGTTGCACCGCGGACAATTGCATTAATTGTTGCTCCATTCTCCAAGAAACTGACCAGTAGCACATCTTTTTGATCCCAGAAGAGAGTAATCATCACTTTGGCAACCTACTTCACGACTTGGATTTCTTGGTGCATGGGGATACTGAATGCTTCCACTCCATGCGTTTTTTTTTTAATCTTTTATAGGGTATGGCGGTTAACCCCGGTTTCGTCACTAGTGGTAATAGTCTCACAAGGCATAATGCCGCAAGAATGACATAGTATAACCCATTCTATGTACTTTGTTTTCAGAAAGATTTCGTGACACCCATCAGGCACTCACTTTGTGAAATCCCAACTTCAATAATGTGGCTTACTGTTGCGCGTGACAAACCCAAGTTAAATGTTAGTCGCCTGATAATAATTCTTTTGTTCTCCAAGATTGCGTGCTGCATTTTTTTTGTATCCCCTTCCAACTGTTGTGAGTGTGTAACTACGCGCACATTCCACTGTTGTTATCCTCCCGGTTCGAAATTGGCTGCTCAATTTTGACTCACTCTTACGACTCATCACTTTTCCCCATAAACGTCCTGCAGCTAAAGATAAATCTCCGCAGCTGACACGATTTTTACGTTAAGAAATCGAACGACAGCGAACTTCCTGCTTGGACCATAGCTTTTCTTGACCTTCCATTTTCAACCGCTAAGACTTTACACCTAAAACAACGTAATAATTTTGCAATATTTGGATGGTATTTAAAGAGAAAGCCATACAAAGGTGTCAAGATACGAAGATGTTAAAATAGCGGTGTAACTCCCACTTCATAGTCTGAAACCTACATTTTACGAGAGTAGCATCGACAGGCTCATCTCATCGTTAAACAAATGTCTCAATCATATTGGCGAATATGTTGAAAATTAAGTGTTGACCGTAGCGCGCAATGTCCATTGGTTCATGTAAAACATGCAACATAATTATTGCCACATGCGTCTTCCAATCATTCTTTTGAGATGTCCCTCGTATTTGTATAACTTTCAGTTGGATGAGTGAGATGATAGTAAAAATTAAACTAAATTCGTGTTAAGAAGTGCAAGTGGTACATTTATTATTTGCATTTTCAGTACAGGAACACAACAATGAAAGTCACTCCGGAGACAATGTGTTTCATGAAGACAATCATTTTTCTATATGTTGCCGAAACTGTAACACAATTTATTAAAGGTTTTTATTTTGGTAAGATTTTATTTTTATTGAAGTCCAACAATTACTATATGGATCAATTTATTGTTTGGATTGGATTGAATTTGAGGTTAGCGTTCTTTTCAGCGGCGAGACTATGTGAGGCGTGGACCCACAACTTAACACACACATGATCTCCCGCCAGGAACTGAACCCTGGTCTCCTGCTTCAAAGACAAGTGTCCTATATCCGGATAAGTCACGAGGGTGCTCGTTATCGTTTTAGTGTTTCATTATCGTGGTAGTGGATTCCCCCAATTCTAATATTATATCATGGAGTAGAATTATAGTCGTTAGATAAATTTCTCTACCTACTATAATTCTATGGCATGATATAATATTAGAATTGGGGTAATCCACTGACAGGGTTCGTTAGTAGAGTGCTTACTGTAGTGCAAAGCGTTTCAATTCCATATACCTGAGGTTAAACGCTCGGGCGCCATGCCTGCAGAGCATGGTAGGACTGACTCGCTAGCAGTCTGCCTCAACCAATAGGTTAACTGGCAGGCACTCAGGACTTCGGTCCGGCCGCGCAGTGGGCGTATCCCACTCCCTCAGAGAATGGGGGTTACATCGCTTCGGCGAGTCAGAATTAGGGGACATATTCTGACGGTGCACTTCGTGCACGAGGAACAATAGCATATATTGTGGAACTACGAGCGGGGTGCATTACATTCTTGCGGAACCCGTCCATTAAATAGACCGAACGGTCGCGGGCATGCTCCCCATGCATGCAATTAAGCATGGCATAGTAGACCACTAGCGAAACCATACCTGAGGTTGAACATACCCGTGAATTTCGTCAGTTTTATCTCGTTTTCTTCTCTTTTCTATTCCGTTAATTCCTCTATTATAAAACAACTTTTATTTATTACCTATTTTCATTAGATGTCTAATATAAACATGAAATGTCAGAGATTTTCTTTCATTTTTCAGTTAACAACATCTAATTTGTTACTAGGTGTCTTTTTTTTAAATTATGGCACACTTTTGTTTCAGACATTTTCCTCAGATCCACAATAGTAGTATAGGAACAGAACAATATGTTGTGCAATCTTTCAGAAGCCTAAATATATATCCAGTGATGGATCTTGAGGGAAGTCACATAGTTAAAAAAAAAGTTCTAAACTAGAAAGCTTATCTAATGTACTAATTTGTGTATAAAACGTTCTTAAGCTATGTGGATATTTCTTGCTTTAGTTTGTGACGACATAATATACAGGGTATTACAAAAATGTGTTACAATATTTTGGGAAGATTCCTCAGGATCGAAATAAGGGGGAAAAGTTCATATGTATCTGTGCTCAAAAGTGGATAGTTTCGGAGTTATAGGGTTCCGAAAACGTGAAATAAGTGAACTAAGTAAGTGAAGTAAGTTCATAGCTCTACTCCTATGGGGTCAATCGTGGTCGGGTCAAAATATCACTTTGGGACTGGTGTGCGAACTATCCAAATATCCGTATCTAAAAATGCTCCGTACTTGCACACCAATTTCTAGAAAGGTAGGCGGAGAGTGTTCAAGTGTTCCCAAACAGCCTCTCTAAAAATGCTTGTGCAAGTACCGGAAGTTCTAAAAGATGGATATTTGGATAGTTCACATAGTAATGCTACAGCGATGTCTTGACCCGACAACGATCGGTTCTATAGTAGTGGACTATAGACCTTATAGTTCATTTGTTCACGTTTTCGGCACCCTGTAACTAAGAAGCTATGCATTTCCGATTACAGGTCCATATGAACTTTTTTTCTTATTTTAATGTCAGGAATTTATTACCAAAATATTGTGGCAACTTTTTAACACCTCTCTCTCTCTCTCTCTCTCTCTGTACACCTGTACACACACACTCTCTCTCACACAGATATATATATATATATATATATATATATATATATATATATATATATATATATATATATATATATATATATATATATATATATAAACAAAAATGTAATCTTTAAAAAACACATCAAGGTTCTTCGTTAACGAAATATATGATATTAGATGTAGCACTTGAACAGTATAAAGTTGTCTTATGTCTTGACTCGCAGTTCACTGTATTTTCTGTATCTAACAATGTATTGTCTACGAGCATGTTCCGCCATGTTTATGCCACATGACTAATGGAATGGTTTTTGTTCATCTCCTCTGATTTTAGTAGCAAGTTCCGAGACTTACCGCGCCGGGAGCACTTCACATCAAGAAAATTGAATACATGTTTTTTGTTTCTTTTTTCTTTAGCGACAAAAAGGGATAATTTAGTAGAAAGGATAAAATATAGAAGGAAACCATCTTTCTTGTTCAAGAGAGTAGAAAAAAAGTATAGGGTGTTTCTTGTGTGTTTGTAATGTGTTCTTTAGCTGAAATGCCAATGCATCTTACACTGTGTGCACTTGACGTGTTCCTCTTACGATTACATTGAAATTTACATTTTAGCAATTTTGAACAGATAATCTACAAACGCTCTGTCGTCACCAGTTTCTTGTGAAAGCACTGTAACTAATGTGTTACAAGAAGTTAGGATATCCGTGGAGATTTGCTACTGTAGTGGACGCGAATTACGGTTAGAGAAAGGAAGAAAAAGCTGCAAATGGCTCTATTGCAACATTTACCAAACTGTTCTGGAGCTGAGTCTACGTAAGTTGGAAGATTTAAGTACTTGGAATATTTCTGCTACTTATACCAACAATAACAGGCAAACGTCGCTGTCCCTGCGTCGCGCTAACCCTAATAATAAACAGTCATCCTAATAGATGTCACTACCTGTGCTATCGTTTCCTGCGTAACAAAGTATGAATATTCTCATAAATATGATACAGGGCTCCGTTGGCTCAGTGGTAGAGCGTTCACCTCGGGCGCATATGATCCTTGCTTCGATCCCAGTTCGTGCCAAATGAGCTTTGTGGTGGGGCAAGCACCGTGTGCGTGGGTTTTCTCGCAGTTCTCCCTTTTCCTCTCACTTTCTTTACTCCACCATTTCACTTATTTCTCATCATCACCGTCTCCTTTAGCCTAGCCGGCATAATCGTGAGACGTAAAACTTAAAGATTTTATTTTTTTAAGTTTTTTTTAATAAATATAACTACGGAGTTCGTTAGGCAGACTAAAATAAATTAATTTCTTAAATGTAAACAATTATAGGTTTTAATTAAGCACGATAGTAACATAGTGTAGAGCAGGCTGGGAGCTCAGGGGAACAACTAGAATCACATACTGGAGGTGAAACAGAAAAAAAGTCTGCACCATTATTTTGTTATGTGTGTACTTTATGCAATTGCATGCTATAAAAGATAGCGTCCTAAAATAATATTAATAATATAATCGAAAATTCACTTTTATGCTTGGAATGCCGTACGTGACAGAGAAAAAGGGCTCCAAAACATCTAAATGTAATATGTTGTATCACTTTTTATTTCTTAGCTGCTTTTCAATGGTTATCATTACCCCTCTATTGCATTAATATTATACATTAGACTTTGTTAAAAAAAAAAATACTTTCGTGTTTATCATTGCTGTAACCCAAACTTCGATCTCTCATACATGCTCAAAAATAGTCGCTCTTGGTTCCTAATGTTTATTTTTGTTAACAGATAAAGACATTTTCAATTGCCTTCCTTTAGTGCTTACTGCAAGTGCTTTGAATGTGAATGTGTAGTCTTGTCAAAAAAAAAAAAAAAAAAAAAAAAAAAAACATACTATGACCACTTATCGCTCTTTAGAGATCCTAGTAACAATATGCAAAAATAAACGAAACAAATATGGATATCTTTAGCTATCAAACATCTTTATTTTATTCGAAAATACTGAACTACTCTACTCACAGCTGAGGAACTGCGGCCGAAAAATATATACATGTTTACCTGAAGAAGATTTTTGTACTATGAACAAAAACTGCACGGTCGTGACAGGATTACACGCAAACTACAATGTTTCAGGTGGTAAATGTAGGAACAACTATCTTTCTGATTGGAACTTCGTGTTTTGTTCGAAAGAGATACAAACGGAAAATAATATACAACTCAAGTTTATGTAGGCAGTGCCTCCGCATCGCCTCGTATCTTCTACAATATCTTTGAAGGGTTCCTTAGCTTTCCCGGTAGGTGGCAGCACGGATAGCGGCCAAGTGGCTATATAATTCCTAGAAATGTAAATTGAGAGCTCCGTTCTTTATGTTGGCAATCACCCGACCCGTACAGCAGCAGTAGCAGGAGAACCAGCACCAAAGGCCAGATGGAACTAGAATAGGCAGTTGGCAACTCATGGAAGGCAGTGAAGAGAACGAATGCACCAAGACTTTCATAACGCGACACAGTGATTGATTAGAGCCACATGAGTGAAGTGCGACCTGTGGATGGACTTCATGTTAAGTATCCAACCTTTCTTTTTATCTGTACTGTCTGAATCCGTGTCTTCTGTATATAAATTTGTAAAATATATGAAATGTATAAAATTTTGATTATCATTTCAGAGAATCGAAACCACCTTTATCACTCCACGCCCCGTATGCGCAACCGAAGCAAAGTAGCTCAAGTGGTAGTGTTGGTTTCGCATTCGGAAGGTTGTGGGTTCGATTCACGCTGCCGAACATCCTGATTGGGGTTTTCCAGCATATTCCTCAGTCCTACCAGGCAAAAGCCGGGATGGTACCTACTAAACAGGCCCTGTCTGATTTCCCAAATCCTTTCCATTCTTATTATTGTTGTTAGGTATCCAGTATAAAATAGCCTCTGAGCTGTATCAGGTGATTGTGAAATAAATAAATAAATTAAATAAGTGCACCCTCTTATTTGCTCGAGCGTAAATGTGACGGTGACAAAATGTGAATTTGGAATTTTTAGTGGCATGTACTTTTTCCGTTGGTACCTGTTCAGGTGTGAGACTACATCCTTTTAAAGAGAGGTAGGTGGCCAAAATGGTTTGAACAAGACTGTATCCGTCTTCAATTTCTTGATTCTAAAGTACGTTTTGATTACACACATTCTAGCTACTCTTTGCTGCTACTATCACTCTACAATACTACGATCTTCAGTATTTATCTCCTAATTGATCACTAATTCAACCAACTTAAAAAAAAAAAGAATTGGCCACACCTTTGACTAAATTTATATTATTTCTACATTGTACATTATTTCTAACTGAAGATTACTTTTGCGGTTGCTCAATAGAAATAGGAATTACAATTTATGTTTACTAATGGTCTTTCATGTCTCTTTTCCATGATATCTCATTTGTTTCCAAGGTTGTTTCTTTTTCAGTTATGCTATAAATCAGCCTAAGCGTATGGCTATTTGAGAAAGCGTTTTTGATGCGTTATCCCGTAGCGAACGCGGCCAAGGTGGCTATTCGGTAATTTTACTTTCACCAGAGTTATAAATCATACTGTGGACCAGCCAGGGTTTTCGAGTCTTTTTGCCAGGTACAGGTGTGTAATAGCAGAGTTTCAATACTCTGCACAAGCCATCTTCCAAGCAGCTGTTTCTTGCTACAATCCCCTTGCCTGGCAACACGTCTTCCCTTTTTCTCCTTCCTTTTGAAATTTTTCAAACAGCAGGCTCGAGCTGACGTTTTCTTCGCGTTTTTATTGCTTTCGCGTTTGTGATTAGCCATCCACATTTAAATACATGGTCAGCGTATTTCAATCGTACGCATGAGCAGTAAATACGCGTTGCAATCGCTTCAAATAGCCGGGTACTAAGTGTCAGTCTTATTCGTCTGTTTGAGTTCTAAGCCTCACGATCATGCCCTAAAGCTAAGGTAGATGATAATAAACTAAATGTCGAATTAAGAAAATAGGCCTAAGGTTCATAAAATTGAAGATGGGTAGGTTAGTTATGCATCATGGAGTGGGCAGTTCATCTAAAAACTTTGAACTCGGTAGAACCCCGAGAAAACACATGCACACAGTATTCGTCATCCACAAAGCTTTATTGGCGAAAGTAAGGATCGACCAGGAACCCTGTGGACAGGAGGTGAGCGATCTACTACTGGGGTGTTGCACCCCCGCAAAAATGTTACTTGTCATCAGAAGCAGTACATCTAAAAGAGGTGCGCATTGGGGAAGGGTCCAAGCTATGGGGTGCGTCCAATAGTACAACCCACTATGTCTATACAGTATTGAACGGATAATATTCTGCACCCTAAAAGACGATAAGTAATTTTAAAATACCTCCACCTATATTTTCGAAAAAAATGGACAAAAAATCCTTCTTAAACTAACTTTGGAAAAGATATTTCTAAGGTGCCTAATATATATATATATATATATATATATATATATATATATATATATATATTCAAAAAATAATTTATAGCCCTCATGTTATGCCGCTATAGTGTAGTACTTTTAAATCATCAACCTGTAAATTTTATTTATTCATTAATTTTAGGGTGTATGGTATTTAATCCGAAGTACAAAATGTGATATTATTACCCATTCAAAAAATTAATTACGGTCTCTTTAGAAAAAAAAAATCACGTACAAAAATAATAACAAAAGAAATATATGAAGCACTTAAATGACATATTTATTTGCGCACCACAACCAACAATAGAGGAACAATAATCAAGATTGAACCAAATTGCCTTTTCATCTCCAAAAACCAAATAGCGATAAATAAGTTATCATTTGCAAAGGTACTCATTGGATTCTGTTAATTGAAGTTAATAATTAAACTGTCGGTTTGTAGATTGGCTAATGTAAAGTAAGGCTCCATCTCAAATACAAAATGAGAGATAACCATTCACATTTCATGAGACTTTTCATTACGTTGAACATAAATGACGAAGTGTTATCTGATGCATAACAAGCAAAATTCCATTCTCTCGAGTGGATTCAACAAAATAAACAGCTAACAAATGAAACATAAACTGATGAGCTGTGTGGCTTTTCATTGAAATAATATGAATACCATCTCCTATTTGGTATCCACAACCAGATACAAAAGTGTTTTATTTATTTTTTTTATTTCGTTTCTTTTTTTAGTTTTTAAAATTGCTACCTACGATAATAAAATAATGAAATCTAACAAAAATGCTTTTGCGTTCAGCTATGCTGAACATTTTTTTTTAAAGTAGAGTTTACAAAGGAAAAATAGACTAGCCTAATACACAAGAGTTCATTCATTTTTGTATTAACTTTGATACTATATATGCATCTATGCATTTATTTGTTTATTTACAAGTGTTATACATATAGATCTTGGTTCATTTTACACTGAAACAATCCAACATAAAAATACACAGAAAGCAACAACAATAATAATATATACAATTTATTATGGTATTGTTATTGCTTTCTGTGTATTTTAATGTTGGATTCTTTCAGTGTAAAATGAACCAAATATAATGATAAACTATCGCGAATCTAATATATGTTGCTATAACTTGGTCAGTTATACGTTTGAAAAATATATATAGCGAACAATTATTCGCTTTTATATATATAATTATTATTTGAAAATTTTTCAATGGCCAAGTTATAGCAACATATATTAGATTCACGGAGCTCATCATTATATTTATAGTTTTTTTTTTCTGTAATCGTATTCAATATTGTACTACAAGTAACATAAATTTGTATATTAAAAAAAAACGAAAATAACTTTTAAAAAATCAAAAAAATATATGGAAAAAATAGAAAAAAAAATAACCGGATTGAATGGAAAACATATTAGAAAGCTTAAGAACTAATTTTCTTTGTTTATTGAAGTTCGTTGAAGTCTCTTTCAAACACAAAAGCTACATGAGACGTAAGCACCGCACAGTAATGCGTGCAATACCCCGCTCACCTGGATTCGAATTCGAAATCCCATACAACAGAAACTTTCGAGTTTGCCATTACACCAGCGGGAGAGACAATCATGCGTAATGATAAGGGAGAAAAATATTGAACTGTTGCGAAACATGATCGCTTACTCTGAGGGAAGAAAGCAGACTGAAAATATAACAAAATCCTGAGAAGAATATTCGGACTCAAAAGGAATAGGAATGGGGAATGGAAGAAACTTCATAACAAGGAATTGGATAATTTTTGCCCTTTACCAAACATTGTTAGGGTCATCAAGTCTAGGAGGATAAGGTGGGCAAATCATGTACTCAGAATGTAAGAAAGTAGGAACACTTCCAAGATTTTAACTGGAAATCCAATCGGAAATCATGCGTTAGGAAGACCTAGGTGCAGATGAGAGGGCAATATTAAGATGGATCTCACAGGAATAGGAATATAAGTGGAAATTGGATCCACTTGGCTAAAGATAGAAGTAAATGGAGAGCTTTCGTGAACGCAGCATGGAATCTCCGGGTTTCGTAGGGAGAGAGAGAAAGGGGAAAAAAGAAATGAGTACGACTTTGCTTGAAAATAGTTTTAAGGGAGATGATACAAGGCATAGTGGAATAAACGATAAGTATATCCAACATTACAATTGTTAAATCTTATTTTAAGACATAAAACATAAGGCGAAGGCTATGACTCATCTTTTCTTGTTTAATCTTCAAAAGAGCCCACTATCTTTTATAAGTAATGATCCTACAATAAAAGCAGGCATAACCATATATTTAAACATATGTATGTGCATCAATTAGGGATTCATAATTCAGCACATGTGTGATTGCAAAAAGAGATATGTAAAGAAAAATAGTACACACGTGTTTAAAAACACAATCACGCACACATTCGCATTTGCTCACACGAACTTACAGACCAACATACAAGGAAGTTGATAGGGAGAAGCATTCAGACTATCTGAAGCCTGGAGAGCCATTCTTTTTTTTTTTTTTTTTTTTTCGTTTTTCAGTCATGTATGAGAACCAGACGATAGATAACGTTTCTACCTTCTGCTTCCCTTGTTAACGGCATTCTGGTTTCGAAATTTCATTCTTGGAATGAGTTAAATATTGAGAAGCAGACAAATATCTAAAGTTAGTATCTTTATGTTAAAGTCTCCCTTGGGAGTAGATGGTTCTCACCAATAAATCCCGTCCCTATTTGTGAAGATAGCCGTGCTGGTTGGGATATGCGTATCTCTTACGAGTACCATTCCCAGTCACGTGCAAGCCTCATAGCTTAGATAAAGCCCATCGCAAATGGGGGGAGAAAGTTCACACCCTTCCTATTATTTGCATAGCAACACAAATCGATACGGTACAATTTCCATACGCTTTTTCCGAAGTCTACATTCACGTTAATTTCCTGTTATTACTGCCACACGAAACAATCGGTCATGCTGTAATTGTCTAATGATTCCACTAAGATCTTCAAATATGAATTATGTTTGTATAGTATGTGTATATGTGTAATTATGTGCAGATATCCTTCTGCATGTGTGTATATAACGCGATGGCCAAACATTGAATACACTGAAAGATTAACTGCCCTTTATAGTATCTTCACAACTTCATGAAGCTTCCAAATTTACGTATATCGTCCTTCGTCAAATATTATCACGAGACGTGTTTCTGCAGAAAATCTAAAAGGTATCAGGTTGAGCTGTCTTCAGATGTTAAAGGCATTTTTTTCCAATTTAGCAAAAAGGTTGCCAAGACCAAACTTTTCGCAAATTAGCAGACAATTTTAGTTAAAGATGACAAGGTGACTCAACACTAGAGCCCTAACCTCTAGCACGAGACGTTTTTAATTCAATGCCAGGCCAGTGGACATTACATTTTTGGAAGGTTATCCTGTTTCTTTACACTTGCGCATTTCCTCAAAATAGTTCATCATAATTCACTTACATCTTTTTATCTAACATTACATCACCACAAGATGCAATTTTGGCATTCAGTTCACTCGTCTTTTTATAAAGCTGCATTGGCTAACTTTAATTGTAGAAATTTTAAGTGCAGTTTCTTGCTAAAGTAACAATTTATCTCTGAATATATAATTTCTTAAATCGACCACATAAACAAATGAGGAGCTTGTTTCCAAACTCCACCTAAGTCATTTTTTGAAATTTTACAGGAGAAGCGAAAACCGTGTATCGCTCTGGTTCTGTATTTAATGAAAAATACTTGAACGATATCTTTTATGTCTAGTGGCACATAACAAGATGCTAGATTTTAAGAAATGTCTGATTTTAGGTTTAGGCCTAAATGGCGGGAAAATGTTTCATTTCCGTCCATAAACCACCTAAGTCATATGTTTTCTCAGAAAAAAGTCAGCTACTGCTCAATGATTACACTCTACTATCATTATATCTTGTAAAACATATAAAATAATAATGATAGTGATAATAATAACAATAATAATAATAATAATAATAATAATAATAATAATAATAATAATAATAATAATAATAATAATTTATATTTGATTATACTGTGTGCTTATTTACACTAAAATGTAAGATTAACATGATTTGTTTGTTTTTAATGAATTTTTAATTATTTTAGTTCTAAGATTTATATTTTAAACTTTCATTTTTTGTAAGTGTACGTTTATATTAATTATATTTTATTATTTCTTTACCCAGTTACCGGAATATCTTGATCGCTTCCTTCCCTTCTCTTCCGTCACAGGCTCTAGTAATCCAATTTCCATTTTGTAGTACAGGTGTATTATTTTCAGCCAGTTTTAATAACAACATAGTAGTCTCTTGTATACACGGTATATACGCTTTTCTTTAAATACCTTTTTTACTGGTTGTTAACTCTTACAATAACTAACTGTTTTTTAAGCAAATTCTAAACAATAGATTAATTTTCGCTCCAAATCTAAACATAAACACCAATCAGAGAAATAGTAACAATGAATATCAAAGTTTCAAAGCAGATATTGTAAATAATACCAATGTGACTTAAGTGGAGTTTGTAATTAATATTTTTAATGACTTAGATGCATTTTCGAAAAAAAAAAATGTGATTTTTTTTTACATTTAATTTCAGGACGACTTAACTGAGTTTTGAGAGATTATATAGTCAGTCATGTGTATCTACTCCTAATACACAAATAAAGCGCAAAAACCGAAATTTTAAAAAAAGTGACTTAGGCGGTGTTTGGAAACGAGCTCCTCAAATAATGTTTAGTTGTGTTTATCGTGACAGAAACAAATGGCTGCAATACTAACGTCTACATTCTCCCGCAATCACTAAACAGAGAAGAACTGTTTCAATATAAATAAATTGGAATATTTTTATTGATAAAATTAATCGTAATATTTGTTGGTTCTTTTTGGGGAAATGTCAATCACAGTGATTTTAATTTAGTACTGTATACAGCGAGGTAAGAAAGAAAGTTGTCGCCTTTGACGTGGAAGACACAGGTTCGATTCGCGGCGGGAGCTCATGTGGTTCGGACTCCACGTTAATCAGTAGGTCCCGTCTCATATTGCCTCGCTGTTGAAAGGGACGTTCAACTCAAAATCAAATCAAATCAAGTTGTGTACAGGGGCCACGGTGGCTCAGTGGTAGAGTGTTCACCTCTGTTGCTTGGGGTCCCGGGTTCCATCCCAGCCCCCGCCAAGTGAACTTTGTGGTGGACAAACACCGTGTGCGTGGGTTTTCTCGGGGTTCTCCCGTTTCATCCCACTTTCTTCATTCCACCATTTCATACATTACTCACCATCACCATCTCCTTTAGCCTATCCGGCATAAGCATGGGACGTAAAACTCAAAGATTTTTTTCAAGTTGTCTACAAAGCGTATTGTTTCATATTCCATGTATTTTCATCATTATATAACAGCTCTCCCCGCTGTCTAGTAATTAGCGCTTGTCCATTTGGTGGAAGTGATTTTGGGTCCGATTCCCGGTGGAAGAGCACAAACAATTTAATTTCATAATCATTCACTTTCGTTAATTATCCGTGTTCATTAACCTAAAGGACATAATCGTTAAACATTAAAAATTATGAGGGCCATTCGGAAAGTTACCTCTAATAGGTTAAAAAAAGAAACATCAAAGTAAATAAGAATAATTATAAACATGCATCTGAAAATTACTTGTTTGCTATATTTTTCAGCATTTCCATAAACATTCAAGTACTTATTATATCTCTGCACTAGCTTAGAAATTCCATCAACATAAAAATCTCCCCACTGTGCCTTAAGCCACAATACTTTCTGTAGCTTAACCTCTGTATCACTACATCATATAACACAGTCCTGGAAGTTTGTGGAAATTCATCGAAAAGCTCCAAGGTTGTGAAACGTCGATTTTCGCTAACTTTTCCATCAATTCTCTGAACGAGGTCATCAGTGACCGCTGATGCCCTACCACTTCTCTCTTCGTCATGAATGTTTGTTCGTCAAATTTTAAATGAACGAACAACTTCACTTATCACACTTGGTCCATACACGCATAAAGTTCCCGATGAATAGCTGTTGCAGAATATTGCTTTGCCCTAAGAAAATATATAACAGTTCGTACTCTGCACTTAGCGGGGTTTTCTATTGCAGTACACATTTTGAGACAAAGTTTAGGTCTATGCATCAATATGCAATGTTCTGAATACCAGTAATATAATTATTAAAATTTTTCAGAAATAATATTCATTAACTGTTGATAAGCACTTGTTTTTCATAGTGGTAACATACAAATTCCAACATACTCGTAGAACAATATTTCCGTGTACGTAATTAATTTTCTGGTTCACATTTTGAATTTAAAGTGTTTACGGTAAATATGTGTTCTACTTTGGACAAGAGTATTATTTAAAATTAATTTACGTTTATCACTGTATCATTTAATCCTCCTAACAGTAAGAACGACACGGACACTCAGCGTTTTTTTTTCTTTTCTTTTATATATATTAACTGTTACGCAAGCGCCTGAAATTTCATCAGTCTACCAATAAATTTTCTCTCCTTGTAGAGGAGAGATATTCGTACATGCATTCAATATTTGAAAATTAAAATACATCGCACTATATGTTCCACGGGCAAGATTATCTAAGGAGAGCTCTAAAATTTGAAGGTTGAATTAATTTTGATTAACTTCTTGCATACCAGTGACATTCGTGTGGATATCATAAAATACTCCGTTGCAAAATACGAGTGACATCCACGGGGATGTCATGAAAATGTATCCCTTGTTAAGGATCGTATTGATCATGGAAACGATGAAATTATTTAGTAGATGCAAGACAAGAGTTAGTTCTACTATTTATCCGTATTTGACAACACCTTACTGACAGAAAAGACAAAAAAAAATGTCTCTGTAGTTGGCAGGCTTTAGGGAACATTCAATTGAAACACATTATGCTTGTTTTGACGATAAACAATTAGAAAATTCGAGATCGTATTTTGAGATCGAAAAAAAAAAGAAAAAGAAAAACACTTTACTTTTGATCTGTGGTCAGCGTTGTCAACCTGAAGCAGCATAAAATCATTTCAATCAATATTTTAGTACAAATGTTTCATAATGCAAACAATTGTTTTTATCAGTAATGTGAATGCTCTCTTCTCGCGTGCACAACAACTATGCACTATATAACGGTATAGACAGTCTTTCAACAGTAAATGAAAGCCTGGTATTACAGCAAGAGAAAACGACACCTGGAATACAAGAGGTTAATTTTGACTTTTTGTGCAATTTTGGAAGGTTTAACAATTTTGTCAAACATACCCTATTACGTTGCAATTGCATGTTAGAAGCAATGGTTTATACAAACACAACTTGTTTCCTTAATCCAGGACAAAAACAGCTCATATTCTGAAAAGCAACTTCGATTGTTATGTGGGTCAAAGTGACACAATTTTGCCCTTCCGTAGAATGTAAATCACGTCGGAGTTCCGAGAGTTAAACCCTGAATCAATACAGATATTTCTTTTAATTTTGCTATGGATTACAAAAATTACAAAATAATGTATTTCGTGTCGTTAATTCATCTTGTGATCGACATATCAGGATATAACAATATTGATCAATATACTAGAATAACATTTTCCGTACGTTACTATCAGCTGTAATTGACACATTTGTTTTCATACCAACAGAATTAAGTTGCAGGTGCATCACATAAATATTTTGTGCATACAGGTGGCACATTCTTTCTTGCATTTTTCCTTTTTGATATGTATGTTAATGTATCATTGGAGTTGCAAATTTCGTATAGATAAAATGCCCCAAATAACAATTGCAAAATACTGTATGTCTCAACCATATGCATCCGCTTGGATCTTGGGTCCGGAAACACATTTTTCCAAGTACATAGTTACTGAAGTTCCGTGTTCTGTTGCGAAAAGTCTTTTCTAACTTGTTCCAAAGCTGAGAATTATTTAAATTTATTTTGTGTGCAAGAAGTAAATTTAGTCTGTTTCTTGGAAAGCATTAGTCAGTTTTTAGACTTCCAAAGTATCTTACGCAAAAGGATAGGAAGTACTCTCACAAGTAAAGGGTCCAAATGGATGAATTGAGGTGCGGGATGAGACATAGTGTGCCTGATATAAGATGTGAAAATATGTATTTATGCAAAGTTATAGCGGCTGAGCGCCATAAGAAATGGAGGGGGAGGGGGTCAAAGTTGGTGGGAGAAGGGCTACGCTATGTCATTGAAATACATCAAATAAACTGTTCAACCGTAAAAATATTGAAAGATAGACAATGCAAACGGTAGTAGTCTCACATATTGACAAAAGAAGAATGGACGCAAGTAGATCTCAAACCTCCGCCGCCATCTTGAGATCCACCGTTTTGAAATCCGTGATCTTTTTTTGAAATTGAAAGATAGTCATGTGATATATCAATTAGGACAAGCATGTTCTCAAGAAGTCAATTATGAACGTTGGTGATCGCTATCTGTACTTATCTGGAAGATTTAGGATTATATTTATAGTCATTTACAAAAAATCTAGAAGACTGATACTCGTATGTTGAAAGTTTGTTTATCACGAAAACACTTGTAAGTTAAACCTATCCAAAAGTCAAGAAAACTAACAGTGAAATTTGATAATAATATTGTAATAAAATACAACTTGGATATCAAATGTCACTGTTAGTTTTCTTGACTTGTGGATAGGTTTAACTTACAAGTGCTTTAGTGATAAACCAAACTTTCAACGCACGAGTATCAGTCTTGTTGTGTTTGTGTGTTTGTGTGTGTGTTGATTCAGTGTTTGAAGAATAGGTTTGATCTCCTCTTTTAATCTTTAACTCAAACCGGAACTAATATAAATCTATCATTTTTACTTTCAAACCAAGCGTTTACATTGCTCAATCAATATACTATTACTTAGCTCTCCATACTGTGTAGCCTATAAGTAGTTAATAATTTAAATGTCTACTTGTTCCAGTTTAATGTAAATTTGAACCAGTATTATTTCAATTCAAGAAGTATATTCATACTGGATGGAAAGAAAAGGAATTAATGAAAATAAATTAACGTAATTCTCCAATATTGAGACTATCTAAAAGGAAGGAGAGTACATAATAATAATAATAATAATAATAATAATAATAATAATAATAATAATAATAATAATAATAATAATAATAATAATAATAATAATATATTATTATTATTATTATTATTATTATTATTATTAGTAGTAGTAGTAGTAGTAGTAGTAGTAGTAGTAGTAGTAGTAGTAGTAGTAGTAGTAGTATTTTCCTAATGAGAGAGTTGCCGTAACCTTAGATCAGTCATTTCCAATTCATAATGTATGACGTAGGAGTGGGTTTTTACGGGTATGATTCCCAGCGAGAGCTGATGTAGTTCGGATTTCGCATTAATCAGTATTTGCACGTTTTATATAGTCTCGTTGCTGAACGGGGCGTTAAATCCAAAATCAACTCAACTAAACTCGTTTTAACTACTCGATTAACTACTTGTTTTAACTGTGAGAAGTTTCACATAAAATATTATGTTATATCTTCTATGGCTAGGTATGTACTTTTAGAATGCCCTGGACATCTGCTTTAGTTGATGCATTGTGACAATGAATTATCGCTACTTATATTTTTCACCCTGAAACCCATGAATATATATCCAGTCATGTTCAAACAAACGCGGCTGTCATTTTGCTTTCAAACGCTTTGGATTCTTGTTAGTAGATGGAATAAAATTAAGTAAATGTAAATGTTCTTTTACCAAATGATACATTTAATTTAAGCCAAAACGCTAAGCTTTCTTGCGTACCGTTGTGAAAATATGGTCCATAAAGGGGAGATGGAAGACTAATGTTTTAACAGGACAGTACATATCTACGTACATACTAAAACATCGTCGGTTAGGAATTATGTTGAAATTATATGGCACATTCAGTGCACAAGGGAATCAGGTTCACTTTTGGTCTTATTTCAACTTCATGATCTATATCTGAAGTGCGTGCATTTAAGCGTAGCATACAGACATTCTCCCCATTCTTTCTCAACTCTGATAATTGGAGTTTGTTCCTTTATGCTTTGAAGGACCCATATGAAAAAATACGGGATAAACACCATTAGTAACGTGTTCAACTTTGAGCAAAAGTGAACAATTTTCCACCATATTTCTTGGATTCTTGTGCAAAGGGTGTTACATCACGAAACTACATTTTCTTGTAACTTCAGATTAAGTATCATTAAAAGAGAAAACACATTCTCAACACGTATGTACAAGGAGCTAAATCAAATTAAAAGCTATTCAGAAGCTATGAGCTTGTATATGTTCTGAGAAGTCTCAAGAAATTATCAATCTACTTAAAATTCCAATTCAATTATTCCAAAATTTATTTTCTTTAACTTATAACCTTTACACAAACACGCGAGATTTAAGTTCTCATATGAAAAATAATTTTCAAACTTTTCATTTTATGTGTCGAATAAAGTTTGGCAAAGACACTGAATCTAATTGTTAATTACATTATCACATCATTTTCTGAAATATGCTATTTTGTTAATGTTCAAAATCAATATTGAATAACTATGACACAATTTGAAGCACCACACATATAATATTTATTGCTGTCCCTTGTTCTACCTGAAGCTCAAAAGAAGCAAATGAAGCTTGTAATTACCGAGAATTAAATTTTGTAAAAAAAGTACATAAAATACACTAATTATTGGCTATTAAATATTTATATTCTTGCATTATTACTCTCTTTCCTGCCATAAATGAAACTGCTAAGCTTTCATAAACTCCATTATACTTCCGAAACCTGTAACTATTATAGATCGATGACCTACATTTGTAGAATTTAATTTTCTCTTCGTGTTACGTAAGTAAAAAGACTACTTTCGAGAAATTAGATGACACTACCTTTACGAAAGTTCAAAATGTTTCATAGCAACGCCCAGTAATTAAGTCTTTCCCGATTACTTAAAATCTGTGAGCATAACGCATAATGTGAATAATTAGTTGAAAACACTTTTTTTATAATTACACGAATTGGTAAATTAATTTAGAGAATTTCAAAACAAGGAAATAGATATAGCTGAAAAGTGATGACTTGACCTCTAATACAGTTAAAAATTATTAATTTGACTGCAAGGAAAACCTTCCAGGAAATGGAGAATTTAACAATTGCACATCACTGCAGCAAAAAGTAATCAACCAATCGAGCTGAAATTTAATACACAGAAATACACTAAAATGTGCCCAGGTCCGAAGGGACGGTATATATATATATATATATATATATATATATATATATATATATATATATATATATATATATATATATATATAGATATAGATATAGATAGATAGATACATAGATAGATATATATATAGATAGATAGATATATAGATAGATAGATAGATAGATAGATAGATAGATAGATAGATAGATAGATAGATAGATAGATAGATAGATATAATATTATCCGCGGTAACACGCGGTGATATATGCTAATTATTAATAAATTTGAATCGTAACTGTGACTGCTTCGATGTTTCGTTCATCATTAAAAAAATAAATTCATATCTATCACTGTGATTTTATTGTTTAGTTGTGTGTGACCAGGAAAACTTAATAACACGAACTATTTTGTGTAACGTATGTAATAAATTCAACGAGTTTCTCTCAGTTGTTTCTGCAGAAAGTGTTTTCGAAATTTACATTCGTTAGATGTATTTATATTAATATATGCTCCCTTGTGCTGTCGGCTTTCCATGCTCAAACACATTTTACACCTTCTTGATTACTTCTACGTACAAGTCTGTGTTTGGTCATATTTTATATTCAGTGACTTCCAGGAAAGCAAAACAACCTACTATGCATATTTTACTTGGTTTCAACACGCACAAAGTATACACACCGTCCGCAAACTGCAAACCGCAACTGTGAGCACACACTTGATACCGTAATTGGTGATTACCCACAGCTTGTCACGTTAACGCTTCAAAAGATGCAGTTGGTGACTATTTCAATTTGTATGAGATTATTTGGTTTTGATTTGATGAGGTTACTCTGGAATATTGCGAGCTAGAATGTGGCTGATTTTATAATTATATAAAGAAAAAAAAAAACTCAGTTAAAGTGGAATGTTCAGTGCACAAGGGAATTAAGTCAACTTTTGGTCATTTTGGATGCATTTCATCTTTAAGATCTCTAAATCCCTTTCAAAGCTTAAAAGATTCATGTCCAGATACTGTAAATATATTTATTTTATATGCATATAATACAAAATCAGTGTTAATATTTCAATGTACTTAAACGTATCGTGCAAACTTTATGATTTCTCTTCTCTGAATTTTGGTAATTGTACTTAATTCATTTGTGCTCTCAATAACATATTTTTTTTCCTGACTTCCATATGCAAAACTTAAGTGAGCTTGTTTCTTGGCACGCTAATGTAAGCATTTTAGTGTTATAAATTTAATTTTATTAAATCAGTTCTCAGTAATGAATGACTTTCATAACTAAGCAGTTTGGGAGTAGCTAACGATAAGTGTCATTTTCTACCTTTCCAGACAACTGGAAAACAAACTTCATCATCCTTATGCTATTTAAAGCAATGACTCATACCAAAAAAGCTTCTCCTGTCATATGCAAATACAATTCCAAACTTGAACTTCCTATATAGAATTCTGTGTTCGGATCCCAACCCATTGCACCTAGTAGGTCAATTTCACCGGAAATATGGCGCATACCATTGTCTTCCTTTGAGCCGCTCAATTAGTGTAATCGTTCAACAACCAGAAATTTCGTTCCACTTTTCTTTCTAATGATTACGATTTCTTGCTAAAAATGAAACCACAGATTTCTGGCACCAAAACAAGCAAAACAGTTTATATGACATATAGTCCGGAAATAGACACGGGAGAAGATAGACAATTCCGAAAATGGGGGAAAGGAATTTCACACCTGCCTACCGGAATAATGATAAGAGCTAGGAAATGGGTTTCAGAAATACATAAAAAGTAGTATCAGCTTGACCTGTTAACCGCATGTTACAAAACTGCGCTAGAGATTCTTCATACGTCATGAAGGAATGCACCAATGTCTGTATTGTAAGCAACTACATCCACTCCAATTATCGCTGTGAGTATACCACATTCCATTGACCCTACCCAGTGTAGGAATTGCCAGGGGGGTGAGAAGGAAATCTCCCACTGTAGAACTGGATGTTTCCCATAAGTTTTGAATTTCCACATGTTAATTTTCTCGGATTTACATTTCATTCCTCCCTGTAAAATATCCTTATATTTCCATTCTGTCCCTGCGGTTAGTACAACCATGCTAGGGCGCGCTTTGCTTTGACCACCAGTTTGATGTCATCCATGTATCACAACGTCGTACTGTATTTTGTCCATCTTCATTGTACCGTTGCATTACCCGTGTCGGAAAGTCATTCCGTTAATCCCCAGACGATGTATGAGGAATCCCTTGCACACTTATGTCAAATATTTGAACATGCGTTAAATTTTCAACTTATTTCTCAAGAACGTTTGTATGCACTGTAGGATAAATGAAACGAATGATTAATGAACAGAAACGCAGGAGGAGACACGGGGACTTCGAGAAAGTCCACGAACACGAAGTTGTCTATCATAAACTCTCATGGCCTAGTATCGAACCAGGGACTACTTAAGCCAGAGTTGAGAGCACCGCCACTGAACCAATGTGCCCCTCGTTATTTCCCATGTATCAATGTTACTTAGTAAATCAATTATCATGTGTCTGGGTTTTCTTGATAATAAGTTACTTTGTTATTAACAACATGTCATAGGATAACATCAATGCAAGATACGTTATTTTCTTTCTTCGGGACACAAATCATTCTCAAGCAGTGCACTAAAAACATATAAACAGAATGAAAAATATGTTTTTCTATTTTAGTTATCTCCAATGTGAATTTATTTCTCACTTTTTCAACACTTTTGTATTAATATTTTACCACCTAGCTAATTTGGGAACAGAAATTGATTTTTGGAATCCCTTTTGCCACCCCTTAGAGACTTGCACGGGCTTGGGCTGGCCGACACTGATTTCTTTTCACGTCGGGCCTGGCTGGGGCGATCAATTGCAATTCTTTAATAATTATTGACTTTCGGTAAAGATAATTGGAATAAAGCTAAACGTTGAAGAAGTGTGTCCGTGAAAAATGTTACAAAGAATGCAATACGGTAGCTATTTACAGTTTGTGTTGCTTAGCGGCTCCACTTTCATTTTAGAGGATTGCAGGAATTATGCGATAAATTGAGCTCTGACCTTGACCTTCACTGAACTCAAAATATAACAAGAAGGGGTGGGAATGTTTTGCCTGTCGCTAAACAATATTGCCGACACTGATTTCTTTTCACGTCGGGCCTGGCTGGGGCGATCAATTGCAATTCTTTAATAATTATTGACTTTCGGTAAAGATAATTGGAATAAAGCTAAACGTTGAAGAAGTGTGTCCGTGAAAAATGTTACAAAGAATGCAATACGGTAGCTATTTACAGTTTGTGTTGCTTAGCGGCTCCACTTTCATTTTAGAGGATTGCAGGAATTATGCGATAAATTGAGCTCTGACCTTGACCTTCACTGAACTCAAAATATAACAAGAAGGGGTGGGAATGTTTTGCCTGTCGCTAAACAATATTGTCATCTTCACTTTATGCTAAAAATCAATTAAGTTTGATTTTTGTTACAGGGAATGGAGTTTTTGTTCTCTCGGTGACAGGTAAAGTTCTAGGAGGCAATGATATCATTCGGGAGGCATGCGTCAGGTTGTGAACCAGAGTTTAGAAAATGTTTCTGAGGGTTAGGTCAAATTTAGTACTAAATTTCGAGAAAGATTGGGACTCGAGCTAATTTTTTGAAAAATTTATCGGGCCGGGCCTGGGCCAAGAATTTTAAAAAAAACTTATCGGGCCGGGCCGGGCTCGGGCCGAAAATCTCCAAAACTTTTCGAGCCCGGGCTGGGCCGGGCCTAGGTACGTTCGGGCCGGATTGGGCTCGGGCCGAAAAATTCGGCCTGTGCAGGTCTCTACCACCCCTACGCTTACAAAGAATAGACAGCAATGCGTCTATTAGACTAGTTCTGAATATTTATCATTATTATACACTGTGCATAGCGTTCTGATATGAAGATATATTTCCATATTTTGTCCTTATAAAGAGTACAAATGGGTGAACATGACGCGTTTGACCAGCACATATATTGAACTTGGTGTTAGTAGTACTGACTATTGTTTCTTCCATTTCTATCAGTTGTAATAATCATATCAGAACAGAATGTATAACATGGTGTTACGCAGCAAATTATTATGTTGTAAAATCAAGTGTCAACCAGGGACCTGCACCTGGGTCGGGCGTGCCCGTTTGGCCCAGCGGATTACCCGGCCCGGCCCGATGGGTTTCAAGTATATCAGACTGGACCGGGCCCTAATCGAGCCGAACCGGGTCGGGCACATTCCGGGTCTGACACAAATACTATAGGGCCGAACCTGGCACATGTATTACCGGGTCGAGCCGAGCACTGTAAAAGACGGATCGGAAACTAATACGTCAGCCTATGTTAATCGTATAATGTGTCTGGGAAACTGACTCTTTATTCAAGACTGTAGAGTACTGTACTGCTACTACTACTACTATAACTACTGCTAATACTACTGCTATTACTACTTCTACTATTACTACTACGAACACTGCTAATACTACTACAACTTTTATGACTTCCCTTTAGAGTTGACATGTTTGGTGGTACAGAATTTACCTTCTAAGTACAGAAAAAAAGTCGGAAAAATGCTAGTTAGTATGGCCGGTCCGCGTAGAATATGGACCGATGCTTGATACGAGGGGCAACTGTGGCTCAGTAGGTAAAGCACTCACATCTGGTGCTAGAGGTCATCGTATCGATCCCTGCTCGTGCTATGTGAGCTTTGTGGTGGACATACACTGTGTGCATGGGAGTTTCGGGGTGGTCACGTTTCCTCCCAGTGTTTTCATTCTATTAATTCATCTCATCATCATCCATACGGCCTGAGCCGTAGTTACCTAAAGAACATATGTTAAAGTCAAGTTTTCGACCTACTAAGTAAAATTTGGTACGCGACAGATGAGGAAGTAGAAGAAATCTATAAGCAAATTGAAGTATTGATGAAAGTTGAAGACCAGGACAATTTAATCATCATGGGTAACTGAAATGCAGTAGTCGGCGAACACAAAGATGAAAATGTAACTGGGAATTTCGGCCTAGGAGAAAAGAATGCGAGAGGTACACGATTAATTGAGTTCTGCAATATGACTGTAACGAACACTCTCTTCGAACAACCACTAAGAAGAAGATACACATGGACGAGACCAGTAGACAAAGAAAAATATCAGACTATATACTGGTCCCACAAGCATCAAGTGAAGAACAGTAAGAGTTACCCAGGAACAGACGTTGAGTCAGACTATAATTTAGTTTTGATAAACAGCGAACTCCGACTAAAGAGGAAACGAGTCGAAGCACTAAACAAAAGATGAATACAATCAAGCTAAGAAGGTATGAAAACATGAAAAGGGAATTTGCAAATGCATCAGACAAAGAGACGTTTACGGTAGCTTTAGTAGGTGTTGACACTGACTCGAAATGGGAACCCGTGAAAACAGGGATTACAAAAGTGCCGACGAGCACATGGGAAGAGAAACGAGAACCCAATATAAACCATGGATAACAGCAGAAATATTGGAAATGATGGAGCAAAGAAGACAGTTTAAGATAACAAACAAATAAGAGGAATACAGAAGCTGCAGAAATCACATCAACAGAGAAGTATGGAAGGCCAAAGGAAACTGGATAAACAACTTAGGCAAAGAAATTGAGGAAAATGTAGTCAAAGGCAATACATATACGGCATGTAGAAAGGTTAGGAAACAGTTTGGTGAGAAAAAAGAAACGAACAGACATTATAATAGACAAGGACGGAACAACGCTAATAGAAGAGAAGCAGATAACAAGAAGATGGAAGGAATACATTGAAGAAATTTACAAAGGAGACAGAGTGAACGAAGAAAAGATATAGAAGGAAGAAGACGTCGATGCAAATGAATTGGACAATCAATTTTACAGTGCGAATTTGACAATGCTTTGGAGAAAATGCAACATGGTAAAGCCCCAAGACAAGATCAAATACTAACGGAAGTGATTAAGAACCTCGGAATAGCAACAAAGAATAAATCGTTTAATCTTATTAATGAAATGTACATCTTGGGAAAAAATACCAAGATACTTCGAGAAAAGCATATTGGTACCTATCCCGAAGAGGAAAGGCGACGTAAATGCGAAGAACACAGAACGTTAAGTTTGCTTTTCCATGCATCTAAAATATTATGCAAAATTATCGCACAACGAACAGAGGGGAAGATCGAAGAACGGTTATCGGAGGACCAGTTTGGATTCAGGAGGAAAAGAGAAACAAGGAAAGCAATACTGAGTCTACGGTTAATCATGGAACAGCACATTAAAATAAACAAACCAATTGTGATAGCATTTGTAGATATAGAGAAAGCTTTTGACAACGTAGGTTGGAATATCATGTTCAGAGCGTTGAAGAAGCTGAGAGTAGATTACAGAGACAGAATAATAATATACCAACTTCATAGGAACCAGACAGCTGTTATAGGAAGAGATCAGAAGGAAGCAAGAATAAGAAAAGGAGTGAGGCAAGGATGTGGACTTTCACCTCTCCTGTTCAACGTCTATATAGAATAGGCTATGAAAGAATTTTTTTGGATAAAAACGAGAAAGGCGTAAAAGTAAATTGTCAGGTTTTCAGCACAATAAGGTTTGCTGATGATATAGCATTGATAGCGGAGAACGATGAAGACATGCAGGAAGCACTTTCAAACTTGAACTACCAACTGGAAGAAACATGTGAAATGAAGATAAATAAGAGGGCAACAAAAGTGATAAAGTGCACAAGAGCAGGACAGGAAGGGACAAACGTATGGCTAGATGGAGATAAAATCGAAGACGTTAAGACATTACCCTGTTTAGGAACTCTAATATTCTCGGGCGGAAGAAGTGAAAAAGACGTAAGTTCCAGAATGGCACAGGCTAAACAAGCATTCAATAAGAAAAGAGGACTACTAACATCAAGAAATGTGTCGTTGGACGTTCGAAAACGATTTATTAAAACCCTGGTATGGAGCATGGAGCTTTACGGATCAGAGACGTGGACATTGAGAAAAGCTTAAATATCCCAGCTGGAAGCATTTGAAATGTGGTGTTGACGCCAAACGCTGCGCTTATCATGCACCGAAAGGAAAAGGAATGAAGGCGTACTAAAGGAAGCTAATGAAGGACGACACATCATGAATGTAATAGGAAAAAGAAGAAACAACATGCTTGGCCATCTTATTCGACACTCCGATTTGATCACTGTGTTGATAGAGGGAAAGGCAGAAGGAAAACCAGGAAGAGGAAGATCAAGGATAGAACATGTAGATGCATTTATGTATGAAGAAGAGGCCTTATCAAAGTATAAAACAGCTCTCCTAAGCGAGAGAAAGGTTTTAAAATTTCCATTTTTCCACCAAAGCATGGTTGAGGTGAACAAGAAGACCATTGGACAACTGAAGCCGAAACCGTGAACTGGCATGTTCATAAGATCAACGCAATTTGTAGTACTGTTCAATTAGCAAGGCGGATACCAAATGGTGTAACATGTTCCTGTGTTGTTTATTGCATATGATAAAATATAATGATCAAATAAATCACCAAGGCGCCAGGATCGATTAGGTGTTCCTGGAACGGTTGCAGCACAATGATAAATATAACAAGAAAGTACAAGAGCTCTATGGGGGAAGGTGAGGAAGTAAATCAAACAAAATCAACACATAACATTGTTGAACGAAATATACCACAAACGTCCCCTGAGGGATAAATGTGTAAATAGCAGCTATTGGAATTGCCTCTTCAAGTCACATATAATAGAAGAGATAGTTGCTAGTAACAGAATAAATATACAAGTTCTACGAAACTAATAACGCAGATTGAATTAGCTTTAGAGCATTTCTCCATCGCTGAACTATGTTGCCTGTAGTACGAAAAGATCTTTCAGTAAACAAACTAGAAGAAGAGATGGCCAGATACTGATGCGCTAATTTGCACAATTTTCGTAATGTTTCCTCTTGTTGCTTAGACCATTGTAGTATCTAGTTCTCTTGTACATGTTGACATGTTGAGGTAGATGTCTACTTCATCGTCAAATTCACCAGAAATTGAAGATCCAACTTCCCATACCATTAATTTATTCTTCTTGGTAGGTGGCTACAAACCGTGTTTGCTTCAGCTACTATCCCTAGCAAGGGAATCAAAGAAGCCAACTGCAGTAGATGACTCTGACGAAATGAGATGACGTACTTCTGCGTGAACAGATAATCCCTCATCTACATACATTGCTTGGAGATAACGGTAGTTGGAGTTGAGACTCTCCATTTTATGATCCATACTAATGTTGAAAGTCTCATTGCGAAGCTGTTCCACCCGAACTTCAAGCTGCAACATATCATCGGAATCAACTTCACTGTTAAGTTTGCAAAGTTTGTTAAGTCTTTCAAACCAAGGCAATATCAAATATATCGTTACAGTTTGCTTTGCTTCCAGTGCTTTGGTGGCATCGTAGAAATCATCTAAAAATGAAGTAATTTCTTTCATTAAGGATTCATCACGGCAATCTAAGCGCTGATCTTTGTGCTCTTCTAGTATCCGCGGATTTCGTCGACCTGCGAATCCTCAGATTTCAACATAATGAGTTTACTGTTCCATCTTACTTCAGCGTCTTGGTTAACAGTGTGTGGCTGCCGGGTTACCAATCCAGATCTCCTGAAAAATGTAACTGCCTTACTAATGCAATCAAAAAATATATTTTTTTTTACTGGTGGCAGCTCATGTCGGAGGAAGTTATATTGAAAAGCGTTATGTAAAATAGTAGTAATAGTAAAATAGTGTCAGTGATAGTATTTTTCATGGTAGTTTAGTAGTAGTAGTATTAGGAGCAGTAGTAGTAGTGTTAATAGTAGTAGTAATAGTATTAGTAAAGTAGCAGTAGTACTAGCAATAGTAATATTAATAGTAATAATAATTGTAGAAGTAGTAATAGTATTAGCAGTCGTAGTGTTAGTAACAACAGTAGTAATAGTATTAATAGTAGATGTAGTGATATTAATAGTGATAGCAGTAGTAGTATTAGCAGTCGTACTGTTTACGTATTACTAGTAATAGCAGTAGTGGTATTCGCTGTCGTATTAATATAGTAATAAATAGTAGTAGTAGTAGTAGTAATAATAATAATAGCAGTGGCAGCAATAGTGGAATTAGCACTAGTATTTGTAACCGTAATAGTAATAGTAATATTAGCAGTAGTAGTTGTAGTATTAGTACCGCATAAGGTGTAGCAGTTTTACCTATCTTCTTTGTTACTCGTAAAGCACTAATGAGTGTAGAATAAGACTCTTACGTCCATAAGGTGTATTATATAATAGACAGAAATAAAACAAGCACAAATGGCAAGTAGACAGACAGAATAGAGATATACAGAGTGGCCCAAAAGTAGGTATACAGTCCTGTTTTGATCAAGTATGACATTTTAGTTTACTAAGATAATGGGTTTATTTGCTTCAGTCTGTTCCGAGCTCAATGAATGATGAAAATAAGTTAAAAATAAATAAAAATCTAAACTAATTCAAATCTGCATGGATTACAGTAAGTAAATTATATAAAATGGCCATTGGCCGATCAACATGAGAATGTATACCTACTTTTGGGCTATAGAAAGCAAATCTCGGGTAATCTTTCACACAATTTTCCCATCCGAGAAAGACAGATATTACTAATGTTATGACGACACATCTCTCACTTTCCATTGAACATTGAAGGATTGACTTGACTTATCAGACTTGTTGCTCTCAGGCTGGTTATGCCCGGCCCGTTTTCCGCCAGGCTCGAGATTAGGTCCGGGTCGCCTTCGCGCCTGGGTTTGCAGGTCTCTGGTGTCAATTCATCTCAATTTTATACGAGATTAAAAGTCACTTTCTACTTGAATGTATATCTCAATTTGGGTGTGTTATTTATGTAAATCATTCAGATACTGTGGAAGAAACTGAAAATGTCCTTCGTCAACGAACATCAATTAATGAAGGTGAGCAATCTACTTGACTGGTGTAAAAGCACTTAATCGAAACGTTCGGAGAAATACTGCTACAGAAATCGCTGGAAAACCTCAAATGAGTGTTAGGAAAGTGGAAATAATAATGACAAATCTTAAATTTAGCAAACCAAACGCTGTTTTTTCCGCCTTTTTAATCTTGAACACAATGACATATATTAGCAGCAATCTCATAACTGCTACAGTGACATGTAAAGGGTGAATACTACATTTTAGACTCTATTGCAACCTGTGATAAGACTTGATTGCACTACTTCACTCAAGAGAAACATTTAGAAGGAAACGTATTTAATTTCGGCGAGATCATCGACACTGTGCAAGACTGGGTGAGAAAGGATCTTAACTCTTCCGGAATAAGTGTACAGTATTGCATGGTAGGGGATTAGGCCTACACATTATATAAGTAAATTTCATTGCTTATATAAATAAATTGCAGCACATTCCTATATGTATTCGAACGATCCACACATAAAAGTGACTCATCTACTACTACTACTAAAAAAAAAAAAAAAAAAACTTGGGGAAACAGCCAATGTTTTGGGCCTAAGCCTTCTCTAGCGCCATCCGTTAGCGACGGGATGAACTACGTCCAGCCTAGCGGCGAGAACGTAGGTTCATATCAGGCGCATCTGGAGCTTTCTAGTTCTAGTGGCCGTCACGTCTTGTTTTATCCAGTGAGTCTCCAGTTTGCCTCACGACGCTGGATAGACACCGAAAAATTGGGAAGCACCGGCTGGGAATCGAAGCCGGGACCACATGGACGTGAGTCCAACGCTCTAACCACTAGACTAATTCATCTAATATTAAAATAATTAACATAGGCCCATATGAAGTAAAATCAATCATTCAATCAAAACCAATATTAAGTTCTTTCGAGGCTACAGTCTACCTGAAACTTATTATACTCAAATTAAATGAGGGGGCGCAGTGGCTCAGTGGGGGGAGTTGCTGTTAAACTGTGCTAGCGGTAGGACGTGTTGTCCGGTGCAGTGTTTGTTCGCAGTTTGACGTGCTTAGCTTTACCACTACGTGTGGTTTATTTGTGTAAGTGACTATATATTGTAAACTATTACGATGTCTCAGCTCGTTAGAAAAAATACCATCAAATGTGTATTTGACAAGGAAAAACGTAATAATCGCCCGTCACCCATCGCTATTCATAAATGGATTGAAAGTTTATTTAAAGAGGACTGCCATGACATTATTGCGCTCCAACTTCACTCTGACGAATATGCTGTGTTTGTGACTTTTAATACTGATGCCATTTTTGAAAAAGTGTTAAGTAAGCTCGAACCTACGGTACCATTTAAACATAGTGACGGTAGTACCTCTTTTGTCCAACTTGTCAACGCAATGGATAATATTACCAGGGTAAGAGTCTTTAATTTACCTATTCAACTCGATAATAATGTTATTGTGCAAATTCTGACTGAATATGGAACAGTGAAAAATATAATCAATGAGACATGGTCTCAAAATTATCCCCTTGCAGTGTCCAATGGAATACGAACTGTGAACATTGTCCTTAAAAAACCTATTCCTTCACGTTTACTCTTTAACGGCTTTCGTGGCTTCATATCATATGAAGGCCAGCCTGTAATGTGTTTTTCCTGTCGATCATTAACTCACCGACTTAGTGACTGTGATAAGAAAAGAAGACAAGAACTAAATGGCCTCCATACGTCTCAAACGTCTGACATTCGATTTACAGAGTTTTTCCCCCCACTCCGCCCCGCATCTAGCGCACCGCCACTGCCTTTACAAATGTCATCTCTCGGCACTATTCCAAAAAAACCTTGTGAACAACATGTGCAATTACAACCAAACAGTTCAGCATCAATAACTGACACCTCTACTACTATTGCTCCTCATACGGATGACAACTCTGATTCCCCATCTGGCCTTATCAACAATGCAGCTGAAGAAACACATACACCTAGTGTTAATGTTAATGACCTTGCAAGTGTAGATAATATCGATACTCCGTCTTGTCTCCCAGGTAAACAGCCTGTTGGTACTGAGAGCTCCCTCCAAGCTGTGAAACAAAAAACTGATATGGAATTCATTGCACCTACTTCAGATACAGAAGGTAGTGACCTTGACCTGGAAAGTGAAACAACAGACATTCCTGATACAAGGGAATTACGTTCACGAAAGAAACGAGGCTCACGTGGTTCTTATTCACAACCTGTGAATGTCATAACAACTCGAAAGAAGAAAAGGCGTGGTGCTTCAATAACTGAATGTTTACGTCACGACGATACTGCCTCAGGTGTGCTCACTGACCTTCAAGATTTGTAAACACTTTTTTCGTTTTTTCGCTTTTTTGTTGTCAGTGTGACTATATTGACGTTCTCGTCTTCTGTTTATAGTAATACGTCGATATGTTCCAATCTTGCATTTGCTTTTTTGTTTTCTTACTTATAACACTGTACATTACACGTATTGTTTCACTCAATGTAAACCGTATGCAAATAGTGTTAAAAAGAATTGTTTAAAAAAATTGTTTATGATTATGACGCAGATTTTATATGTCTTCAGGAAATAATCTCCGATGAACACTGTTCCATCTCTGGTTATAAGAGTCATGTTAATATTGGTGTACATGGTTTTGGAACTGCTATATTAGTGAAAGAAGGAATACAAATTGATTCCCTTAAAATGTTGGTGGATGGCAGAGGGATAGCGTTGTATTGGAAAAACACTGTAATTGTCAATATATATGGGAATTCGGGGCATCAAGGAAAGACGGGTAGAGAGATCTTATATTCTGAAGATTTGTTGTATTTGCTTTCTGAACCTTTTAATAACATTATGCTCATGGGCGATTTTAATTGTGTACTTCGAGCTAATGATTGTGTCGAGACACCATCATATAGTCCTGCACTGCAATTTTTTGTTTCTCAATATAGGCTGGTTGATACTGCTATCTACTGTAAAAAGGACCATATCTTTACTTACGTGCGCAGTAATGCGGCGTCCAGAATTGACCGTTGCTATTGTAATCCAGACTTGGTTAAATTGATTGTTAAATATGTTGTCTGTTTAGCCCCGTTTACTGATCATTTAGGTCTAGTTCTAGAATTTAATATTGGTTCGCCGTACTGTGTCTGGGGACGATCCTACTGGAAAATGTCCCCCCTTGGTCTAAATGATCCTTATTTTCTTAACCAGTTTCATCGGCACTGGTCAGTCTGGCTTCACCACCGCCACAGGTATACCACACGCCTCAAATGGTGGGAGCAATATGTGAAACCCAAAATCAAATGGCTATATATCGATCACTTTCGAGATAGGAATGCCAATAGTAACCATATGATGCAATTTTATATGAAATGTTTACAATCTGTTAGTGGTTTATCGGCTACTTCCCCAATATCGTACCGAGATATGCAGTATTATAAAGGTAAAATTTTACATTTGCAGAGAGAATGTACTGAAAAATTTCGTTTCTATTGTAAAGATAACACTGTGGTAGAAAACGAGCGTATGACGTTATACCATCTAATTCATACAAAGAAACGTAAAAATCGAGCTTTAATTTCAAGATTAACCTCTAATACTCAGCAAGTACTAACTAATCCGAGTGAAATTAGAGCTCACATTCATAATACATACCAAGAGTTGTATAATGTATCACAGAACACGACTCCTGTTTGGCAATTTACGCCTCTGCCAGGTTATACAGTGACATCTGATTATAACGACATGTTAATGCAACCATATACCAAAAATGAGATCCATGATGTAATACTCAGTTTTCAGCGTTATCAAACTCCTGGAATTGATGGATTAGTAGCAGAATTTTATCAAAAGGTGTTTCCTATTATAGCAGATGAGTTTACTACTATTGTCAATGAAATATTGCATCATGGTGTAATTAGTGAATCCTTTGCTACAGGTGTCATTATATTAGTACCAAAGTTACCAAATCCTACTTGTCTTAAGCATTATAGAGCGTTAACTACGTTAAATGTTGACTATAAAATAGTAGCAAAATGCTTTTTCAATAGGTTAAAAACAGTGCTCTCAAGCATTCTACACCCAATGCAAGCAGGATTTCTAGAAGGTAATAAACTTCTTGATGTATTGATGGATCTTCGCGATGCTGTGGCATATTTTGATTACACCAAATATAAAGGTGGCCTTCTATCTATAGATTTAAGGACAGCATTTGATTTGGTTAACCATGGGTATTTATATCAAGTAATGGAAAAATTTGGATTTCATCCTGCTGTAATTAATCAAGTGAAAATTTTGTACATGTTTGCGAGATCTAAAATCCAGGTAAATGGTTATTTAACACCTTTTATAACAATCGATAGATCTATTAGACAGGGGTGTCCGCTTTCTATGTCTCTTTTTAATATTTACATTTCACCATTGATTTGTGAATTACATGCTATGCAAATAGGTATTTCCTTTGCTGATCTCCACCTTACAGTGCGTTCCTATGCTGATGATCTTTCTGTTTTAGTACGAGATGAAGCTCAACTTAATCAAGTTCTTCATGTCATACAAAATATTGGACAATCTAGTGGGGCATGCATAAATTTTCAGAAAACAAAATTGCTTGCATTTGGTACTTGGGATTTTCAGATGATTACTTTCCCTATTCTCCATGTTGATAGGATAAAAATTTTAGGTGTCTATTTTTATTGCACGGTCCAACAAATGATTTTAGAAAATTGGGCTCTAGCCCTCCAGAAGGTGAAAGGTTTATGTCAATCGTGGAAATTTCGTGGCTACTGTCTTGAACAAAGAATTTGGATTGTTAATACTTATATTACATCTCAACTTTGGTATTTAAGTCCTGTTTTACCGTTGCCAAGTCGAATTGCCCGCTCTATGCAAGCTGCAGTTTATTGGTTTGTTTGGAGAGGTAACATTTTTAAAACACCCATGTATGTACTTACTCAATCTAAAAATGCTGGAGGTCTCAACATGGTGGATATATATTGCAAAAGCACTGTTTTATATTTGATTAATTGGATGTACAAGATACAATTACATACACCCAGTTTTGCTAAAATCTGGGGTCTCTATTGGGTACAGACCACGGCGGTCACCCCTCCTCTTAATATGTCGATTCTTTCAAACACTGTAAAATATTTGTATGATGTACTCTTGAATTCTAGTTAGATGGTTCTAGACTTAGATACTCCCAAACACCAGAATATTAAACTTTTGTACAGCTCATATCAGTGTAAACAAAATGTTACTATTAAACGAAAAGACAACTTTCCTAACTATAATTGGGATATGATCTGGAAAAATATCAATAACACAGTCCTAAATGTCAATCAACGCTCTGTGTGGTATCGAATTGTACATGACGTTATACCAACTAATATAAAGTTAGAGAAAATTAAGCTGATGTCTAATGGAACATGTTCGCATTGTAGTAGAGACGATACTTTACAACATCGGCTTTCAACTTGTGATTTGGTGCACGACATATGGTTGACGTTCGCACGTATCATGTGTATTCTCGTTCGTTGTGGGATCCAGGATATTTCCCCGCTAATGATTTTATTTCCTGATTTTTCATATTATCCTCATTACAAACAAAATAGTGTAATTTGGTTGTGTGGTGTAACTGTGGAATATTTGATTCAAAGTCAAACGCCAACCCTTGCAGACTATTATTTTCACCTGTTGAAAGAACGATGGAAAATAACTGAAACTATCAAACGGAAACAGTTCTCGAATTATTTAGCTGTTGTTGATGAAAAATTAACAATGATGTATTCATAATTTTTGTATTACTAATGTTTTCTTTTCTTTTTCTTTTTCTTTTTTTTAATGTTTCTGCTGGTTGTGATTTGATTCCTTGTTATTTGTTAATAATACAGTATATGTTATCCTTTTTGGAAAAAAAATGTTATGTATTCCAATGTATAATACTTTTTTGCATCTAAATAAAAAAAATAGTTAGTTTTTTTTTAAAAAAAAGTTAGTTAAAAAAAGTGGTAGAGCGTTCACCTCCGGTGCTTGGGGTCACTGGTTCGATCCCAGCTCCCGCCGTGTGGACTTTGTGATGGACAAACACCGTGCTCGTGGGTTTTCTCGGGGTTCTCCCGTTTCCTCCCACTTTCTTTATTCCACCATTTCATTCATTTCTCATCATCACCGTCTTATTTAGCCTAAGCGGCATAACCGTGGGACGTAAAACTCAAAGATTACATTTCATTTTTCATTTTCATATTAAATGAGAGTGAGAACAAAAGTTTCAACCGATATCCTGCTTAGTTTTCATCTATTTTTTTTTATTGGGTGGTGTTTGTCTATTAATGCAATATGTCAGAAATTAAATTAGATATTGAATAAGCAACACGCCATTGACCAAATTGATCATAATAACAATTCCATTATTCATAAATGCATATAGCTATTTTAATACTAATTCTTCAATAGCAATAAGACTTAACAATAACATATATTTTGTCTAAAGATTACATTTTAAAGATTTCCAATTCCGATCACAGACTCCATCCGAGTTTTAAAACAGGTACTAGGTTACTTTGTAACCAGAGCATATTGTCCCAACCAAATTCAGTACATCGACAGATAGTTGTGAGTTCGTGTATATCTTTTCTGCTTTTCCTTCGTTGACAAAGCAAATATCAAAAGCTGCATGTCATATTGCACACGCTCTGTTATATGCAAGAGCCATAAATTGTATTGTTATCTGTATTCTACTGCAACTTGGGGAGATTTATGGTCCATAACAAATGCCAACAGCGTGGTTGTGAGAGGCGCTCCGCATGACTGATCTCCTATTGAAGTTATTTTGTCCCATATACGTGAACTTACGTTTTTTTTTTTTTTTTTGAAAAAAAAAGTGTTCCGACTTCAAAGACGTGAGTTCTCAAATAATCACAAAAGAAATAATCTAATATTATAATAGAATACTCGTATAATTGCATATACATTTAATTGCGTAATATTTGTCATATTACATAATTATATTTTATAGACCTAGCTTAGAAAATACATTAAAAGTAGTGCGCTCAAGAATTGGATGTGGAAAAATATTTATTTGCATATGGTGATAAAATTAGGGCATTTATGGAGTTGCTACTGACAAAATATGTTGGGATAACTTCATGCATTTGAAGTTAGAAGATTTCTTTTCTTAAAATGGTTCACTCATGGTTAATAGCATTGAAATCTAACCCTACATGTAAAAGCAAGTAACTTCCGTTCCTTTGAATTTTCCAGTTAGTCCTCTTATTCCTAAGACTTACGGGTTTCTGGGGTAGGCTTACATGATGTGATGAGTCCCAGCTGGTATTCCAGGTCATGTAATTTTGTGGTGTTTAACATTATGCATGTCGTTTCCTTCTGCTTTTTTCACCACTCCCATTGCTGACTCGTTACCAAACCTTCACATTTATAGTATAATCCTACTTCCTTTATTGCGTTAGACGTGAAAGTATTTGTTACATTTCTTTTTTTTTCTCTTAAAAAAATCTTGAACAAATGGATGACTTACTACTGTTTGCTTGATCATTTGTTCTGGAAATCTCTAATTGAAAACCTGAGGAAATGTTTGAGTGGTACGTAATGGGATCAGTTCTTTCAACAATTGTACACTGAATATAAAATCCGTGCTGAGTGCCAAAAAATGGAAAAGTTCGGTTTAACGTAAAAATGTGGTCTATGTGCTTAACACTTCTCACTGAAAAAAAAAAAAAAACTGACTATCTAGTACTCACACTCACGGTGGAAGTAGTTCAAATAATCCACAAGAGAATGCGCGTGCGTATATGTTCTATCAGTTCTGAAGTAACATCTGGGCTGTTCATTCAATATTTTCCTTTTGCCACTTAGAACGGATTTTATATTCAGTCTACAGTTATAATGTTTCATTATTTTGTTAAATAAATACATAATTTAATTTTTAATCATTTAGTGTAGTTTACTTTAATTGTTCAAACCTATTTAGGGGCTAGTGATCGTATAAAAAGTATTAAAAGCTGTTCATCAATCAACAATAATTCAACTAGATATATAATCATATTCTCATATCCAATTTTTGACAGATTGCAGCCAATGTCAATCAAAATGATGAGCTGTATAATATTATCGAATATCTTCTGCTTCGATCTCGATTTTCAAGATCTATATATACGGCATCCATACATTTACTTCATTAGCTTTCATCTGTACTCATGAGCTTAGTTTTGACCGCGACTTCTTGTAAATTATCGAGAAACGTACAACTATATGAATAATTTCATTTACTTATCATAAGAGAAACTTTCATGTATATGAGGGTATCTATAAAGTATGTAAAAGGAATAGGCTATCTACTCCAACGAATACTGTGGATCGTCACATGTTCAAGACTATTCTGGAAACCGTGGTGGAACGTTTGAGGGAGTGTACTGAGAATGTATGATCTCTGGGAAAAGAAAGCCAGTGGAACTGCTTCTTTTGACACTCACATGTTGAAGAGAACTAATACAGCCACTTGTTTGTGCGCTCCCAGTCTGCGGTCGTCTGTTGTGACAGTGTTAAACGATATTACCTTATCAAATAGTTCAGAGTCATAATACGGTTCATTAATCCAAGTTTCAGTAATTGCAATCGAGTCGTAATATCTTGATAATATACTACAAAGAAAGTCATTCACTTTGTCATGCAAATTTTCATAATGAGAGAGCAGTTTTTGAATTTCTGAATGTTCAGTTACTTTGAATGATTCACATGAATAAGCTGAAAAAAAATTACATTTTTTGTCATTCTTCGTATTGTTCTCAATACCTTGACCTCCAGCTAATCTATTCTTGAATCAGGGGCGTCATTTCAGCCTTCGCTTGAGGGGGGCAAGAGCACCACCGACATAACACTTTAACGTTTTGTACTAGTATATTAGTAGACAATCGATTAAAGTATATGTATTCCTCAAACTCTTGGGGGGGGGCAATTGCCCCTCCTGCCCTCCCTAAATGATGCACCTGTCTTGAATACTGGGAAAAGTCTGGATGAATAATTGGGTAGGGAACAGAAGAGGCCCTTCCTTGTCAAACTTCGGTTCCATGCCACCAGGAGCAATGGCATCTTGAGAAGTTGCAGAAGCATTCTCCTTCAATTTTAGATAACTTTCCCTTTCATTGCATTCCAGTTCAGAAAGTGAATCTCTCTCTCTCTCTCTTTATATATATATTTGTGTATGTGTGTGTGTGTGTGTGTATGTGTATGTGTGTAAGGAAACTGAATGCTTGCATATTTACCCTGCTTACCAGCATCCATTAAATAAAGTTGCAGTTTCTTACATTTGTATCTCAGTCCTCAGAATAGTCCTGGTCAACATACTTTGTTCCCGTGCACTTTAGATCTATTTTTAATGTATTCGTCTTTTTTTCTTAGTAAGGAATTTACACAGAATCCGCCTTATGCAGAGTCGTTTTGACGTATGATTAGCATCATACTAAAAGCCTGACTACCGCAGGAAACATACGTTAGTCGGACTCTTTAGTATGGCGCTAATCACGCGTCAGAACGACTCTGCATAAGGCCCAATAAGTCTAACCCTATAACAACACTTTCCTCGTATGTGCTGCACAAGCTGCAAGAGCTCATTATCAATTTCTAATTGAAATATATCTTGTAACACATCACACACTTTCTTGTCGGTAGTCTCCCAGTTCTTGTTCTCATCATCTATAATTCCGTGAAACACAATATTTTTTTTTCTCTGGAATCTACTTTAAAGGTCGTCTGCTTTCAGCTGAAGAAATTTTATATATTACTGTAGATCAGGAATTTCATTTGACACTTTCACGAGTTCCATTTCTACAGTGTTCACTCTACACGCAAACTTTGTCACAGTATCACGCAATAGTCGAACTTCAGTCACTTATTATTTGACCCACGTAAAGCGTTCAATGTATCTTGAATTTTAGCAATGTCACTTCCCTGAAAATTCACAGGATCAAGCTTCACAACACCAATAATTAACAAGACACAAAACATTAGACTGTGGGAAAAGCACTTTGATGCCATAAAAATTGCAAATTAGAATTGAGCACAAATATAGTATAATAGCATCACCAAATAATCCTACCATGGCCCTATAAATTCCAAGACTGACAACCATTCCGGTTGAGTGCGCCATGGACCAAAGAACAAAACGTCTACCTGGCTGCACTATCTGAACTTGAACTTTCTTAGGATATGTTTTCATTTTCGCGAAACTTAAAATTATAGCGTAAATTCACACTATTCAAAATCATTAGACGGGATTATATTTATTTATTTATTTATTTATTAGCGTCAATTACCGCTTCGCTGAATTAAAATAAGAAAAATAGTAACATGTTCCATTAGTGAGTCATTATTTAACATTACTCAAGCGTTCTCTAATCGATAGAAACAAAGAAAATATAATAACAAAATCAGAAAATAATGGGTAATCTATATAAATAAAACTAAATGGTACTATCGTGGGCTGAATTTGGATTTAAACGGTATCGGAAGTCTCACTGTTCATCACAGCGACCTTGAAAACTATGGATTCGACACTAATATCGGTCATTTTCAATCATTTTCATACATCTTCCTTCCCCTAAGTTGCACAGTCAAAGCGAACTATCAAAAATCATTCTAGACCTAAACTTCATCTCTGTTAAAAATTTGATCGAGATCGGTCGGGTGGTTTAAGAGTTATTAAGTCACAAATATAGTCACTTTTATTTTTATTTATATAGATTTTAAAAAAAAGCAAATATCTCCCTTTAATACAGTATTCGTTAAACACGAGTTTCAGTATATTTAAACTACGTTGTAGTAGAAAAAAATAGCGTAATACTAAAGTACAGAACAATTAATTTTGTATGAATTTGTAGACTGTTCTACTCGAGGTACTGCTCGTACAGAACGTTGCTGTACTAAAAACTTCTTTAAAGTATATAGCTTGCACTTCCATCACCTTAAATTTAAACACATACACATAGAAGTCAACACAGTGTTGAAGATTATAGTTGTCCTAGGTTGTCCGTGTCTCTCATTCCTTTTATGAAAACAATGCAATAGTCGCTGCGCAATTAGCTAACTCCGCTGAGACCCCACCAGGTGGCTCCTATAGCAACGTAACGAGCGTAAGCACTCCGCGAATGAAGAGTTGTTTCCCTTTTTCAGAGCTTTCACACTGTCAGCCAGAACGTAATCATACACACTCTCGAAACATCTACACCTAAAGGTGGCACATTTCTGAGAAAATCCTCTGGATTAAAGTCATGCACTTCGCTATAATAACGTTGAAAAGAAAGAAAGACCCCCCAAAAAAGAAAAAAAACATACTAACTTCCTTTCTGAAGTGTTTTGCACTCAACTGCGTAAAGGACACTAGAAAAAAAAAAAACAGAGTATCATTATTTTTACACCAGTTTTTCCTCCTTTAAAATTGCAATGCAGCATATCTTGTTATCCAATTACTGAAATTGGAGTGCTCTGTAGTGCATTACCTCGAAATTAAAGCTCGACTGCATATTTGATGATATTTAACACAAGTATCACATTCATGAGTAAACATTTGTTCATATGTTGCAAAAGTGTTACGCGTGTTACCGTCTGCAAGGAATATATATATATATATATATATATATATATATATATATATATATATATATATATATATATATATATATATATATATATATGTGTGTGTGTGTGTGTGTGTGTGTGTGTGTGTGTTATGTGTGTTGTATATTTACTTTAAAGTATGCATATTATTATTATTATTATTATTATTATTATTATTATTATTATTATTATTATTATTATTATTATGTACTAAAAGACTTGAGAATAGCTCTAATCAAAAGTACAACATCGTCATGCGTTAGAATATAATAGTACAGTTTTGTGCACGCTAACTGTACAACCAGGAGGAAATTCGGGATCGTTTATAAAATCTCGTTTAGTGATGCATAAATGCGGAGAAAAACATTAATTCTACTAAATGCTATTTTCTAAAGTTTAGGGTGTCATTCTAGGGCAACGTTTCCCAACCGGTGTGCCGCGGCACACTGGTGTGCCGTGAATGGGCCGCTGGTGTGCCGCGAGGAATCGAAACAAAATTACTAATTTTATAGCAATCAAATTGCAAAACATAGGGAAAAATGTATATTTGTATTTCACATTACTATGAACCTCTACTATGAATTACAATTTTAAGTTTCATACCGGGTTACTCTTCTGTACATTTCTAATGTTGAAAAAAGTAATTATGATCATTGTTATGACCATTATTGCTTCTTTATTGTTGAAGACTATTTTGTAACTTGAAAATTTAAAATATTATTCAACCCTTTCGACAAGTTACCTACATTTGTGTTTTAAAAGTAAAAGAGATTTGTTTCTTCGTTCGTTATTTAGTGATCTTCCTTCTTAGTAAAAGGTTGGATACAGTTTTTAAACAGAAAGCGTATTTTTAAACACCTGAATCCAATATTTCATTGCAATTGTTTTCTACTTTTAAATTAGAATGAAAAAAAATAAGCATAATGATTTATCACGGAGAAAAACTAGTGATAGAGCTTTCTTCTCTGTGAGGAGGTCAATAATCACAGAAAAAATACCACTGTGTTTCATATTTACAAATAATAATATCTATAAGTTTGCCACGAGAATGCAAGTAACAAATGTAGTGTGCCGCAAGATGAAAAAAGTTGGGAAACGCTGTTCTAGGGCATAGTAACCCAATCCTTGTTATAAAACCAAGACGCCTTAGTCTGCCAGTAATCTGCTAGTTACGTTCCTAATAGTTCAGAGTCAGGCTGGAAGTTGGGGTAGATGCAAGGCCTCCTACCTGAGGCGTTGCATCTAGCGTATGGGTGAATTGTATATGTTTGACATATATATGTCTATCGTATAGGTGAATTGCAGACAAGATGAAGGCTTTGGGGGAAAATAGTTTATTTTATAACTCTCGGAACGATATATCGCCCGATTGAAGTAATAGTTTAGCTCTACAAACCGGGTGTTAGACAAAATGCCCATTCTTTAATATTAAAAATATTATCAAAAATAACGTTTTAAAGTATATATGACGGGGTTATAGTTTTAATTAAGGCCAATGTTATTTTGCCTATTTCCCATTCCTGCCTAAATAATTACTTTAGTGCTTAATGTTACCTATTCTACGCATTCTCTTCAAAATAAGATATATAATTTAGTATTTCAAGAAATAATTCTGCTTCTTCCGAGGAATATAAGTGTTGATTGTAGTGATGTAAAACTTTGGACTGCTATGTGTATTGATGAAGTGCTGTAGGGAATGTATTTACCAAATATACATGGAAAACATGTCAAGCTTTATATATATGGCCTGAGAAATCTTGTTTGCAAGTACTAACCAGATAAAAAAAAATCTACTAACCAGACCATTTTGCACTCACAGTGTTCATACAAATAAACAAAAATCACTTGCGACACAATAACCATATCAATACTTCTTTCCAAATTTTGTTTGTTGGCGTGTCTCTCACACAAAAAAGGGCGACATATGCTATTTATACTTGAATTTCTTGTGGATTGATCGGACTCTACTCACCAAATGTTAAAAAAAAAAAAAAGTACTCGCTACTTGCGAGGAGGCGAGTGGATTTTTCAGCCCTATATATAAATATTTCAGTTCGTTTCGTCACAGTCAGTCTAAAATAAAGTCTTGCGCTAGTTAAATTCAAAATTGGAGTTTCTGTTAGAATCACAGTTCAAGTACCAACTCAATACCTAACGATAGTACATTGTGAATCTTAGTCGCAGCTAGTCATCGAGATTTAAAATCAAATATTTATACTTAAAAAAAGAAAATCCTTTGTGTGTACATCAAGGAATGATGCATTCGACTGTTGGTGTTACTAGATTTCGTTGTCATCATCCTTTACGTCAAATATAATCAAAATTCTGGTTTTAATTGGTCAATTTTTATAATTGTTTTGCCACATTTAAATTATCATTGTTTGCTGTTTGCGATCGCATCATCGACTGAACATTTTAACTGTAGATCCAGAGTGAGTTGATTTTGAGTTTAACGTCTCTTTCAGCAGCTAGGCTATAGAAGACGGAACCTACTGATTAATATGGAATCCGAACCACATGAGCTCCCGCCGGGAGTCGAACCTGGGTCTCCCACGCCAAAGGGGCGTACGCCAACCGCTTAGCCAAGAAGGAGCTCTGTAAATCTTGAGTAAAAACGATAACATATAGGGAGAAACGGTTTTCTGTAACAAATTAAGCGTCCGAAAAATATACTCCAATCTAATCTTTCTACAGCAAAACAATCATTTTCGGTTTTAACATTGATCGTTATAAATTAAAAGCGATTAGATATAGCGAGAACCGGTTTTGTGCAACAAATCAAGTTCCCAAAGAGTGTATTCCATGATCACTTTAATGTTCCTATTCCAACCGGAAGTGGCAAACATTGACCATTTTTGGTTTTAACGGTGATCACTATAGAGCAAAAACGGTAACAGAGAAAAGTTATTTCCTGCAAAGAATTAAGCGACCCATTAATATATTCCATATAGTCTCAAATTTTATTGAAACCACAAATTGTAGACATCTAATAGTAGTTCCGGTTTTAATAATAATTGAGAAAATATCACTCCATTCAAAGCAAACTCCTTCACGTGGTGTACACGTAACTGAAGTAGTTATTGAATTGATAATAGTGCTGAGTTAGCTCCGCGGAGACTACTCTATTATATTAAGCATGTTTATGCCAGAAATAAAGCTATAAAACGTCAAAAGCGACATAGAGACAAAAGATAATAGCATTGTCACCAACATCGCCCAGAAGAGAAAGAAGCTACCAAGAGAACTGGGATGTTTCAAACAACAAAAGAGAAGAAAGACTCACTTCGTCTTGGTTCGATGTCCGTCTTTGTGTTTGGAAAAGCTTTAGAGGGGAAACGTACTGATTTTCTACAACAGCAAACTTTTAATTAGCATGCAGAATGTAACACGAAGGTCTTTTATTTTACATCAAAAGCGCTTCGGCTGCCCCTCTGGTTTCGAAACCCTTTCCGCATACGTGATCTGGGGAAAATGGTCTGTTAGTTGATAAGCTTGATCTCCGAGAAAGGATACTCTCTCACTCTGTGAATTGTGTCATCCCAGCTCTCGTTCTCTCTCTCTCTCTCTCTGTCTTTTTTTTTATCATATCAAAGGAAGAACAATTCAAAGTTTTTTTTTTAATAGACTTACTTTACAAACAGTAATTCAGCAATGCAAAGTGGAGTGGGTTATCAATGCTTAGTCATTAACAAGGTATTTCTCCTAATTTAGCAAGCACAAGGAAAAAAATAAAACAGATAGACATTGACTATAAATTACAACAAAACGGAAAACTTTTTTTCTTTTCTAATTATAATTTCGTAAGTGCTTATTTATGTACTAAAACATAGACACGCAAATAATTTACAGCACAAGAAGAAAAGTCTGTTTAAGCAGGCTTCTTGTTCATTATTTATTATTTATTTATTATGAAATCTCGTCACTAAGCACTGCAGTATTAATGCTTTAAAAACTGTTATAAACAAGATTGTTTTAGATATTATAAATAAATTGCCTAACTCTCCACAGATAAAGCATGTGTGCAGCGATCCTTAATGGTGCTGAGTAGGAAGGCCATCTTTATTTCTAGCCCACGGGGCAATATTCTTCTTTTTTTTTTAAAAAAAAAAAATAAACAAGGAATTTAATGGTTTGCAATTATTGATTTCTTTTTCAAGGTGAGTTATTTGTGTTTCCTTGTAGCATATGGAAATTCAATATCACTTATGTAAGTAAAGGATTTAGGATTTAGATTTCTGGGCTTTCGGCATCTAAGGCTATTTAGCCCGTCACGTTTTAGGGATGGTGTCCCTCGGCGTGCACACTATCCGAGAAAGAAAGAAATATAGAAACGTTTGGGAAAGGAAGGAAGTGGTCTGGGACTTATATATTAAGTACCAATTCTGGCGGTGTGAATGAGGAAAACCCGGGAAAACCTCATTCAGGATGGCTGACCTGAGAAAGCTTTTTACACTTTTTCGATCGAAAGTCGCAACCGGGAATCGAACCCGGGACCGATCGCACAGAAGGCGAGAGCGTTAACGACTACGCTACGCGGGATCACAAATCATATGTAAGTAAATATCGGCAAATGCGGTAAAATGTAAAAAAAAAATGCATTTTTTTTCATTTTTACAACATATCGTGAATACATGTCATTTATTGTGATTAGTATCCATATTAGCGTTTGTTCCTTTTCTGTTCTTTCTTTTCTTACTTCACTTTTTGGTTTGAGTAGAAAACGAATGAGAGAGTATTAGAAATGGTAGGGGAAAAAGAACAGTTTTAGATATTATTGAGAAGAGCAGGAGAAACTAGTTGGAACATTGGTTAAGAAGGAACTGTATCATGAGGAATATGATAGAAAGTATGGTTGCAGGGAACAGAGAGATACGTCGAAGAAGGCTTCAGTTGATGGATTGTATCAAAACAGAAAATTCGTAAGTACCTGTAATCGTTATTATTATTGTGATTATTATTATTATTATTATTATTATTATTATTATTATTATTATTATTATTATTATTATTATTATTATTATTATTCTACCAGAAACAGAAGTTACATTTGTCGCCGATATAATGGAATGCCGATCACCAGTGAGATAGGCCCTATATGGAATTTAGTGTTTCACATCTAAAGGATGAATTATGCACCAACCAAATAGCACGACTTCGTGAAAAATAAATCAATAAATAAATAAAAAGATATGGCCTGGCAATTGAATTCTATTTTTTAAACGATCAATTTTGCTTGTTGTTCAGTGTCGCGTTGTGTACACCATCGTGTCTAAGGTAAGTTTTTTCGGAAAATTAATAAGTTTGTAAAATAATTTGGAACAGATCTTTACTTAATGTGAACCGTAAGAAAAAAAAACATAGGATCACAGTATTTATTAGCATATTTTGTCTGCAGTTTTATGTTTATGTGCTAATATTTCTATGATTTGTACTTTATTTTTCTTCGTTTCGATATTTATTGAGACTCATAATTATTATTTTTAATTGCTGGTACTTGTCCTTAATGTAGGATAATGTACTTAATGTGAGCTTGTTTCTTTTAATGTGGCGTGCTTCTGTTGCTTTGAACAAAGAGGTAAATACAAAAAATTGGACTAGATGCAAAAATTTCTCAAACATAGATTCAAAAAGTTGCGTGCCTAGACGCAATCGTCGAGGACAGGGAAACATGTTTATTCGTATTATCAGTATTAATCGCGTTCACGCGCTGTCCACGTTTGAAGCTGCGTCTAAAGACGTGCTTTTCATAAAGGGAGTTAATAATACAAAAGTGTAATGAATATATATGTATTGATTTTTGCAAAACACACTGGCACTTCTAAATTTTTTTTGCAAGTTTACCTGTCATTTCCGGTGTTCTGTATTGCCGCAACATCCGTGATTGATTGATTTATTGATTGATTTTTGAGTTTTACGTCCCGTTTAGCAGCGAGGCTATATGAGACGTGGACCTACTGATTAACGTGGAATCCGAACCACATGAGCTCCCGCCGGGAATCAAACTCGGGTCATGCTAACCGCTTAGCCACGAAGGAGCTCCACACAACTTCCCGTGAACTTAATACGTAAACTATATATATATTGGCCCATTTTAATCTTTCCACGGAAATATCTTGAAAATTGTTAAATACAAATGAACCAAACAAAAACTCAAATACGAAATGCCATGGGGCACATCGAATGGTGTTGTCGCCGCGCTTCCCATGGCCGCACTTCATGGGATCCAAGGGCCCAACTTTAAAATTTTAAATGGAAACATGGGGCGAGTGATACCTCATTCGATAGGTCTTCAAATACTAAACAGAGCTGTGGCAAAGATTTTCATATCGGTCCTCGTATTCAAAATAGCCGCAAAGACATGATGCCTGTATTAGATAAAACGTCCGGTACCACTAATATGAAAATGGGTAGAGATAAATGAACAGAACAAAAAGTGGAACAAGGAAATGGCATGGGGCAGTTCGAATTATGTATTGGTGACCCCTCAGGGCTGCCATTCATGGGGGATCAAGGCTCAAAATCAAAATTGTAAGTGGAAACATGAGGCGAGTGATACCTTGTTCGATCAATCTTTAGAAACTGATGAGCGCTGTGGCAAGGGATTGATCATATGGGTCACTGTTTTCAAAATGACCACCAAGACATGGTACCTGTTTCAGATAAAACGTCCAGTGCCCATAGAATGAAAACAAAGATAAATGAACAGAACAAAAATTCGAATAGGAAACCACAGATTGAATTTATTGTTCAGCGGCTCGAGAATGTTACAACAGAGGAGAAGATGATTCGAGTAAAAAAGCCATAATGCAAAGGAGGAAATCTAAATCCTAGAATATTATAGCTGCAACCTCCCTCCGTCTGCAAGTGGGTGAAGCGGGAAGGAACGGTGAAATTTCAAATGAGAATCTTAGGTTTTGCAAATTGAATCTACGCAACAAAATTATCTGAAATGTGTTCTTATACGAGATAAATGTCTCTGTAATAAGAAAAAAGTGGGCGAAAGTCGTGTTAAATGGTACATTCAGTCTTTATTGCAGGCAACGACTTGATACAAAAATGGAACGACTGAAATTCGAAATAAAATTGTCGAACAATGCAGTTTTTGAACAATGTGTACAAATGTTGGTTTTGTTCAATCATCGTCTGCATGATATTGGTTCGATTATTTTCCTTCTGTGTCTTCTTGCATGTCATGTCTAGGGCTTTTTCTTTGTGGGTCAACTCTCCTCACGAAGATTGAAAGAGAATTGACGTGACATGACTTTATTTTATGACGTGCGTTGTCTAATGCACAGATCGCGGATTAGTGGGCAAAGATGTAGGAAGTCAACGGCGTGGCAGTACAGAAGGTGCCATCCTGATATTCCCCTAGTGGAAAAGAAAGACGAGGGCAATTTTAGTTATAATGGGCGAAGCAGGATGCATGCCAACTTTCGACCTACCCAATACCACCTGCGAAGTAAATTTATGAGATAGAATATGAGGTTCACTGAGATGTTATCCACAGTTATATTACGAATCACTTTCAGCGGTAATTTCAGTTGTGATTTTCAGTAACGAAACGGTATATGCTGATGCAGATGTTTCCCAAACATCTAGCACGCATTACGTTAATTTCTCAGGGGCGAAGAGGGCGAGCAAAATGTTTGCAATGTTCCAAAAATGTATTATTAAAATCTTTGCTTCGCATTTCAGTTGATTTTCAAGCTGTGGAATGATAAATACCCTCTGTGGTTTCCTGTCTGTGTTTAATTATGCTCATTTTTCTACAACCGTTTTCACATTAGTGGTACTGGACGTTTTATCTGATACTGACACCATGTCTTGACGACCATTTTGAATACGGTGATCGATATGAAAAATCTTTGCCAAAACTCTGTTTAGGGTTTGAAGATCTACCGAACTAGGTCTTAGTCGATGCATGATTCCATTTAAAATTTGAAAGTTGGGCAATGAGCTCCCATAAAGGGCGGTCCTGGGGTGCACCGCGACAACACCATTTGATGTGCCCCCTGACGTTTCCTATTTCAGTTTTTGTTTAGTTCATTATGTTCAACCGTTTTTGAGATATGTTCGTGGAAAGATTAAAATGGGTCACCCTATCTATATATCTATATCTATATCTATCTATCTATCTATCTATCTATCTATATATATATATATATATATATATATATATATATATATATATATATATATATATATATATATATATATATATCACGAAATTTATGTTTTGAGAAGTAAGAGTCACTTAAATTTGAAGAAACATGCCAATTAGTTGCAAATAATATAGCAAATTAATATACTATATGTCAATGGGTGCAGATATTAAATAAGCTTAATTACAGTCTGAAGATTAAAGTTTGACTCCCGACGGGAGCTTATGTGGTTCGGATCCACGTAAATCGGATCAGTCCCCGGCCAATTAAGTTTGTTGTGCACAACATTATATACGTGAGTTTTCTCGGGGTATTCCAACATTATTATTCCACGAATTGCTCTAGCATCATTCACTTGCATTAATCATCCGTCTCCCTTAGCCTAAAGGGCATAATCGGGAGATGATAAATTGAAAAATTTATTTTTTTTCTTTAATGTATGTCATTGCCTTAGGATGAAGTACCTAAAGTCTTAAGGTAAAGTTAAAGGACATCTTCATTGAGTGCTAGAAAAACATAATCTGAATGTTGTATGTAATTCGGATTCCGCGTTAAACTATAGATCCGTGTCTCAAACAGCTTCAATTTCCAAATGGGAAGTTAAATGTACAAATTAAAATAAAATATGTTGAACGAAAAAAAAAGGAAATGAAATGTTTTTTTTTTTTACATCCCACTAGGCTAAAGTGGACGGTGATGGTGAGAAATGAATGAAATGGTAAAATGAAGAAAGCGGGAGGAAACGGGAACCCCGAGAAAATCGATGCACACGGTATTTGTCCACCACAAAGCTCACTTGGCGCGACCTGGAATCGAAACAAGAATTCCATGTACCAGAGATGAACGCTGTAACACTGAACCACCGCGGCACAATGTATTGAACGAATACATATTCGTTCAAGGTATTGTATTTTAATTTGCACGTTTCAGTTCCCGTTCGAACCTTGAAACTGTTTCGAGATACGGATCTATAGTTAAACATGGAATCCAACCACATGCAACATTCTATTTGGATCGAAAAGCAAGCACGCAGAGAAAGAAACGAGCTAGTAACACCGCAATACAGACATGTTATATAGTTTTATACCTTCAAACTATGCTCCGTGTAAGTAGCCCTACTAGCCCTACTGAAAGTCTTAAAGAACAGCTCTCCGTACGTCTATCAGCAGCTAGCAAAGTCAAAACGACAAGAAGTAGCGAGTAATGGATTTCTTGTATGAATTCAGCGTGCAAAGGAAAGTTTTCGTCAGCGTTCCTATCCATCTATTCCAACCGGAAGTGGTAGAAATCTGCCATTTTGGTTTTCAATGTTAATCGGAATAGAGTAAAATAATCAAAATACTATAGTGAGAAAGATTTTGATAAAGATGCAATATCTCACGAATAAGACTCTTCTTTTCCCTTACCACTATTCTAAAACCGGAAGTGGATGAAATCCACTGCAACTTCCGGCTTCAATCTTGATTAATATATATCTCAAAAAAGTTAGTAAAACCAAGAGACATTTTCTTGATACGAATTTCGAGTTCTGAAAATATGCACAATCTCGATTTTAGTTTATTTGTCTTTCCTGTGACAGGGAAACTGATTTTCATTAACCACAAGCAGTAATACGAGGAGTGATCGGAAAGTAATGTTTCAAAGCTTGCAGAGAAAAGTGTATGTATTATTTCATACAACCAATACAGCACATACATAGTACGTGTATTGGGTTATTTTTCGACATAGTTTCCATATCGGTTGATGCACTTTTCGTATCGTGGGATTAGCTGGAAATTACCTCCTGATAAAAATCGTGCCCTTGCGTGTTTAGTCACGTTGTCAAGGAGTTCAGACCTTCTCGTCTGAAGCGAAGTAACGGCCTCCTAGTTGCTCCTTCAAGTACGGAAACAGGTGAAAATGCTTGGAGCAAAGTCCAAGCTGTAAGTGGCCTGAATCAGCTCCTCCACGTGAGCTGTGTTCAAATCTGCTGATGCCGTGCTGGGTCAGTTACCGCACTCCACGACGGTGACGTTTTCTCTACCAGCTGCAAATTTTCGACACCATTCTGCGACATGTTGACGATACATTACAATCTCTGCGTAAACCTCAACCAGCTGCCGGTGAAATTAAGGTTAGTTTAAAGAGACGTGTTTTTTTTTCGATAGATGTCACTACAGTGTTCGTATCTATCTAGTGTATTTTTTACCTTTTACGAAAATTCACGATTTATCTTACAAATTTCAACCTACAGACATCAAATATTTAGAGAATTAACTTCATAACCTATCGAGGGCAACAATCCGTTCCGATTTTTTATTTAAAAATTTCCTCATTGTTGGAATGGCTTGATTTTTGGAATGGATATCCAAACTTTTAACAACGGAACTGTTTGAACAATGAAGAAAATTCTAAATAAAAAAAATCGGCACGGATTGCTGCCTTCGATAGGTTATGATGTTCCTTCTCTAAAAATTTGAAGTCTGTAGGTTGAAATTTGTAACATAAATTGTAAATTTTTGTAAAATGTGAAATATAAAAAAAAATACATTAGGGAGATACGAAGACTGTAGTGACATCCATCGTCAAAACTTGTCCCTTTAAATCACCCTTAAGCCGTGGTTACAATTTTTGCCTACAGAAATCGAATAACTGAGTGGACTTCTTCGCGAGACCAGTTTTCCAAACGAGTATACCATTTGTGTTTCCATACAACTAGCGCTGCAGGTGGCAGGTGGCTGAAACCCTGCACAGTTGCTAACTCAATGTATTAAAATTACTGCACAATCCTCATTCTTCTAAAAGAGACGAAACTCCAGAACTATCGGCCTTGTAACCTTAGTTTTTGAGTCTTCCTCGTAGATCCCAAGAAAACTTTGGTTCTTCCAGTTTTAATATTAGATTGTCATAGATTAACTCACAAACGTCCAAGACCAGTTTTATTCGTTAGCAACTGCCTTGAATAATACCGTCTTACATCGAAAACCTGAGAAGAAAACTGAACGAAATTCGTACAACAAGAGAACGGGTAGTGTGCCTGAAGTGGAACAACGGTGGTTTGGCTAAATGAATGATATAGCCCGTGTAACGTAGTGAAAAATAAAGTGGGTCACTGGTAGCACAAGGGGCGTTTGTGGGTTAAAGATTATAAGAGATACCGAGAAATTACTTTTTTTTTTTTTTTTTACATAGATTTAGCATCCCAAGTGTAGGCTTCATTTTTACTTTCAACTACGTATTGAAACTGAAACAGACAAATGCATCACTTCTAGTCAGAACATTCGGCTCTACTTTAAAAGTCTGCCGTGGCTTTATCATTCAAAATGAAACGCTTTCATCGGACAACTACTAAAACCACGTGGCACTGATAGTATTTATTGCAACATCTGCATTCGAACACAGTATATTTAACATGAATTCTCCATAAACGTGGACTAACACATAAGTTGATGGAACTGTTTTATAGACACTTCACTAACTAAGTACGTGTCATTCTCTGAATCCCAAATAATAATTCTGAATGCTCTTTTCGGTACGACTGTATCTGCAGAGTCTGGAATTAAAAAAAAAAAACATATATACACACACACCTAAATTTCCTGTTAGAACAGATCAGATATCCTTGTCTGCTGCATATGTAATCGAAATATGGAGAAAGGAAATATGAAAATCGCTACTTGAAATATTACGTATAGTTCAGTGGTGTAACGTGCATGTCCAGTAATTGTAGACCTTCTAGTTTGTGTCATAAAACCAAGTCTAACTCACTTCGTAATACAAAAAAAAAAGCTAAATTTTATGACACTTTTGAATCACGTGTTCTAACGATCTTGGGTAAAAGGGTTCTTGTCTCCGAAGCACACACATACAAGTATAAACATTCACGTCCCACCTCACATGCACACACATACACCACAACTCTCAAATAACCATAACTCTAAACATTGCAATGTCAATAACAAACCAACCCACTGTAAAGTTCACAGTGTGTCCTATACAAACACCAAGAGAAACTAAAACATAATGGTTTCCGAAATGATGTCGTTTACTGCCAAGATCTCATACGACCTCACGGCAAAAAGGACTAAAAAAAAATGAACAAACTCTTTTGCAGATCGTAATGTTATGACTGCAGCTAGGACCTATAATACATTTAATCTTCCACACATCGCCGTTTTCATGAAGCACGTTTTTCATCATATTTTAGTATATTGTCGTTTCCAATTGAGCGACTCAACGCAATAGTCCTTTATTTAAATAACGTATCGTTTCACGTTAGATATTCTTCGCTGCTAGTTTTCGAAGAGAACCTTATAATAGAGTTGGGAACTATACGTTATGTTATAAGTTGTGGTTAGCTGTGAAAATATAATATTTATCTTATTTCAACAAAAGAAGAAACCTCTCCTTCTTTGTAAAATGAGGTTTGATACTATGTTCTCCACATAACGGAAGCTGAGGACAACATGCTCTATTTTTATATATATATATATATATATATATATATATATATATATATATATATATATATATATATATATATATATATATATATAACAATAATTGTCATTCTCAACCGACACACAATTTACAGTTCTCTGTAATCGATTATAGAAAATTAAAATAAATACTAGAAATCACTATTCAATACTCTTAAGTAGTCATTTCTGACTGAAGGCTTTGTGACGTCACTGTTTACTGCGTCCACACTTAGTAAACTACACGGATAGAAAGAGGAGCACACAGGAAACCTGATTTCTATAAAGCCTATTGTGACAAGAAAACGTCAATGGCGTTGTCAATAGTTTTCTGTGTACACTACTCTCGGATCCATTACTACCTGTATACTCCAAACATGTATTCCTAACTCATCCACTTCCCTTCTTTGTGCTGTTTATTCCCCACCGTCGTTTTTCTGCCATAAAATTGTGTTATTCACATTAGAAAGAGGGAAATATAGGCTCATACTACTAACTGTGTCGTGTACAGAACACTTAAAAAAAAAAAAAAAAAAAAAGATGAATTTAAATTGTTAATTCTCAACCGATTTCAACTCCAAGTAATAACAGCAATCCTTAAGCCTCAAGAAAACGTTATGCTTAATGAAAATATATTTTTATGCGAAATATATCGTGAAACAGTGTTTGGTTATTGCAGAGACACGCAATTGAACTGGTGACTGAAGGGATAGTGTAAGTGTGAAATAAACTATTATATGGTCATTTGGGACAATACCGACACCCTAAGGACACTAGCACTACTACAAGCTTGAATTGAATTATTAAAGAAATGAATTATAGCCCATGGTTAAGTATACTATTTCAACTAGTTGACATATACATGTTAAACAAAAGCAATGTGTGGCTGTGGAGCCACAATTGAAATGATCGATGAAGAAGTGTCGAAATTCCCCAACTCTATGGGAAAGACCGACAGGTTGTTGGGGTAATACCGACATCAACATTATAACCCTTACTTACTATGATAGTGTCACTAATAATTCCAACACGCACATTACTATTATGTACTGTTGTATAGTTCATGTGCTTTAAACAAACACGGAAATCTATAAGTTTAGGCATGTAAAATACCTTTATTTACAGCTACAGTGATATTAAAAATTGTCACTGAGTTACGAGTAAGGGAAATAATAATCACAAAATTTGTTCAGTTACAAGAAATATATGAAACAAAAATTGATTTTAAAATAATATGCTAAATGTGAGCTAGTGGAGAGAGCACAGAAATTATGTTCTTCATGAAAAAGTATTTGCTAATTTATGTTAATCATACGTTATCAAAAGTACGGTTATAGATTAAAATATTAGTGTTAGCTTCATATACAGGAAAGAGCAAATATTATACTCATATATGTCTGAGATTTCACACTGTTCACACAAAAAGAAGGGATCGTCTCGATGAAGAACACAGTCCTTGTAAACAGCCTAAAATATTTTGTACATTGAACCCAATCAGCGGAATTGTTTATTCCGTAAAATCAACCTCGGCAGATATCACAATAATTTTCTTTTTGAGTTTTCTCATTTTTGTTGCTGTGTGTTGCAACATTTTTATGTATCGTACGTTATTTTATGTGTCACTACCTTTTATACTTTTTTTCTATTTTACTACTTTTTTCCGTGCAGATGTTAAAAGTTTGGCACTATTATCCTTCGCTTTGCATTACCACATCTTACTTTCTTGGGAGAACCTGTACGCGTCTAATATAATTAACTTCTCTTCCAGTGTGTGTTCGTCTTCTTCAGCGAATGTTGTATGTTCACCAAAATGTTTCTTGCAGTTAACTTTGAATAATTTGTCACGTAATGTGTGTGAGGGACTTCGAAAGCTCTTAAAGCAGTAGTAAGTAGCATTGCATTCTTTACGTCCTCTGTGGCTACTGGCATTTTGTTCAAATTCCAGGAGCATCTCATGCAATGGAAAAAGGATGCAGACATTCTATTATTAATATATTAATACTAATGTAGTATTTTTGAAATATAGTTACTGAAAATCACAACGAAAGGGGAAAAAGTATCTGTCGAACGTGCTCCAAATGTGAGTGTTGGAAGTACCCCGAATGTATATGTTGCACTTAACTATTTTATACAAATTAGAAACACCACACAGTGATGAAACAACTACCTGTGATTGCACAACTTTCAGCTGGATGCTGTCCACCATGAGTACTTAACAATACAACTTTACTTCCAACCAGAAGCTTAACAAAACATACTCAAATTTTACAATAACCATTGATTTCTCACATGTCTCTCGCACCTTACCTCATAAATTTAGACCTTTCTCGTCAAATTATTCTACTTATTGTTAAACTTTCACAGATATACCTTCCATACACCCCACAGTTTCACTTAGTACTGATTATGGCAACACCTTTAGTTCCAGGTAGAATTAACAGTGTTGTAAGCCTAGAAGCGTCGGTATTTCCCAACTGTCAGACTTCCATTGAATGATTATACTTATCGTCCTTCCTCCTTGCGAATTCTGTCGAATAATATGAGCCATAATATATATAAACCGATGATTATACCTGTTGTGTTGTATGGTTGCGAAACATGATCACTTACTTTGAAGAGAGAACGCAGACTAAAAATACCCCTCTCTTTCTCTCTCTCTTCTCTTTATATATATATATATATATATATATATATATATATAATATCAGTCCTGGCTGATTGACTAATCAACACACAAACCAAACCACTTAAGCTGGAAACTAGAAATTTTGTTGTTATATAATATGTGTGGTGTAAGATACCACTACGGAAGGACCTTTCGAAATTCAACGGCGAATATGGAAATAACTGTGGCAGTTATTATGGTAAAACGTCCATATCACCGAATATCTGAAAGTTAGGGACACGAAATTTGATGTTTAGACTTTTGTATTCAAAATAATTAAACACGTGTTTCAGCTTTTTTTTTTTATTTTCGACAGAAAGGATCGAAAAAGGTGGGAAGATAAGAGAATGGCTTTACAACATTGTTGTAATACGATGGCCAAAGTCTGGGAGATTCAGTGGATAATTCATGTAGCCAGAAAGAAGAAACCTTTCAAAGTTTGGAAAAAGAGACATTAGGGAAATCTAGGCGCAGGTAGGAGGACGATATTAAGACGAAGGGTCTTTTTTGACCCATCAATATTTTATTTTATTTATTTATTTATTTTTTTTTTTTTAAGGAAAACTGAATATTATTTCCAATTAGTTGAAAGCATGATATTAGTGATGAGCATATTGATCTTCATTGGCGGATCTAGAAGGTAAAAAAAAAAAGGCGGCTGGCAGCCGGAACCCAGACTATGATAGCTTCAGAAATTTATTCTTGCTGTATAATCAGTTCAAGAAATATCTCATCTGAAGTTTTCAAAAATTTTTACTCGGACATTATTACCACACAGAGAACAGACACGCACAGTTTTTTTTTTTTCAATCCTCGCATGCACGAGTGAAACTAGACTAAAATATTTGATATTTACTCTGACAGTCACTGTTACCAGTTTGTAAAGGGAAATTGCCCGTCCGTAGGCATGAAATTTTCCAATATGACTCAATGTTTACCGCAAATAAACAATGCACGCAAACACACCCAGATATGATATGTATGCATATAAAACTTGTACCATGAGTTTTCATTGGTACATATTTTAAAGAAAATTATCTCGTAGCCTACATATTTGGAGGGAAATATCCCGCATTCCCACTACTAATATGAATTTTCTGTTTTGTGGGATTTTTTGCAACCTGGCAACACTGCTGAGATGTTGGAGCGTGCTAAGGGAATGAGCAAAAAGTAGAAATTATCATGCAGAGTAAGAAAAATGGCAACAAACAATGAGGCAGACGAAACAAATAAACTATCCTTCACGTAAACGGCGAAGGACGGGTAATTTAAGACTCAGACAAAGAATTGGTTATTTGTGTTTGACAAATAAAGAAAGCTAGAGTAATACAAATGCTACTGCATGGCACGTAGGTTTAGAAAAGCATACCTAAGCGTATGACCGGAAAAAGGAAGGAGAAATAGGAAAAAAAGTTAAAATAAAACATTAATGGGTCAAAAATGACCCGATCTCCGTTGGGTGAATAATAAGATAGATTTCGCAGAAATAGGAATACAAAGTAGAAACTGCATCCAGGTGGCTAAGAGCTTCCGTCAACGTGGTATTGAACTTCCAGGTTCCATGGGTCATGGATTTAGTTAGTTTATACTTAACTCCAATAGCGATTGTTCAGTGCATAGATTAACACATTCATTATGGAGGCAAAATAGTTAAATGGCCCAAAGAAATGTGGTCACAACACCTACAAAAACGGTCAAACGACTTTTCCAAACTAGTGTGACGTCAGCCGGTGAGCACAGGAGCATAATCTCTACTTACAAATAATGTGCATGTATATATGTTTGTGTTTGAGCGTATGCGGAGATAATTTTACATTAAAAAGAACCACCCAGAGCGTTCAGATTAGGTACATTGATAAATATTTACCAGGTCTAATCGTATATGGAGCCGCTTTATTTTTAATTTTCCGTTTGGGAAGGGGGAGGGTCGGATCGAAGAGGTCCAAAGTTATGCACGCTATTATCTAATTATTTCTAAGAATACCCGTTTGTATTATTCCTTTATTCTGCAGACTTGCGTAACAAATCATAAGAATACCCGGGCAATGGAATATCCATTCGTCTTCCACCTTTTGTATCCAGGTTCTGAATTAATATCCTTAAACGACGGGTTCTTGAGTAATAAGTAATATAACTGCTATTCATTTATTAAATATAGCATTATTTGGTATATTAATATTAGATTTATTTTATTAGTAATGTCTTAGAAAAGCTACTATCAACTTGTCTCTTATGCATCTATCACTAAATAATAGAAAAGAGAACATGGTGATTTATTGAAAGACGGTGACAATAGCGGATTAGTCATGGTTCTTCGGTTTCGGATGAGAAGCGCAATTCATCCTTAGTTCGCATCATTGTACAGCATGGGAATGTTTCACTATCTTCGAAACTTTTGTATTTGGGTCACTGTCGTAGAGAATAAAGAAAAAATGTTAAACTAGACTGATATGATTGATCCTTGAGACAAATATCCCGACTAGGCCGTTGAAAGAAACGGCGGCAGAGCGCTCTCTTCTGGTGTGAAGGGTTTCTTGTTCGATCCGCAGATACGTAAGTTCTTACCGGACGACATAGTATATGTGAGTTTTCCAGTTTCCTCGTACGTTTGCGTTATTACACAGTACTAATTATTTGACAGTTATTTACTTTCACTAATCATTTGTCTTCTCTAGCTTAAAGGGCATATGCATCTAGGATTTTTTTTTATTTATTTCTTACGAAAAGATGAACTTAGCTGCGTCATGGATACAGAGAAATTAGGTGTACGGGAAATATTCTAAACTAAAGTAGCTCATTTTTTTTATGTGAATTACATAGAATTAACATGTAAAACGTCTTTTTCTTATTGTAACACAACATTCAAGTTTGTTACAGCAATATTTAATACTGTTGAAAAATTGTTCAATCACATTCAACGGTTTAAACTGTGAATGAAAGTTGTATTACTTCACTATTTATATCTCTAATTAACACCGGAGTAGTCGTGTGGAGCACAATAGTCCTCCAGACGGTTTGTTTTTTCACTGTGTGAGAAAATTATGTTGTTACTACAATTTATTATATTTTTTTATCCTAATAGATCCAATTAATATTTCATTTAAAATTAGTGAAATAATTCATTGATATGGAGTTCATACACAATAAGCGCTAACTATAAAAATTACAGTAAAATATATTAAATTTTAAATGGAGGACTATTGTCCTCCACGCGACTAATGCCGTTCCAGTAGGCTACGCGACCACTGCAGTGTTAATCAATCGCTTCTTAATTTTCACGTCTAACGAGCACGATATGCACAAATAATTTGATACACACGTATTTCTTCATGCGAGGGTAGAGAATTCGTTTTACCAGATTAAATTTCGTTTCAGTTTTGTGTTCATGGGGCGTTCGTAACAATTGCATGCATCTGAAAATGTTTCCCTCTTACATGAGATGACAGATACAGTTTAATACTGTTAATTGGAAATATTATACTTGATATAAGATTACGGTAACAATTTCTATCATACACCACTCTTTCTTTCTCTCTCTCTCAAACGCACACACACACACACACACACACACACACACACACACACACACACATGTATATATAGCTGTTGAAAGTCATATCCTTATCAAAATGAGTCTATATTACATTAGCTGAAACACTCGTCCTTCGCACTGAGAGAATAAGTGTATGGGAAATATTATCTCCCTTCTAAGGATATACATATCAATGAAAGGTAATTATAATAATCCATAAGATACTCTTCTTTGGGCATAAATTGTGAATACAATATCCCCATACAATACAAACTTTAATCGAAATTACACTATAATAACTAGTCTTGGAATAGATACAATGTTTGATGTGTTATTCGAAACGCATCAACTGTTTCACCCCCGAAACCTATGGGTTCGACACTAGTCCCGGTGATTTTGGATGTTATCTTTCTTCCTTTCTCATCTATCGTGACAATGAAGGCTGAATGCTGAACGTGAACTCTGAGAAAACCAACGCACACCGTGTTTGTAAAGCTTGCAAAGCCCACCTATCGCAAGCTGGGATCGAACGGAGGCCTAGCACACTATAAATAAACGCTCTGTCATTGATCCACCACTAGACCCCTCAAAAGTTGGAATATGTCCTTAATTATTTAAAATGGGAAATATACAAAATGTCTTGTCTAAAACCTTTAGGAATTTCGAGATACAATCGTCTTATTATAACAATTACAACTTTCCATTTTCTTTTTCCCCACGTTTTGTTTTATTTTAGGAGAAATAAAAAATACGCTTAAATTATTGCCTCTAATTGTTTTAAATGATAATCCGAAATACCAAATTTTATATCTCTAACCTTAACAAATTCCGAGATATGGACTTTTGAATGTAATAACTGTCACTATTAATTAGCCCCGTTTCACTCCGAATTTTGAAAATATCCTTCCTTATTGGCATTTTAGCTCACAAATGCTATACACTTTCGAAATTTAAAGTTTCTGCTTAAGCGGTTTGCAAAATGAGCAAAGCAAAGACGTGGAAACAAATTGATACAGAATAGGGCGAAAATATATATACAGAAAGTTAAGAATTAAGCTAAGAATTATGTGAGTTATATGTTAAGAATTGAAACAGACAGAGTAAAGGAAGAGTTTTACAAAAGAAACTGCGAGAACATAGAATAATTAGAAAGAGTAGAGAAATATGGTGAAATGTATATACAAGGAGGTGAAATCTGTGAAATTTCGAAGGAAACAAGGGGGTATTACGATGGCAGTAGAAAATAAGAATGGAAAGGTAGACAGTAGTCAGGGAGAGAAGTAAAGTCTTAGGAAGATGGAAACAATATGAAGAAGACATATAAGAGTAGGGATAGACCACGTGCTCTAAATGTTGAAACAGAGCATGAAGTACGTGAGAGTGATAAATTATTTAATATTCATCGGGATTTGTTTGAGAAAGCTATATGCAAGATTAGGAATGGAAAGCAACCGGAATAGATAATATACAAATCCAATTTATTAAGAAAATGAGAGACAAGAGCAAAGAAGAAGTATTCCAACTCTGCATTGAAATATACGAAACAAGAAAATGGCCAAAATACTTCTTGAAGATGATCATTATACTGTTGGCTAAGAAATCGAACCGAGAGAGATGTGAGGACTATAGATCAATTAGTCTCACATTATATGTAGTAAAGATCATACTTTGAATATTGGCATTGTACAGAGGAACAAATATGAAGTTGACGAGGAGCAAGTCGAGGTTTGAAGAGGTAAGGACACAATTTTGTTATTAATGGTAAATATTGAAAGGTTTATAGAAAGGGAGAAGCAGAGTATGTTGCATTTATTGATATAGAAAAGCCTTTTGATTGGTTTAACTGAGAACTGATGATTGGTTTAACTGGGAGTTCTGAAGAAGGTTGGGTTGGTATGAAAACATAGACATCTCAAAAGAAATTCATAGATTATAAACAAAGAAGTAAGTGTTAGAATAGATGAATGAATGACTGAGGAGAGTGCAACTGAAGGAGAGTTCGACAAGAATGTTGCCTCTCCCCGATGTTATTTAATATCTATCTAAAAACAGACAGTGAAAAAGAGCTTGCATAATGGAGGCAGTATTTCGGTAGGAGATAGTACGATAAGTTGTATAGATTTTGCAGATGATGGCGCTTGTGGCGGAATCTAAACAGAAGATCAATAAGATGTTAGAAAACTTGAGGAATTGCTGTGATGATTATAGATTGAAAGTAAATGGTAGGAAACCAAAAAACAATAGTGATTGTAAAGACATGATCGGTGTCAAATAGGGAAATAGAAGGGGAGAAAATAGAAGACTAGTTTTCGGTACCTGAGAAGTATCATTAGTGATGATATGAAGTGCGAACATGAAATAAATGCAAGGATAGGATTGACAAAAGAAGCATCTAGGAGGAAGATAAGTGTATGTTGTGGATCCTTGAATGAGTTGAGAAATAACTCATGAAGTATTTCGTGTAGAGTTTAGTATTGTATGGGACATAATAATAGAAATTGCACAAAAGCGATGGAAAACAACTGGGAAATTTCAAAATGTGGGTGTGAAGAAGAACAGAGAGCATTAGCTGGATCGAGAGGAAAACGAATGAGAAGGTGTTAGAAATTATGAAAAAAAACAACATTCTTATTTGTAATTAAAAAGAGGAAGATAAACTGGTTGAGATATTACCTAAGAAGGAACTATATCATAACAAACGCGCTAGAAGATGGTAGGAAAAAGAGATAAGGTTGAAAGGAGATTATAATTGATCGGCGGTATTAAAGCAGGAAAATCGTTTGTGAAAACGAACTGAAGACCGTGGTGCATGGAGCTGTAATTGGCAATAAGGGCAGGGCATCTACGATGATAATGATGATATATCTATTAATATTTTTCACATATCCTAGATACTTTCAATCAAACATAGCGTGCGTATTGTATATATCGTTTGTTGATTTGCAAGACATTTCCACAAACTGATATATACTCAACCATATTTTTGTATTATCATCTGCAGGTGAATAAAATGGGAAAGTCCACTCGAACAAGAGAAATTTGCATAAACGTCATGTAAAAAACCTCGCTCCCGATTTACCTTCTTTAGCTTTCATGCAATGACGTTTAAAATTTTTTGAATGCGATTAATAGAATACCTTTTGACAGCGGCAAGCAAATTGAGTCTTATCACGTATCGCAGCAGTTCTGGCTATGGTGGAATTTTTGATTGTTCATATTTTCAAAAGACAAAAGAGAAAGGCAAATATTAATGCAGAAGCACGAATACTCTTTTCACTACCTAATTGGTTTCCAACTCTACAACGCTCAACATCACCTGCTTCTGTATGATATGAAACGCACAATATACACCAGCTATTTTGCAAAAAAAGCGGAAAAAAGGTCTGATAATACAGTCGAATATATGTAGACGTTCGAAATAACGTGAAGAGGATACGATGGCTCTTCCATAGTCTTTCAGGTAGATTAGTAGCATAAATCTCATTTATCTAGGGGAAACACTCGAACAATGTTTTATTGTGGCAATGTCCATTAAATGTCAGACATAATTCATCCTTTGTGGATTAAATCAACCACAATAGACTAAATTTAATGCAATTATTTAACATTTTGCAGGTGCAAGAGAATGAATACGATTACGAAAAAAATAAAAAAAAATAAAAAATAAAAGCTCAGGTCCACCGACCTAAACTTTCTAGCACTTGTAGCTTTTCCTTCCAAAGCAGGAGGTGCTAATACGTCAATAAACTGGAAGTGACTTAATCCTGATTTTGGTCACTTGGCTCCAGTTTGTAGGGCACACATTTTGACCGGAGAAAATGTCTACAATATGTCGTTTTATAATTCTTACTTCGTTAAAAAAAATATATTGTTTTATTTGTTACATTAGGTTAGAATTGTTTAAACATAAAATATGCATATTTGCTTATATTAAATATGCTATGTTGTTAGCTAGCAACAAGAGAGTGACAAGTTCTTGATAATGTAAAGTCCAACAATTATACTTTGAAGATTAAGAAAAAAAAAACAAATTAATAAAAATGATTTTGAAATACAAAGTAGCAACATATTTAACTCAGAATCATTTGTAAATGGAATTTTCTCCATGAATGTGGGGAAATTTGAACTTATGGACTTCTACGACTGAGAGATTTTCTGTTTTTTCTTAATACAAAATCACGTCCAAATCGGATTAATTTCATTTTTAAACCATTGATAGTCATATTCTTTAAAGTGTGTTTCAATCGTTACTTTCTTGAAGATCCTAAAGTGCTTTGTTAGTCAAATTGTAATAATCCAATTACTGATGTTTATATAAAGGTCATTCAATAAGTTTACCACAGATTGTTATAATATTGTTATTAGTTGCAATATAATAATGAGATTTGTTACTTTGATTCTTTGGCTACAAGACCAGGATACTAAATGACGGATCTGTGCTGTGACGGATCTGTTCCAACGTTCTTTCCACGTTTTGAATCCACTTCGATAAAATTGAAGTAGCTGACTCTCACACAAGAAATGAGAGCGCTGTCGAATATTTCTTCCTCGCAGCTAACTTTCAGAAGACCAAACAGGAAGAAATCCGAAGGAACCAAGTCCGGACTATAGGAGGCTAAGGGTTGACTTATCCATTTGTTATGACTTTCTGGTGTGTTATCTAGGTTGTGTGAGGATTTGCATTGTCATGATGGTATTTGATGAGTTACCTTGGATCTCCGGTCTCGTGGTCTGGAGCGCAAGTTGCACCTTATCCAGCGACAAAGAATAATGCTCCTTGTTAATTGTGGAGCTATGTTCCAAGAAATATATGACAAAGGCACTGCATTGATACCAGAAACAGGCCATAATTTTCTGCCCTAATCTGGAAAATCCAGTTTTTTTTAACCTTTGTAACCAACGTTGGATACTATCGCAGTCAATGTGTGATTCCTATGAACCGGAGGCAACTTGCTATGAATTGCTGTTGCTGATTAATCATCATCCTTTTTTTTTAACATAAATTCCATCACTGACTGTTGTCTGGTCCTGATGACTACTTCAGTATCCACTGCGGTTTACCTGTATACAATAGGAAACAACAATTATTACTATGTTGAAGTCAAAGGATCAAAGTCTGTTCATCTAAAATTTCATCATCATGTTGCAGCTAATGAAAATATGATACGTATCTGAGCCAAATTTAGTGAACGCCCTCTGTAGATAAGAATATATATATTTCTTGCGGAATGATAGGCCCTACTATATTTCAAATATTGCAGTTTTCAAATATCATATCAAACTGGTTTAAAACACTAGCGTGTGCTTAGTTACACATACGAGTTCAAATATTGACTTCAATGTACTGAAATAATGATATTTTGTTTGAAGAAGAGAACAATAAATGCAATTAAATAATGAAGAATAACTAATATAATTATATGAAGATATGAGTATACATATGTAAATAAGTGGAGAAAGATACATAAATATCCTTCAGATTTATATGCAATTTTCGCATGTATGTAGCTTTTAGAAAAGTCTGTGTTACCGCTATGGGAAAAGAAAAAAAAAACAATAGCTACAATATGTTAGGTAATAGCGTGTTTGCTTTTACATTTACAGTACGTAGAAAAAATAATATTTTTTTTAGCAGAATAAATAATTGGAGACAAACGTTATACTTTTAGCGCCATACAAGCTATATGTTTCTTTTTTTTTTCAAGAACTACACATGTGAATTAACCTTTAATCATGTCAGTTTGTCCAGCACAATGTTGTTTATTGATTGATATCTAAACTAACTTTGGACAGTATTTTAGTTAAAAAGAAATTAAACTTGAGTTAATCATAATTCTTGCTTATATCTTACTGACCATGATATACAGAGAGTTTTAAAATAACATTGACAACGTTTGGGAGGTGATTTCTGACACCAAAATAGACAAAAAGTATAGACCAGCCTAGGTGCCGAAATCCGTCATTTCTGAGATTGTCCGTGTTGTTTTGAAACACTCTGTATATACTGCCATTTCGTCATTACCATAAAGAAAAGCTTTATGTAAGTATACTGTAATAGCATCTTCATAAGTGGTGCGATTCTCGTACAACGTCATTTTTTAAGAAGACAAACAAATTTGCTTTTTTCTAGGTTTTCTCCCCCCCAAAAAAACTACGAATGAGTCGCCAATTATTGAAGATTTTTATTCTACTATAAAATATATATTTAATATTTTTTCTACGTACCGTATATGTAAAACCAAACACGCTATTAGCTAACATATTGTAGCTATTGTTGTTTTTCTTTTCCCATAGCGGTGACACAGACTTTTCTAAAACCTACTTACCCACACATTTTTGTTCAACTTAATGAGGTACACCGATTAATGCGTATTTCATCTTCAGGCTTTTTCCCGTTAAATGTTAATAATATTGTAGAATTTTAATTAACTTATGTAGAAGATATAACAAACTTGAATTCATTAACAGCGTTATTTTTCAATGATATTAATATGGCGTCGCCACATATAGAATACACATTATACATACACAGGACATATAAAAGAACGGTGAGGTTGCCAAGTTTAATAACACATTTCTGTAACACCTTGTTTTGACACAATCTATTCAAAAGCAGCAGACATAGTCAAATTTTCCAGTGCTCTGACAGCAGCTTGCTTTTCAGACTTACTGCGAGCCCTAGAGAAAGAAATCATCCATTATGGTGACTCAATATGAGCCGTATTTCTGTGTGTCCATTTTGAGGTGTCGAAGTTCTGCAAAAAGCAAGATTTGGTTGTCGTCGTATGTCTGGTGACAACTTGTGCGAAGTTTCCTCAAACCAATAGCTATTGGTCTATTTTTTTTTAATAGACCAAACAGGAAATCAGTCATACGGAACGTGTTGCGGAATTCCTAAACACACTATATAATGGTATGTCACATTTCTAACTTTTCTGCAAACCAGAAAATAAATGTAGGCATTTCCATGCAGTTCAATGCAAAAACACATATAGAACCAGCTTACACTGCTATCTGCTATTACACTTCCGAAATAAAAATTTCGATCATAACACATTCTACCTAAGAATTTGCAGCATAATTAATAGTAGTATTTTTTTAATGTTTCTGTATAGTTCCCATTACTGTCTGCTACAGTACTTAAAAAAATGAAATATAAATTAATAAATGTGCAATTTACTTTAGACGTTTACCACACATCATTCAATAAACTTGTCAATGTTCCCGACGATAACCTTTCGTGGATTGCTCTTCCCCGGTATTCACATGACAGGGTTTATCCTGGTATTCACATGATAATTAAGAACTAATGCAAAATGAATCGCCAGTCCGGACACAGAATTACTGAACTCAGAGCTCCTTCATGGTTAAATGTTTAGCGTATGTGCCTTCAGAGTTGGTGGCCAGGGTAGGATACCAGGTATTAGGTCTTACGGTTTGCATTCCATGTTACTCTCTGGGTCCAGGTCTCATATAGTTTCCGTGTTAGCAATGATTATTCAACTGCAAGCCAACAAATTTTTAATTTTATGAAGTAGGTATACGAACCACTAAACTGGAATTAAGTTGGATGATAGATATACACTGAGAAAAAACTGTAGGTGGCGTACTTAAAAAGATAGGTTACATGCGTAATTCCTGTAGTTTTTAAACTTAACGTAGAGCAGACGTACAACTGAAAACGCATGTTTTATAATACTTTCTGTATAAGTGTTCCATCTATACGTACTTTCCGTATGAAACAATGTAAGCGGTCAGGATCTCACATACAAATGGACGTATAAAACATATAGCTGACGAAGGTAACATAAGTATATGCATGTGATATTCGGAAATCTGTTAGATATCAGACATCCTGCAACGGCATGATGCAACATCTAAGGGCAGTGCGTATGCAGCATATGGATAACGTATGGTCCATGCTGATTTTTTTATTAAGCAAGAGACTCCGTATATTTGTACAATATACCGCTGTCCGGAGAACGGACTTTTCTCAGTGTTGTCTTGTGGTCTATTTTATCAACAAATCGATCGCGATAGAACTTCATAGGCGTTACTTTTATCTCCTGAAATAAATAATTTCTTCTGTGCGCAAATCATTATCACAAGCATAACTCTGTGAGTATAAAAATAATGTTGCAGAATATAAATTAAGGTTTCGGTGTACTTACATGCATATGTGCTCCATAACCTGGGCTGCCCATGAAAATCCAATCAACTTTCTTATTTTCTGCAGTGGGAGGGAGAAAATATGGTCGATCATAATGCTGGCGAAGAATCCTAGCCACTCTATCATCACAGTTACTCCTGTAAAAGGAAAGGAAATAGTAACATTCAAAACCGGATGCGTAAATGTGCAGTTATGTTCACACCCAAAATGTTAATCATCTTATTTTAATATGTCTCTACTTATATGTCAAGATAGCACATTTAGATATATACGAGGTGTGTTCAAAAAAGTATCGAATATTTTTTTCCGCGAAAACCAATGAAGCACGGGACACTTTCTTCAGTGTAGATGTAGAAGGGACACTCATACGCAATCGGGATTTTTTTTCTGCCTGCAGAAAGCACCAGTCACTGGCAGTCGGCCAACGAGTGAAGACGTATAGTGAGCGGTCGTAGACTTGCAAAAATAGTTTCAAAAAAGATTTTATATACATTTTAGAGAGACCAGTGAGATCATTCAACCCCCTGAGTTTTAGATACATATAAATTTAAATCAATAGTAAATACTAATGATTCTCGTAATACACTAATAAGAAGAGTGAAAATCTACTTATATTAATGGAGAAACTTGCCTTCCCAGGAAAGAAAAGAAAAACATGAAACATGACACAATACTACTGATACGTATATACGTTGTTATTTGTTACAATTCTATATATTAAGGGCATTAATATTTTGAATGGATAGATGGTTCTTGATACTTTTAAAATAAACATCTATTCCGAAAACCATTTTCTTGAAATAGTTGCAAGAAGGTTTCGCAAATTCATTTAATAATTGATAAAAAAATCTATATCTATTAAAATCCTACGATAGCAATAAAAGCGTATACATCGTTTTGAGGGGAGGAAAACAAGGGTTTGTATTTTCGCAGTGTTAAGAGTTAATTTCCATTTACTGTACCAAGTAAACAATTTGTTCAAGGTTATTTGTAGGTTTCTGCTGACCTGAAGGATTGTTGTCCCAAGCGATTAAAAGGCAGTGTCGTCTGCGTATTGAAAGATGTACACATTAGGCGGAGGGCTCTGCATGGCGGAAGCGTATACTATATGCAATAATGGACTAAGAGTGGAACCCTGTTGTACATCCGTATGTGAGAAAATGAGCGTTGATAGTACATCTTCTATTGAAACATATGCGATACGGTTACTTATAAAGGAGTATATGAGTCGAAGGTAAAAAGTGGGCAGGCGGAATAACTGTAGTTTACGTAGTAAACCATAATGCTACACTTTATCGAATGCTTTTTCTAAGTCCATGAGGACTAGACAGGATGGAAAGCCCTTATTGTACTGATTCGTGATGACTGTAGTTAAACGAAGCAGTTGATCACTGATAGAAAATTTAGGCCGAAAACCTGCTTGATGTATTGGTAATAAATCATATGCGTTAAGATGTGCATGAAGTCGATTTACTAGAATCTTTTCGAATAGTTTACTAAATACAGAGGTCAACTGAATCGCCCGATATGAACTGACATCATGAATGAGCTTATTTTGTTTATGGAACACATACTTCGGAAACCTTCTACTGTAACGGGTAATAACCAGTTGAGAGGATGAAATTATAAACGGAAATTAACAAAGTGGTAAGAGAGACCGGTGATTCTTTCATCATCCTATAAGAAATGCCGTCCATGCGTGGTGCTGTGTTTCGTTTTCTGTTAAGAGCTGAATGAAATTCAGTCTGTGCAATAGGCCTTGTAAGAGGATGATTACGATGTGACGCAGAAGGCTGTAGAGAACAGATGGTGGAGAGATCAATCCACTCATCACGGCAAGGCGATTCTGATGGAGTAAAAATTGGTCAGCGAAAGCATTTGCCTTATCGATATCAGTGTGAAGTGGCACACCATTAATTAGAAGCGGATACGTATTTATTGTATTTTTACCCGTTAGTTGGTGAAATTTCTTCCAGTATCGGGTTGGATGTACTTCGTCTCGCAATTTGTTGCAAGTACTAATCCAGTGCTTCCGTTTGTATGCAATAAGGTAGTTCCTAACTGCTCTTTGCCATTGCCTGTGGTAAATGAGCTCTTCCTCATTACCAGTGCGGTGAAATTCTCTAATGTGTTGACGTGTTCGCTTTACAAGTGCAAGATATTGAGGTGGCAATTTTGGTTCGTACCCACATATTTTGTCTTCAGGAATACTTACACGTGCATTTGTTGTTAAGGTGCCAGCAAGATGAGTGAGAGTATTGTATAATTCGTGTTTGCTACTCGGTGCAGCAATTTCTGTAATATCTCTATCAATAGTCTGCCTATATGTGCTCCGGTTTGCTCGATCATATAGTTTGACAGTACGGTAGTCGGTTTTGGACTGTGGGCAACGGGTCCTAGTCAACGATAACATAATTGGTGCATGATCGCTGCCTATAGTGTCAAGGATTTGTATAGTGCAGTCATTGACTAGATTAAGAGACGTTATCACTACATCGGGTGTTGTTTGACTAATTGGTCGTAAATGACTAGGTAAGCGATGTACATATAAATTCAAATTTTGATTTACATAGTCAAGGAAGTGTTGCTTTTCTCGGTCGCCTAGACTATGAATGTTCATATCTGCCAAGATTATGACATTTCGGAAGTTATGTGCTATGTAATGGAGAAAATCAAATTGGATCGGGTGTCGCGGCCGTATATAGATTGTAGCGATATTGATAACAAGTGATGGGTAATAGATTGACAAAAGAAGATGCTCCGGATGATTGATGAAAATCTGTGGATGATATTGACGAAACGCTACCTTAGGGGAAAACCCAACTGCAACCCCGCCTTGTGCTCTTGCACCAGGTCCTGAATAGTCATGGCGATATATTTGATAACCTGGTAGACGTATTGTGGTGGTAGGTTTGAGTGCAGTTTCATTTAATGAAAAGAGGTCAATGTGTTCCTGTAGCAGTATTTATTCCAGTAGAAGTTTATGTTGTATTATTAAGAATCGAATATTAAGAAATATAATATTTATAATTGCCATAATGAGAAATACAAGTGCTATGGTTATATACGGTTGTTTCAAGTGGTGCGATTTGAAAATGAGCATATTGTCTGGAGTAGGTAGCGTGGAGATTGATATTGAAGATTGATTTAGCAGTGTCACTAATAGTGCGAAAGATATGGTCATGTTGAAAAGGTAGTATGTTTTGAAGCACTATAGTTAAACAATGGAGAAGATCCTCAACACTGACAGGGTGTAAGATTGATTGCGCTGGTGGCGTTGGTTTGTCAGAACGTCGGAGAGGTGCTGTAAACTCTGGACGAGTAGGCTCTGCCTGTGGCTTTGCCTTGCAGCGATAGCTGTAAGTAGGGTACGTGACACATTTTGGAGGTTGCTGTTAGTTTTTACACAATCTAGTGTTATGTTGTTCACCGCAATAGCCACATTTAGGTTGAATAGAGCAGCAGTTCGTAAAATGAGAATTATAAACTTGACATTTCTCACATCTGATAGGCATTGGCCAAGGAGTTTTTGACGGTTCTACCTTATGGATCTTTTCTAAATGGGTGCACCGTATGCTAATAAGTGAGCAATAGCTTGTTGATTTTAGGATAATACCCGAATCATATAAGTAGGGCCTGATTATTCTTGATAAGAATTCATTTGTCAACATCGATGTCCTTTTGAATAAGTTCTTCACGTACTTCTTCATCTGTAAATTCAGGTAGGACGCCACGAATGACCACAGACAGCATTGGTATCTTCTTCGGATGTGAAGGTTGTTTGATCCTAGAATCCGTTTTCTTAGTAAGTTTGGCTTTTTACAAAAGATCTCGTAGAATGCCTTGTTTCTCAAGTAGGTGCCAAAATTCGGATCTTTTGTCTTGGTGGTATAGCCATTTCTAATGTGAACTATTTGCTCAACATTAGCACGTGGGACGTATTTAGTGATCTGCAGAAAAATCATCTTCGGATGTGTGTATTTAGCGTCAAAATCAGTAAGGAGAAAGTTATAAACCGGATCTGGAGTTCTGCCGAGAAAAGCTGCTAATGGTTCTGAGCATGGTGGTCCCGTGTCCATGGCGTTGTCGACATGAATTGGTTGAATGTTAGTAGAATGGGATCCACAGCGGAATCTTTTTGCAGACTGGCTAGAATCAGTGGATGGATGTCTCGCTACCGGTCGTTAGATGTACTCGCTACTGGCTCACTTCCCCATAAGAAATGTCTAGTGCGACTGGAAGGTCCAACGGGTGCAGCTTGAGTAAGCGAAGTGCTTGCGTTGGTAGGAACCGAAGCTGGTAATCATATATGTCTACCGTGAATCGATTGCCCGTTACTGATGCCAGAGTCCGCCATCGTAATAAGGTAACGTAGGGCCGAAGCCCAAATCAGGATGAATGTGAAAGAGAATATAATGAAATGAAGTTCAAAAAGTGAAAACTTCCGTCAATCCTCTAAGTGTTGTATATGTGCTTTGCTCACAAATGCGTATTGCAACACTTGGTCTTAGCTAGCACATTAACTGACACAAGAGAGGTTAGGCTCCTTGATTCAGTATGAATAAAAGCACCTGAGCTCCAACCTATAACTTTTGATTTCACACGTCTGATTTACGGTTATTTGTGATTTCACGTTTATAATAAAGACAAATATTTTAAAGTATGCGTATTTAAATAAATTACTTAAAGAGATCTTTTTCATAAATTTTATCCCTTTAAATTGTTGTTCAAAACCTTTGCATTTTAATAAGCCTTCTGCAAAATAAATGCACATGAATTATCCTGCCATCTTTGGGGTTTTGTTTTTATATTATACGTTTGTGGACGTTTATATGTTTGTGATCAATCCTTTCAACAGCGAGATCTCGAAAACTACAGGCTCTAGAAAGATGATTTTTCACTGATCGATTGCAAATTTTGCGTAGATTTTCTAGTTCTAAATGAATATTTTTTTTAAAAATCATGGTCATTATTTCCTTATTACGTTTTTACGGGTACACTGGAAGTGTTGAAATTTAAAAAAAAATAAAACTAAAGCTTCATAGCCTACCCATTATACATTTCAATACCACATAGTTGTATATAGTAGTTACATATCTCTCAGGCGTTTGTTTCATGGCCAAATTATAATGAAAAACGAAGGATAACCATTTCTCCAGTCCAGGTTGAATCTTTATTGTTTGTAGTGTTTTGCCCAATGAACACCATATATCACTGACATTATAATTGATTGTATGTGTAATATATTAGCTGATTTTAAAATATATAAAATGATAATCATGCCTGTTGTTTTGTATCGCTGCGCAACATGGTCGCTTACTCGAAAGGAAGGACATAGATTGAAAGTATTTGAGAACAAGATCCTGAGACGAATATTCGAACCCAATAGAAACTTTTTTTTTAGGATTCCAACTCTACCATGTTACCAACAGCTAATGAAGCCTTTCTTAGAAGAAGCGTCTTGAGTATGGACAACATTATGCGCATGAGCGACTTGTGATTCTTCCCAAGAGAGGATATGTTTTGATTTTGTTTTTACAAAATCACTCTTGTGTAAATGAACATTTAGGAAAAAAAATAGATCTATGAACTTCTCTGAATCTTTCAATATCTGCTATAAACTATCATTATTACAAGCTATTACACAAAGAAAACATGTAACTGCTGTTCAGTTGCAGTTGAACCTGCCAAACGTATGGCGATGACAACTGAACATAATTCGTTAAATGTATTTAGCTAAACTTATTCAGTGTCTGAGCCAGATTGATTGGTAAGCACCTTCTTGCCTCACTGTTGGACTATATGCGTCCACTAATACAGGCAATATAACGTGTGTTACACTGCTTACTGGACATTTCACAACAGACATTTAACTAAATATGTTCAGTTGCCATAGCCATACATTTCGCAGGTTCAACTGGAACTGGACAGCAGCGACTTTTTTCCTTGTGTAGATTTTAGGTAGTTTTAGCGAAATGCCGCCAAGTGTACCAAATGGTTTGATGTCATAATAAAGGAAACTACATTTCCGAACAAGAAGTTACATTGTGCTAATTCCTCAAATTTACATGATCAGATCAAATTTCAAATTTAAATAGTAGTCATAGTTATTTACGGAAAACTTGTTGAAGTACGAAAAGTATTAAAGTGAAAGAAGAATGACTGAAACTCAACTTCGCATCCTTTATTCTTTCACACCCTCATGTACCAGATTTGTCACACCTTTTTTTAAGTAACTTTCTTTCTTTCGTTTCTACTTTATATATTTCTTTCTTTCTTTCTTTCTTCGTTTTTCTGTCATTATGCCCTCTTCCGTTTTTCCTTTTGTTCGTTACTTATGGTAGAAACTACTTCCAGTTTATTTCTCAGACTCTTATCCTTTAATGTTTTCCTATTAAATGCATTTAAAAAAAACAATGAAGACAGGCTATTTGCGACCATTTGATAAATTGTTTCGGAATGTGCTTCAAGTGTTAAACGAACAACCATCAAAGGAATATTTCTAGAAAATAACCATTACCTCAGATTCTAATGACCATTGAATGATTTGTTTGCTTAAACGTTAAGTATAAAGGTAAGACATGTAGTGTATTTTATGCACGTAAGTCAAACAAACATTTTGATTAGTTGCTCAAATTTTGAAAGTTCACCAGGGGAGAACTGTTATTGCGTATTGAACCTTTGGACACATAGATAGACAATTCATATGCATCTAAACGATTAACACGTACAAACAAATAGTACTAAATTTAATTGTTACCGTTCATGGGCATTTGAGAGTAACAAGTAATTTCTATGCAAGAGCGGATCATGGAAAATCACGCGAGGTTCCTCAACTCTTCCATGAGGAAATTATACTTAACGAAATATCACAGTAGAAGGAAATCAGTAAAAGACGAATGGCTGCAAGAGTAGGTGTTTCCCAAAATGCTATTAGGTGTTTCTAATAGCTGTTATATCCACGGGACTTGCAACATCTACATTCTTTTGAGAGGAACGTGTATCTCTTGAAATGAAACTTTTGTCGTGGTTACTAAGGAAGTGTACGCAGAACCCAATGTATCCATCCTTCGTCCCTTTCTTTACAGATGAAGCTGGATTCACAAAATATGATATCATACATCCTCACAATCGTCATATCTAGGAAGAGGCAAAACCACATCAAGTTGTCATAGGTCGTCACCAAAAATATTTTGGTGTGAACGTGTAGGCAGGCGTAATCGAAAAGCTTCTCTTAGGGTTCTTTTCTATTTATTTTTACTTGACACAACATTTAACGGCTAGCTAAATCTTCAGTTCATACAATATGAACTTCCAGAACTTTTAGAGGATGCACCTCTGAAATTGAGACGTCACATGCAGTTCACTCATGGTGGTTCTCCACTACATTTATACAGGCAAGTTTGCGCTTATCTTAAAGTTATATATCTTAAAAGATAGACAGGAAGAGGTGTTTGACATGTCTGACTTGCTGCCTCCTCCCGATCTAAATCCATTGGACTTTTATTTATGGGGTCATTTAAAAGATGCAGTTTACGCGACGATGTGGAAGTTTTTTTCACACAACGTATAAACGATTGCTTCAAAGCAAATCGCGATACACCTGTCATATTAAAAATGTGCCTTGTATCATTAATACGTTGCTCCAATACGTATGTTCAAGCTGGTGGTGTACATATTGAGAACGCATATTGAGTACGCAGAGACGAGTAAAGAGAACATTTGAAACATGGAACATCAATTGACCAATGCATAATACTTAAAATAACCATACAGTACATCTCGTGTTTGCATTTGTTTCATTCCTTTTACTATGTATTGCATTTTCTAATTTTTCGCACATACTGTGGTGTGCATACTCATTTTCCACGCCAAGCATTTGTTAGTGTTCTAATATTTGATTTGTACGTAAATCCAGCCACCCATAGATTTCCTACTGGTGGATGGTCAAGATAGCGTTATTTTCAGTACTATTTTGGTATTCATTTCGTGAACTTAAATCCTAGTCAGGCATATCATTGGTCACCAGAGGGGTGGAGAGGTCTACATGTTATTGGCAGCAATGCTAGTACGTATAAAGATGGTGGATTAATTTGTATTTACTCACAATACGTACGTCTTCCCATGAATTATCACATACTAATACCACGCAGTTGTGGCGTGCGTGGTCCGTCAAATACTCCAGTGTGTCAACCAGCGAATCAGCATAATTCATCACAATTCGCGTAATAATATTATGCATTATACATCAACAGACGAGGTTAAGCAGTAAGGCTGTAGTTTCAGATTAGTAACGGCACGAGTTAAACCCTCCTCCGGTCATCTTCACATTCTAAGCGTTTTCGAAAACTTATAAACCTTGTCGAACAAATGCCAAGATTGTACTACATAAAAAGCACTGTTCGAGAATTATAAAATCCCATTTCCATTTAAAATGAATGTATACATCATATCTGTTGGTTCAATATAATATGACTTTCCCCAATGTAAGTTTATACTACTACTACTACTACTACTACTACTACTACTACTAATAATAATAATAATAATAATAATAATAATAATAATAATAATAATAATAATAATAATAATAATATAGTCAGTACTGCTTTACCCCTTTCGTTTGGTTTCGCCAGCAAGGCATTTCTTGTCAAATTTTCGTCAATAAAGACCCTATGGCGCCATTATACAGTATTTTCAATTGTAGGAACAAACATTAAATTTCCACAGACATTTTCGTCTGTTGAGAAGGGGGTACACACTTGAATTTCAAATAAGTCCCCGGAAAATTAGGTTTTTGAAGAAGGTTGTGGACATTCCCACTTGCACCCTACTGGTTGTCCAATAGGAATTACTAATAACGTGATCTAATCGGGCTTTCACTTGGCACAAAAGGCCCCGCACTACACTGCCCTTTAAATGCACTATTTCTTGCACAGAATTGAAAGAAATTGAGAACATAAGCTTATAACGCATATAACTATCTGTACTATCAATTCATAAGCATTTAACACACTTTCAAAGAAAGCTTTCACACTCTGTTTCACTATCATAACTTAGTAGCCACAAAAAGAGGAAAGAAAAAGAGCCCGTTTGACTTGCCACTAAGTTAGCTTGCGAAAATTGAAAAATCAAGGAATAAAACATTCCTTTTTCCACTGATCACTTTGTAATATATAACTGACATATCACCAATATGACTTTATCGATAGACGTCGATAATACACAAATCACACTAACAAGAAGTACAACGGTGAACCATTCTCCAATAAAGAGAAACCCTGTCGAAACGAAAGTACAATCCTTCGGCTGGACAATCTTCCGGCTAGACAATCTTCCGGCTATACAATACGAATACAAGTAAAGTAGGAGCGGAACCTACTTTAGCTTGTAGAGTCGGATACGTTAACCACGCCCCCTATCGCAACTGCTATCATTTCCTCTAACAGTATTTCCATCTGTTGTTACCTTAAAATTCCACATATTTTTATAATTTTTTCTTCCTACTTTTTAAACTTTTTTATTTTTTTCTTTTCTTTAAAAAGAAGAACATATTAAACCAAACCAATGATTCTAACATATTCTATAGTGACTCTTACAACATATTATGATTTACTCAATCTATTTTACAGTGCTTTTTTCCTTTATTAGTTTGATTACTCTTGTGACGCGTCCATATTCGTCGGCCTCATTCCGCACGAAGATGACACGGCACAGCCACTGGTCGTTACATTATGTTTCCAAGATTGTTATTGTGCATTGAATCTGTCTTCGTAATGCACAGGACCGAGTAATAAGACCACTTCCTTCATTGGTAGCTAGTACTCATTATGCTTCTTGAATTCATAGTTAATGAACATTATGTAACCACACAGAACACAATACAAAGTCCTAGATATCAGAGAAAGTAATTTGAAATATTGAGTTAGTTGAAACGAATTAGTGTTGCCTTTTTGTGTTCTTTCAACACAAGTTCATTTCGACCTAACTATCTGGAAAAAAAATAAACGGGAATCTCTCCATTCCTTTGGGAAATCCATTTATTCTGCATTGATTAATTTTGCAATGCGCATTTTCGGAAAGAGCAGGCATGACTTCTTTGTAAATTTAATTGACCGCCAGCAGTGTGCTTTCAGGTATTCGAAATAAACGTCCCTAAAGTTAATTTTTCCACGCCTTCAGCATCTTCTAGCTCCGAAACTATGTCGATAGGTGAAGCATTGCACAGACCTTTTCTTCTTGTTTTGACCTCAGATGCCCACCGTTAAATATTTTGTACGCATTAATCGTTCATGCTGTTATTTTTCGATACAGAAAGCACAGACATCTCATTCACTTAGAATCAATTTTGGAAATCCAAACATGAAAGGAAAATGTAAAGCAGGAGAACATAGAAATCATATTGCAGGTTTATTCAAAATCATTCCACACATAGGTATCAAATTTGATATACGAGGACCTTTTGATACACAAAGTACAAATTCGCATTCAATGGTATACATTTTAGAAATTATACTCTGAAGAGGTGAATATATTGAATTTTATAGGAGTTTATTCTGACCTGTTTCAATTAGAGAAAGGAATGTATTGGATGTAGTAGAGACAGCTTAACTAGAGTAGAAATATTCATTCATTTTGACGAACCTAATATGGTAGACATAGAAGAGAGGATTATCTGAACCGTTACATTGGAGAGACTTCTGGTGTGAAAGTCTGCTCTAACTCGAATTCATCGTTATCGCTTCAGAGTTACAATCAAAATTCGGATTTATTTCAAATTAATTTTTCTTTAATTTTATTTTCTATCAAGTAAATAGGGGCATGGCGGCTCGTAGTAGAGTACTTACCTCTTGTGTGTGGAGCCACCGTTCGATCCCTGGCCAAGTAAGTTTGTGGTGGATATATCATGTCCGTGCGTTTTCTCGGGGTACTCCCGTTTTCTCCAAGTTTCTTATTCCAACCAATTATTTCCTCATCATTTACTTGCTAATTATCGTCTCCATTAGCCTAAAAGGCATAATCGTACGACGTTAAACTGAAACATTTTTATCATGCAAATAACATGGTTTCAGCTAATTCGATATAAAACCTACATTGTTTAATGCCATTAAGCATGAGGTTTTGTGATACACCACAGACATCAGGGAAAATGCATAAACTGAAATGGTTCAATAAACCCTACTCGTTATGTTACCCACATTACGCTGCAGTGATTTTGGTTGCATAGGCTACGAAGAAAAATTCTCACATTGACTCAGGAATTACAAGGAAAAAGGATTACGTGTTGCTTGTCACGGTGTCGTTTCCACGACTCGATTTTGGTGTTGTTTGTCACGGCATTGTTCTTTCTGATTTATCTTATATCATAATCGTGAGGATTTACACAAAATCCACCCATAAGCTAAGAGTTTCCTGATATTATAACAATCAAATCCATTATAATTATTTATGAACAGTCCCAAGAGCGTCCTTGGATTACTCTGCTGTTAGCTGTTAACACCACAGCTAAATTTATTCGAGTTATTTCAAACACTCGAGGTAATAATCTGTGCTCCCAGAAACCTACCAAATGCGTTTCAAAATTGATATACGCACAAATTTTCTGTGTTTGAATGTGTAACTAACGTTGAGTCTAGACATGTCATCAGACCACCTATAAGAAGCGTGGCAAGCCCGTCAAATATCTGCGACCCGGACCTTCAGGAAGACTGTGATGAAAATTATATTTTCTTTCAATTTTTCAGAACTTTCTAGAGGTTAAACTGAATAAAATTAAATTTAAATATATAGATTTACCAATATTTTCAACACATTTCGTGAAAAGAACGAAGTTCAATTCATTGATAATATAAGAATTTAGTGACTTATTATTAGTATTTGGCTATTTCCAAACCCACAGAGATTATTAAAATACACCGGTGAGCAATTTATATATATATATATATATATATATATATATATATATATATATATAGAGAGAGAGAGAGAGAGAGAGAGAGAGAGAGAGAGAGAAATAGATATAGATATAAATATAAATATATAGCCTTTCTGAGAAAAATGGAGTATTTATAATTGAGACAGTGAGATTTATAGCAAGAAAAACTACCAGAAAAAAAAACGAAAGCTTTACAAAATATTCAAAGGGAATGTAGTTCTTGCCGTGATGAGATAGCAGAAGTAAACGAGCAGATTATATTTCAACAAGTTTGACCATCTCTTGAATGGTTGAAGGGAAATTTTAGACCATATACATATGATAAGTTGAATCCTAGAGTCAAAAGATAATTCATTTAATATTGAAATGGCCAACATTAAAGTTCTTACGGTTACCATAGATAAGAATATAAGAGGTACATGGTCTGAATCAATAATGACTCTTCAGATTTTGCAACGGTGAAAGGGGGGAGCAAGATAGTTCACCAACGTAAGAGTTGAACATTTTTATTAGTATATTAGTATTCAATTTATTAAATAACAGAGATTTCTCAAACCCAAGGGGCAATTTACTCACTAAAATGATGCTCCTAGTCTGAATACTTAAGCAAAGCTAAACAATCTAATATTGTATCGAGGCATTTTTTTAATGGAAAGGAAATAAATATTTTTTTTATGAATGAATCTGGCTGTGGCAGCGATGGAACACCTAGACCATGAACTGAGTAATAATCTTGTCAAATATAACCAAATGCATAAGTCAGTATTTGTGCATCTGCTTTCTCGGATCTGACTAAGTCACACAAAATAAAAGTCTTTCATTTTTTATTCTCATTGAAATTTGTAAATTGAAGTTGCAATATTTGTGTTGTCTTAACTTTGCATAGCACTCTGAATTTTGACTGTACGTAAATTTCATTATCATTAACGTAAATTATCGTTAAATCATGAGCCATTTGGGAACAAGGTACTCCAGTTTAGAGTTATTTTGGTCGTGATAACATGGACAAATATGTTAAAAGAAAATAGTTTCATTGGATTCAGAATCCTCAAATTAGTATGGAAAACTCAATTAGAAATGTATTCAGAAGTGGACACTTTCATCATTCGCTCAAGCAGTGCTTCAAAGAACCCAAGCTTTATATAACTTGTCTCGTGATTCTATGAAAAGATATGACTAGATGCATTCGATTCAGCGGTCTCAAATCAGTATAGAAAACACAATTGGACTTTTGTGTGGATACTTTTTTACTAGTGTCCGTAGTGTTAATTTTTTGGGTCAAGTGAAACTAAATCATCTAGCACTGTTGTCAATAGAGCATGAATTTGCCTCTAAAATGAACTTCCTTCGGGCAATTAATAACTTCATCAATAATAGAATATTCAGTGTTCTATCTACTATTAATCAAAATTGTTCATTTTACGGTATTATTTATTGAAGAAATATGCTATATTTAATTTTCTTGTTTCCAGAAGAATGTAACTGCAGAGGAGTACTCAGAAGAAATAAAAAATAATGTATAAGACTTGACGACAGAATACAGTTAATATTTCATCATTTGGAAGTACATGATAGCCTGAGAAAATGTCACAAAAGCTTGAGGCTTATACAAAAATTTCAGTAGTTAATAGCAGTATTTTATTTCGGATTTATATTTACCTTAAGGGACGACGTGCAGTTCGCGCAGAATGCAGATTACAAGATTTTGATAACAAATATGAAACCTAGAAATATGAACCAAATGCAATGCGATATTATAGTTATTACTTTATTTCATGCTTATTGGCACACAAATTCTACTTTTTGTGTATCATCGCAGAAAGGCTGCTGCGGATATTGGGATTAGCACAAGGGCTATACGAGATCGGATTTGAGTTTCGTAAGTTAACATAAATACTTGTGTTACAATTACAGTTTGAAATTTCCCTATTCTTATGACTGCCCGAACTATTATATATATATTTCTTAAATGTATGGGGTCATGGTGGCTCAGTGGTACAGCGTTTGTCTCTTTCGTGAGGTCTCTGGTTCGATCCTAGCTCGCATCAAGGCAACTTTGTCGTAGGCGAACACCGTATACGTGGGTTTTCTCGTGGTTCTCCCATTTTCTTCTTTCCATCATGTTTTGTTCAATCATCACCATTTCCTTTAGCATACTCGGCATAATCGTGGGACGTAAAACTGATATATTTCATTTTATTTTTCTTAAGTGTATAAAACCCAGTTACTTACCGCATACCATAACGGAAAAATAAAACATTATATAACAAGAGGTAATATTAAGAAGTGCCTTAAATGTGAAAATGTAATTATATCAATTTATGATACTTTTGTCGTATTAATGATGTTTTATATTTGTTTGTCAACTAGGCTAATAATAACTCTCTCGCCTCAAAGGCCAAAACACTTCTACTTATTCCAAAGGGATCAAAAGTAAATCTGCTTGACAACTCTTACATTTTACATCCGGCGTGTGTGAATCTCGGCGACAAGAAGATATAATAAAAACCGGAATGGAAATTCTGTGGTAAAATCGTAACAAACAATACGTCACCAACATACAAAGGGTAGTCATAAAGTTTTAATTATCACCTCAATACATTCAAATAGGTGATGGTGTGAATCCTTCTATATGTATTCACCCTTCAATGCATCCCATTTTTTCCAAGATTAATGACTTGGCGGAGACTTTGACTGTAGAAGTTTTCATTTTGGCAGGAATCGTTCTACAAAAAAATTACATTGATGCCATTCTACCATGCAATGGTTTCTTTATCCGCGGATGGATGAAAAACCACTGAGCTCCATGTATGGATAATACAGAAAATGATGCAAAATTTGATAGCCCACGTATGGTAACAGCATACGTGATTGTGTCCTGTGCAGAATGAGCTCGGGCGTTGTCGTGAAGCAAAATGACCTCTTTTAGAACTTCCCTCGACGCTTCGTCTTGATAGCCTCCCGTAACCTCGTCAGGAGCTTTAGGTAGTATGATCCTGTGATGGTTTGCCTGTTTCGAGCTTAATTTGTTAGCACCATACCATAGCAGTCCCGAGAAAACAATCAGCATCAATTTGTCCAGTGATGGTTGAGTCTTCTCCATTTTGGCCGTGATCATTCCACTTGTTTCCTATGCTTGCTTTGCTTGTATGTCTCTGTGTCATAATGGTGCACCCAGCACTCGTCCGTGGTGATTAGGTACTTAAAGATGTCATCTATATTGGCCTGACATAACTGTAACATTTCCGGTACTCCCTCGGTTCGGTGATATTTTCGAATGATGCAGGCAGTAGCAGAACCCAACGGGTGACAAGTTTTATTATGTGCAAAATATTGTGCAAAATTTTGAAAACTGCTCCACGACTGATTTTCATATTTTCCACTATCGCCTCGGTAGTGATACACCGGTGTGCGAGCACCAGGGCCTCCACTTATTTTGCGTTTCCTAGTTCACAGGATCTAAATTTTGATTTTATATTTCTTGTGACCCCTAGACGGATATATTTAAAAATAGTTTCATTGAATTTAACATCCTCAAATCAGTATAAAAAGCACAATTAGAAATTGATTTAATCATGGACACTTTTTATTAGTGTCATGATCGTTAGTTCTTTTGAGGATTGATTCGTTGCTCATTTGACTTATAATACGTTATTCTTATCTGATCAGAAGAATAATTTACTGACATAATAGAATAACATTTGATGACTAATCCATGTATTCATCATTTTATTTTTCTATCTATTAAAATGCCACAATAGCAATTAAGAGCGACTGAGCTCCAACTTATAACTTTAGCATTCAAAATTTTGATTTACGGTCATTTGTGATTTCACATTTATAACAAAGACAAATATTTTTTAAAAAGGTGTACTTTAAATAAATTACTTAAAGAGATATTTTTCTCAAAGTTTATCCTTTTAAATTATGTTCAAAGCCTCTCCATTTTAATAAGCCTTCTCTGTAATAAATGCAAGTGAATTTTACTTCCATCTCTGGCGTGTTTTAAACTATACGTTTGAGGACGTTTATATGTCTGTGGTAAATTCTTTCGACAGTGAGATCTCGGAAACTACAGCCTCTGGAAAGATGACGTTTTCACTGATCGATTGCAAATTTTGCGTAGATTTTTCAGTTCTAACTCAATATATGTTTAAAAAAGCATCGCCATTATTTATTTATTATATTTTTACAGGTACACTGGAAGTGTCGAAATTAAAAAAAAAAAAAAAAAAACTAAAGCATCATATCCTACCTATTATACATTCCAACACCATATAATTGTATGTAGGGGCTGCATATCTCTGAGGTGTTTGTTTCATGGCCAAATTATAATGAAAAACGAAGGATAACCATTCCTCCAGTCTAACAAGGGTAGAGAGGGAGATTATATATCGAAGTGGAAGATGGTCTATATACCAATCGAAAACAATGATGACACCTATTATGAAACTGTAATAAAAAAATTTCCGAATGCATATACAGTACGAGTTATATGAATATACAGGAAATCCATTGCCACCCATAGAAATCGCAAACAGTGAGACTAATGCCAAAACAGGAAAACACATTTGTCATCATTTCAAAAGTACAACGCATTAAAGTGAAAAGTGTTCTCTCGGGTCACTCACAGGGTCCCAGGCGGGGTCCAACTCATAAATTACAAATGGTAAGGGGTTCAAGTAGCATATTGTTGGAAAGCTGTTGGAAAATGAAAGAAGATGGAACAAGTCTTGATTTTCTAAAATTACCCTGTGCAAAATAGCGGCCGGTCAAAATGTCAGCAAAAAACGTCATTGTAAAGTCTATAGCCACTCTAAAAAACCTGAAACGTTGAGACGGATGTCGAAACAGCAAACCACGTTTGTCATCATTTCAAAAGTACAATGATTTAAAGTAAAAATATTTGTCCCAGGGTCCTCCCTAGGGTCCCAGTCAGGGTCATCCTCAAACTTTTCAAATGGTAAGGGGGATCAAGTAGCATATCGTTGGAAAGCTGTTGGAAAATGAAAGAAAACAGAACAAGTCTCGACTCTCTAAAATTAACCTGAGCGCATTCGCTTTCCATTTTGCAATCGGGACTTGTCACTGTGAGATACTTGCACGTATTTGCTGTTCCTGATGCAAGAAAATTTTTGTTTGAATCACTTTATACTTTATAATCCAGACAACGAGCATAACTAGCACTGTAGTACATTATATATTAACTATGTATTATAAAATTTTTGCTAGTTTTCTCAATAGTGGTAGGATTAATTAGGAACACCTCTTGTTTGATGTGGATAATTTATAATACATGAAGAACAAAAGGTCATAAGTTGTGACACATTTCCTAAACAAAAGGCAAAGAAGTTGTTGCTTATGCTTTTGCGTAAAGGGTTCTCGTTTCCAAATGATGTAATTCATGTCATTAAACTGTTTGCTTAGGAGATGCATTTTTTCTGTGGTAGATATTGCTCCTTGTACACTGGATAATGAATGGCAAAATGTGATATTGATCTGTTATGATAATTACATACTGTATACAAAATAGTAACTGATTTGTCAATACTGTTGTTGGTTAGCTGTTGTAGCGCAGCAGTTTTATTTTGAAACAAAAAATAAATATTTCTTTATGTTGAAACAACAACGATACCTTATTTCAACGTCCAAAATTTTCTATTGAAATACATTGTCAAAAAGGATTGTTTAAGAATTATGGTCGTATATATATATCCTGGAAAAAAAAATCGAAAATGTAGTTAAAGTGGAAACGCTGTTTGTAACTCGTAGCGTCCTAAGCTTTCTTCCGCGGACAAATGTGTCGCCCTTGTTTCTCTCCCGTTTTGTTCACCAGCAGTAATACATCACTCCAACGCACTGAAGTGAGTCTCGATTAGGTACGGAGTCGGCCACGCAGACAGTTCCAAGTTCAGGTCTTTTTTTTTTCCTATTTCTCGTTTTCATTCTTTTTTTCCTTTTTCGTTACAATTCTGCTTTCCACGTGGAAAAGCTAGATGTGTTAAAGTAGCTCCAAATGGCAGAGAAACGAACAAACTAATTCTCGTGTTAATTATTACGTTAAGTGTCAATCTTGGAGAACGTTAACCAACGGGTTGGCGAACGAATATGTTACGGACTGGAAATTGATTGCCGTTCTAAAAGAGTAGATTGAGGTTCAGAAAAATGAATTTTTCATTTGTCTTTGACTGTTTGCTAGTTATTGCGCACATCAATTTGAAATTTTATATCCACTTCTTCGCTTTTATTGTACAGAGTTTTATGTCCACTTGTCTTCATTCTTTTAACTTTAGGAATATTTGAAAGGGAATTGTTCATCACTACGAGGAACCATTCATAAATGCACATATATAAGAAAACAACGTGAGAAACATCAAAAACATTATATTTTGCTGAGCTTTGATTTCGTTATCTTTTTAAGTAGATTGTTATATAAACTGGTTGAATAACATTGTTTATTTTGACTTTATCTGACGGAAAATTCAACAAAGTAAAGAATAAGATGAAACAATAACGCTGAGTGAAGCTCTATTTTTTTTCTCCTTGTTTTGTTTTACTTTGAATGGACTGTGGCTCACAGAGAAACCTCGAATACAAGTTATCACATCATTTACATTCATTTACTTACATAACTCTAAGAAGGAAATAGAAATAGCCGTTTAAGAGAAAGCGATAGAATGAGCAGAAAGTTAAGGCCCACTTTTCAGACAAATGTTTGTTTGGGTTTACGCTTTGCTACTTTTTTCACCCAAAATGCAAAACAGAATCCTTTCTTGTTGATTTTTGTTGCAACTTTTGCAAAATACTAAAATTTAATTTACATACCATTTTTCATCAAATGAAAGTATGTAATTCCAATAATTATTATTGTTATTAAAATTACAGAATAATAATAATAATAATAATAATAATAATAATAATAATAATAATAATAATAATAATAATAATAATAATAATAATAATAATAATACTGATAATAATAATAATAATGTTGACGTTGCATTAGTGAAATACTATTTTAAAATAATTTTGAGTTTCGCAGAAATAACAAATGTGTTGATCGCCTTTGGTGCGAGCGATCCCGGGTTCAATTCCTGGTGGGAACACTCGGTCGGAAAACTGAACAGCTTTATAAAGCCATCCGTCTTGAGTGATGCTTTTCCTGGGTTTTCGTCATTCACACCAGGCAACTTTCGAGATGGTACTTAGCATCATGGTTCCAGGTCGCGCCCTTTCTTCCCCAAACCTTTCTTCCTTTCCTTTCATCAGATAGTGTGCTCGCCGAGGGACACCATTCCTCATATACATGACGGGTTAAATGGCCTTAGTTGCCGACAGCTCAGAAATCTAATCTAATCCCTAATTCCTAAGCAAATGTGTTGAAACTACCAGAAATCTTATAATGTTTCTTTGTCAAATAACTGTGAATATGTTTCTTTGCACGTACAATATTTCAAGTAAATTTTCAATTGCGCTATGACGACTTCCGTGAGACTCTAATTTACATAGGATGGAAATGGGTTTTCCGCCACTTCATCGCAGTACAAATTGGATGACACAGTATAATGAAGTTTATAGCCTTCTTGATAAAAAAAAAAAATATATCATCTGATTGTGTACATACGTATGCATTCCACACTTCCACGACTTCAGCAATTAAGGAACTGATGAAGTTAGTTCCACACTTCTTTAGCATTTGACATTCTGGTTGTACCAAATACACGTCTTAGAGAGACTGGGTGAATCTCTAAAATAGGACAGGACGATAAAGAATCCTGCTTCTGCCGAGGATCTTAGCCGAACCTTCTGGTTGGAAGGTACTCTTGCCGAGAACCCCATCATATACCCAAGATACCATACGACTTTACAAACTGCAAGAACATTCAGCGTTAAAATACCTTGATTGCCACACCTATACAGCTGCATCCTCATGTAACGAGCATAAGATTGTAAACGCCATTAGGAGTATACAATTTGAAAAACAAAATAATTTTGTAGCGAAACTGAGAACTAAGTTTAGACGAACCCAATCATCAAAGAAGTGAATCCAAACTATAAAGTTGGATGTCACATAAAACAACTATGATCGCTGCTAAAATTTATAACATTGTTATATTTTTGTACACGAAGATGTTCTGTATTTAAAGGGTTGAAACAAAGATTCATTCATTTTTCAGAAGCTCAGATTTTTGAGCAGTCATTTTTCATAGACAGTAAGCCTATTCAGCACTTTAGAAGGGTTTGCGGTAAACGCTGTAGTTTCATCATTTTTGAATATATTGATTTCAAAGAAAACAAAGGAGAGAAAGAAAGAGAGAGAGAAAAAAATGAACAATATTTTATGTTCAGTGCACGTTTAGACCTAATACAGTACACATTTCTGAAAATAACTTGTTGAAAATTAAAGTTTAAATGATTAAATTGTCTTTTTTAACATTTATAGTTTTAAAGGAAAGAATAAGGCTCGTCATTATATTTTTTTAGCTATAGACTTTATTGTATACTATTTCCTAAAAGGTTTGACATCTGAGAGTTAAACTCTTTCTTTATTATGCATCTTACATTACAATTTTTGGAGAATTGTCTATATTCAATTTCAAATGTCTCAAAAGGAATACACTTGAAAATTCTCAAATTTCCACAAAGCAATTTTTACTTATGTAATAACAAACGGTTGAAATTTGATTGCTGGGACTTGACCCGTCTTTAAGTTGCGTTTCTTTTTAATATGGCAAAACTCGGTATATTAGCAACTAAAAAGCAACTAAACTGATGTTTCTTTGCAACTAAATTCTATAAATTTGGTATTAAAGCATCTAGTTCAGTTTAATTGTACATGTTGTTTTATCGTAAAAATATTTTACTGGGACAAACTGTTTATGTTTTGAATGAACTATTTTTTTTTTAATAAACGCTGTTTTGTTAAATGCAGGTTTTAAGTTAATGCAATTTATAAAGTAGTAGAGATCATTTTGTTAATAGCAGATTCGATTAAACTTACTGTTTGACCAAAATCTGAAACATTACAAACAAAACACCTTTTGTAGAGACGGCACGACAAACCGTCCTTAGCCGAATGCCTTTGTGTTCAAGCTGTCTTACTTTGACCACAATTTTCCATCAATTTTACTTGTGTACCATCAGAAGAAGTGCAATCAAACAACGTGACATTACAGAGAAGAATCGATTCTTTGAACTAGAATCCATAGAATAGATCGTTTCATAGATGCGTACCTTTAGCTCATACAAAAAGCAGATTTATAGACTGGAGGTAACCTATGTAAATATTTGCGACACAGTAACATTTAGTATAAAGTTTATTTCTTTGCATTTTATGATGTTAGGTACTTCAACCTTCATATTATGACGGGTGCCACCCTGGCATTCGTGGGCAATTATCGTAACCCTTTCAGATTTTCGGGATTTCATACGGAATCTAAATGTTCGATTTAAAAATAACAACTTAAGCTTCTAAATGTCACTGTGGTATAAATTATAAATCAGTTGAATTGCAATAGAAAACACTTTCAAATGATGCAACGCAAATGAGATCAATATGTATAAGAAGGAAATAATATAGGGAATTTTAGTGGGAAAATTCCCCAAAATTACCTTTTCGCGATTTTTCATTTGTTATGTGGCAGCGGCTTCAAAGTATTAGCAGAAACAAAGAAGAGAGTTAAGGGTGAGCAAGGAGAATTGAGCATGGGCAATCATTTATTCACATATGTGCGGATATGCAGCTATACAAAGTAATAATGATTAAGGAAGATTAATTACATGGTCAGATCCCAGGAGTTGGAAACATCTAATAACAAAACCTGGCATGATGCATACCCTGATGTCTTTCATTGGTTGCATGGGTCATCTTATGCAAGGAACTTGTTTGGAAGAGCTGTTGCATGCAGCGTACGGTGGAGTTGCCAATATGATGTCTGGAAAGGCATGTTCAAAAGCAATCAGAGGTCTGCGTATGGTAGTAACGGTACTTCTCGAGGACTTTAAAAGTGAAATTGGGGACGTAAATGCTCTTCAGATATATCTTGAAAAAATCCAACAGAAGTTCAATGGCAGATTGTGGGTAGACATGCTCATTATACCCGTCATGATGATACACTTATTCTTACGATATCAGAGAGAAGGAGATTGGTTGCTCGAAATGTACTGTCTGAAGCGCATGGTACTGTATTTATTTGCAGCAGAACACTGGAACTATGCAAGATATAACACATGGCACGTGCTAGAAACGGTAAATGCCTTACCTAGTAACGTAAGATTTGTTTTAGAGAAAAGAGAGCATGTCTGTAGACACAGATCAGATTCCTCGAATGCTGTGTCGCTTGACCAGGTTGGAGAGCAAACTTACATCTGGTATAGCAAAGCAAAAGGTGGCCTTGTTGGGATGAGTTTGTCTGTTGGTCAAGTATGAGAGTGGGTCCTTTCTCATCCTATCTGCAACACATTGTCTATGTTACTGGATACGATGTTCAAAACTTCATCTCATGATATGGAGTGTGATACACATAAAGAAGCCAGAGAACGCAGACAAAACTTAGGTGCTAATGACCGGAAGAAAGTAAAGCTAGGTCTTTCAGTACATACGCCCACTGCTGGTTCAAGAAGAAAGTGTAATAAACATCGTCAGTGTATATGATACATTAGTAATTGGCGACAGAATGGCCACTGCTTCTTTGAATCCAGATGGATTCTATGATAGCATCCACAAAGAAGTAATCATCATGGCATCAATGAAAAAAAAAAGTTCTCATGGTTGAAAAAAAAGTTATATGATGTAGAAAAACTATATGCTCGACTATTTGTTATCTTTCAACATAGGAATATAGATCTTAATATTATTTTTCAATATGAATTTTCTCACATACAGTCATCCCTTTTTAATCAACATGGCAACATGCGAAAGGATAACAAAGCAATATTGACAAGTAAGCTTGTTATCATGGTTTCAACAGACCCAAGACCAGATGTGCTGCTAGCGGATGGGAATGCTTTATTGGACTATGTGACTAGCCAGTTAGGGGTAGTGTGTTAGATCTTTCTTCCAACATGTTAAAGGCAATCTCCCATGACTATGATACCTATGTAATCTTCGACAATTATAAGACTCCATCTATAAAGTCTCATGAATGAGGCAGACGTTAAACTGATGGGTGCAGTTCAGCTTGTTTTGACTCTTTCGACACCACTGCTCGCGCGAAATGCTCTGCAGATGGTTTCCCAAAATGGAAAGAAAAGTGTGCAGCTTCTCAGTGATGATACGGATGTGTTCGAGCCAGATGCTCTTTTCTCCATGAAAAAAGTTCAATGGCAAGTTAATTGACACCAATGCAAGTATCATTCATTTGGGTGAAAATTCAAGGAAATACTAGCTTTATACACTCTCATAGGGTGTGATTCAGTCTCTTATCTATATGCTTCAACACTTAAATGGATGTTGCAGCCAACCTGAATGCACTGCCACCAACAGATGAGGCCATGCAGCAACATGTGAAGCGTGTCCACTTACAGGTGATATATTGGAAATCGGCAGAAAGCTCTCTCCTCCCGAGTTATGATTGGATAACTATGAATGGGAAGTTAAAAATGACGTTTGTCTTTCTCGAACTGGAGTAACAACTGCTGGACCCCTAAAAGTGATGGAGCTGATATCCTATAGATGTGTGTGCTGTAAGCAAAGTAATTGCAGTTTTAAATCGCGTAAATTACCGTGTACAACGTATTGCAAGTCTGGAGCCACTGATATGTGCATGAATGTGTACACCGAAGCAATTTCTGATTATCACGACCTTACAGGCGATGTTGGTCAAAGTAGTGATAGTGATGCTAACGGCGATAGTGATGATTTATCTTAAAACAGCGAAAAATATATAATACTTTATATGTGAAAGAAAGAAGATTATATAATATACTTTATTAGTAGCATTAGTTTTTGGTTATATTTTAAAATAAGTTTTATTCCTGTTCATACCCTAAACGAATTTCTATCAGGTTCTTTCGTAATGCATGTAATACTGTGTTTTGTGTAGATAGACTTTTATAGTAGTTCCTCAAGTTTACCTAAATTTGATAATGTAATTTGTGTTATACAAATTAATAAAGAGAAAAATCTTTAAAATCTAGATGTCTGATTTTTGTGATATTATTGCAATGTCATCATAGAAAATACCACCTATGATCATCAGAATGATTCAAATTGTGAAATGGACAGGCCACATCTTATTCTGAAAATATCGTGCTAGTATTGTGTACTGTTAGTGAATTAGAGAGAATTTGTTGTGCGGATTACCGTTTGTTACGTAAGTTCGGCAGGTGCATAAGTGATGTTATAAATGACGTCATACTGAAAATTGCCCAAGGGTGCCAGAGTGGCATCAGTCGGAATCTGGAAGAGGATATCCCAATCCATAATTAACAGCAAAGAAAAAAAAACTTTATACTCTATGTTACGGTCCTCCCACCAACTCTGCCCAACTATTATAGTCATATTCAAAATAATTTAATGATGGCATTACTACAGTAATTTCAGAAGGGAGGTCGCTGTTATTGAAAATACGATATATCGTAGCTTTCATTTACGATAAGAACAGTTGAATTTGAAAAATTGATAATAAATGAGAAAAATAACGACATCTTTATTAACTTTCTTTGTCCACATGGGACAAGAACACGTTTCCGAATATCTAAAAATGACAAAATATAGGTGCCAGTTAGTAAGATACTAGGAAAATAATCATTAATTAAGTTAACAACTGCTACAGGTCAAAACTTTAATATCAACGAAAAGCAGAAGGATTGTAAGGAATAAACGGAAAGAGTAGGATTTACAGTTGTTTATATTTATGCTTAAAGTGTGCAACTGCAGAAATATAACACATTGTACACTGCATAAATAAAATAAATAAACTAGGATAGTGTAGCTAATGTATCATATCGATTTATAACAGAGCTTTTCTTTTCTCATATTTCCAAAGTGAACCACTTCTTGTGATTTTGTCACTTCAAAAAAATAAATAAATAAAATAAATAAATAAATAAAAAATAAAGAAAGAAAGAAAAAGCTCAAAAAATAATCAAATTTCAGTGCTCAAGTGTTAACCATTTATTACTACCAGTTGTTTTGTAAATAATTGAGATTTTACCAGTATGCGTCTTCTGAAATGCCAATTTTCGAAAAATCACACTGTTTGAAGACCCATAACAAAGAAAGGGTAAGGCTCTTAGGTGTGAAAGGGAAAGGGAAAAGTAAGACTCTCAGGTGTGAAACTGTTTAGAAACTAACATATAACAAATCTTACATTTTAAAAAAAATGACTAGTCTTATTATTTTATTTAAAACTTTTAATCTTAAAACTGACAATTTTCATTTTTCAAACTTTATTTCAACAAGTTTATTTTCTAATGGTATTTGTAGTGTAATAGGCTGTGCACTGGACAGACAACGTTCTGTCCCTCTTCTCTCTTTTTTTGTTTGTTTGTTTAAAATGATTATCTTCACAACTAACGGAGCTCAAGTGTTTATCAGGGGCCGCGATGGTTCAGTGGTAGAGTGTTTATCACTTGTATGTAGGGGCCCTGGGTCGATCCCTGCTTGTGCCAAGTAAACTTTGTGGTGGATAAACGCGTGAGCGTGAGTTTTCTCGGGTTCTCTCGTTTCTTCCCACTTTATTCTTTCTATCACTTCATTGACTTCTCATTTTACACCATGTGAAAAAATGAAGATATATGTTATAACAAATTGGATATCTCAAAATAGACAACACAGGGAAGTTCCTCATGTTGCGATGCCATATTGGAAGATTTCTCTAGACCAGGGTTTCTCAACCTGGGAGTCGCGAGAGGGTTTCATGATTTTCGCGAAAATAAGAGGAAGAGATGAATATATAATTAGAATCCAATACATGAAATATATTTCAATGTTATTCTGAATTTTGTTCTGATAGACATATTTTTATATATACTGTTAAGAAGAAAACAAAGAAAGATAGATCTACTAAACTACTGCATTTTCAACAGGCCCAGAGTTGTTTAAAACTGAATTTAAATGAAAGGGGTACGATATGGAACTAATGACAACGGCATATTGAAATACCAGAAAATGCAAAACGCAACGAAATCTGCATATTGAAATGAAATTAAAATTAAAAGCTAATGAGATACCTGAGCATGGTGTGATTGCATCCCGGTCCGGTTCAATCTTCATGACACACATTATCAAGTCATTTAAAATACCCAATAACTTATTTAACAACGGTCCGATCTTTTTAAACAAAATTAGAAATCGCTTTATTTTTTTTATCATGCAGCCCAAAATTAAGGAAGTTATGATGTTTTAAAATTTGAAACAGTATCATCGATCTGATGCGATATTTGTAATATGAACGGACTGACCAAATTTGGTTTTAATCTTTCGCTTTTAGTGAAGTTATTTTATCCACTATGGACTCTACTATTATAGAAATAGACGGATATCGTGAGATCTCTGCAATAGGTATATTAAAAATCACATACAAGCTTATTACAAACCAGAAAGCATAAGGGGATCGCTGGCATGAAGATGTGATAAAAGGGGGTCGTAATAGGAATTAGGTTGAGAAACACTGCTCTAGACCTTGCAGTAAGTATGAAGAGTAAACTGTTGCCGGCGCACAAGAAACTTGGGTTATGTCTGTCACTTTTGAATAGATTGTGTCAAAGTAAGATGTTACTCAAATTTGTTGCAACCTTTCATTTGCATTGGTTGCACTCTCATGGTTTCATTTCATCTTCATTCACCAACTCATTCTTTTGCATGTCCCGTATATGTATAATGTGTATATTATCCCTTTAATGGGCAAGCATTGATGACATTACCATTAAATTTTAATTTGTTTTTATGGTTGAACTATGACTTTCTGATCATAATTTCTTAATTTTTAAAGTAGTTTTGTACTTTGGTTACAAAATATAGAGTGTTTATTTCAAAGTAGCATTGCCATAAAATAGGTTTTATGGGTAGTTACTGAGCAGCATTGACTTATTATGGTAAAATATCATAAGAATACACCTAGTAATTACCAACAGTTTCGTTGAAATATTTTCCTACAGAGCAAGAAACCACAAATTAAAACAGAAGAAAGAATTTTCGCAAAACGCAGGAGATAAACCTCCTACAATACCAAATTTGACTGTCCCCTGTTGACGAAGATTAGAAATATCTAACAAAGCGACCAACAAATCATGAATATGAATATTGTATGAAAGCAATAATGCCAATTAAATGATCACTGAGGTTATAATTCGTGCGGATAACACATTAGAATGCGATGTTGCTTGAGAGCAACACTGTCCAATAAAGACTTATACTGCGGTTATACAGGGTGCGGCACGTAAAACCGGCCCGTCGTAATATTCTGGTATATTGTGTTTTTTGGCAACACTACCTTCCTACCAAGAGATGGCGTGTCGAAGTCGGGTCGACTTACGTGACCTGCAGCCGTCACGTGCAGCCGCAGCCAGTGAAACTTATCGAAACCAGTTGAGAAAAAGGCCTCGTTGTGTTAAGCTGGGTGAGTGTCAGTGTGTGATAATGCCGTATTCGATACCCGAGCGTGTTGCCATTGTTGAAGGGTTCATTCTCACTGGATCTTTTGGGAAAGCAAAGAATTTGTTTCGGGAGAAATTTCCAAGACGTTCTGTGCCAGCAAAAAGCACCATTCAGGAATTGATTGAAAAAATGGCGGCGTACAGGATCGGTTCAAAATGCTCCCAGGAACAGACGACCATCTGTCTGCACACCTGAATTAAAGATGCAGGTGGAGGAGATAATGACAAGAAGTCCTCGAAAGTCAACCAGGAGATTGAGTCAACAGATTCATGCGAGTGGGAGAAGTTGCAGACGTGTTTTAAGGGGACTGAAGTTAAAACCGTACCGGATAAGTGTTGTGCAAGAACTGAAGGAGCCTGACCTGCAGAAGAGGGTGCATTTCTGTTCATGGCTGTTGAGCAATGTTGCCAGTGGTTTCTTGGATCCACTAATGCTCATCATGAGTGACGAGGCGTGGTTCCACCTGTCTGGGTACGTAAATTCCCAAAACAACCGGTATTGGTCGACAGAAAATCCACACGCAATCCACCAGGTACCCTTGCATGATGAGAAGATTGGTGTTTGGTGTGCCATTTCCGCCACACGCGTTATTGGGCCCATATTCTTTGAGACGACAGTGAACAGTGACGTGTATATGGGAATCCTGGAGGAGTTTTATACACACTTGATCGAAGAGGAGCGTCAGTTATGTTACTTTCAGCAGGACGGTGCAACATGCCACACATCAGCTGCATCATTGTCCCTTGTGCATGAGATGTTTACACCAGAGAGGACAATCAGCAAAGGCTTGTGTCCTCCTCTGTCACCAGACTTGTCCACGTGTGGCTTTTACTTATGGGGACTGTTAAAGGGAAGAGTATACGAAACAAATCCACACACAATTGAAGAACTCAAGAGCAGGATCCAGGATGTCACCAATAGCATTACAACACAAGAACTGACAAGGGTATATAAAATATGAATCTCCTCAATCGTGCTCACATGTGTGTTGAAGTGGGCGGAGGACACTTTCAGCACCTGCTGTGAAGGTGAGTAGTCATATTTAATACATTACATTTTATTTATGTGTTGTAGATAATCATATTCAATACATTACATTTCATTTTATGTGTTCACTTTACGGGCCGGTTTTACGTGCCGCACCCTGTACTATGAATTGTCCGCGATTAACATGGTTTAGGGAATGTATGCGGTAGGCATCGTAGTCACAGCAGTAACCAACTCTTTTTTTAGAAATCTTTATATCGATAATTCCTATGCCAATATTCATGAACCTTCTGTTTATGATGAAATGAAAGAATAGAGTTTCGGAGAATGATTTCAATGCGTGTAAGTTAGTTTTTTTCCGTGATTGTAAAATTGCTCCAAGTGCTATATCATGACTAGGCATTGACAAATATGAAATGAGTGCATACCTTATTTTTATGTTGTGGACTTGTAGACGTTTGCATAATTCAAGTACTCTAGGCGACAGACTTCAGTATTCGTAACTATAACTCTAATGTTCAAGTCTGATTCAAGGTTGGTTGGATACGGAGTCCTCTTTTTATCGCCTAACTTCGCAATGCCACGACTTAAAGAATCCAATTCATTTTGTTCTTCGACTAATGATGAGGTCATTCACTCACTGTACTCGTGGTGAACATAGTAGGTACGTGTACCTAGAGGAATATACTTCTGTCATCATATGTGTCAATGCATGAACTTAATAACTGTTGTAAGGTAATTGACTTCGATACGTGGAAACGAATTTAACGATGTAATTAAAAAGCAGTTTTTACAGATAACGAATTCTTAAGTTAACCATAAATGAGTTTTAAAATATCCAGAGTTTCCTTTCACCATCCTTTGAAAATCATTTGAAGAGTAATGAACTGAAAGTTGTTGCATGTTAATAATTTTTTTAAAAAGTCAGTTAAATGTTTGCACGGAACAAGAGTTGATAACACTGATAAGTTTGTAACAGTGCCATCTTGCGGCTGAAGTCCAAATCTTCTGCGTGAAATCCGGCTGGTACGAATTGCGTCAGAATTCAGGGAAAATTGAAACTGGTCGTACCCTTCTTGACCAAGTGTTGTAAATGTTATAATAACATAGTAATGTATATTCATGATGTTCAGTTAAAACCAAGTATTATTTGTGATTTTGAGAATGTTCTCAGTGTTAAATCATCTAAATTTGGTGAGTCTGTTCTATGATTTTGATTATTTAACTGTAACTTAATATTTAGATTCTGTTAAAAAAAGACCGCCATTCAATTTAATTGGACAAGTATATGCTGAAGGTTTAAATGTTATTAGGGTCCACTCATTATTCCAGCTTTTGTCTATAATTTACATATTCTGATATTAAGAAGTTTCTAAGGATAGAAATCAGTACTAGAAGTGTTATAATTATTAATACCTGAAATTATAAAGATTATACCTTTAAAACTTATAGGGTAGTTGATTACTGAGACCGTTATTTTGATTGTTAATTTTTCTTGTACTTTGTTGTAGTGATCTATAATTATATTCGAAAATAATAATTATCTAAAATTATATTCATGCAACTTGTTATTCAACCTTACGAAATTAGAATTTTAGATACTCGTGAATATTACTTTTTTTTTTTTGGTGTATAGAAGTGAGAGGCTGGAAGCAAATTATTAAAACTGCCTATGCAAATTAAAAGCATTTATTAAAAATGGTTGCATATACCTGCTTAAATACTCATTTTTCTATATGCTGATTAGTCTCACTATAATATTGAGGGTGGCGATTTTTGACCCTGACCAGTGATGATGCGTTAATATTTTTTTTTCTATATTTTATTTAAATACCCACGTTACAAAGTACAATCACGGACAAAAATTTAATAAATTTGTTTAACATGGTCCGTGACAATATGTGGTAACGCCATATTAATGTCAATGTAAAGTGATACTATTAATGAACTGTCTATGGTACTGTTGGGCAGTAATGGTTGTGTTTCAAAATTCCTTCTAAATCCATTAGAACTATGTTTGATTAGCTCGTTCTCTCCACCTAGCATTGTGAGGACACTTAGATACCTACTTGAAAGAAAGAAGTTGCAAATTTTGGTCTAGTAAGCCAGCAATAACAGCCACAGTGCTGACTACGCATCATCCCAAAAAAATGCGTGTCACAGTCTAGCTGGTAGGCCATGCCCCACTAAGGGATCTTGCGCGACGAGTTTAATTTAGTTTTACTTTACAAACTACAACAGACAAGCAGCAGAAGATACATTTTGTTTGTTAGGCTATTAAGCAAGCCGATGATGGTGTGCTGCTTAACACACGGTTTACATAGAAATTTTCTTGTAAATAAGGAAAATATCAAATATCAAGCGAAAAAGTCCCCTCACAATAGGCAAAAGACTGAAGTGTATGAGGACAAAGAGTATATTTGTGTGTCGGCTGAGATCTCAAGCCATGGCCCTTTTTTTTCTAGTGATACAGCCAACAAAAAACGTTATTTCCAGATACTAATAAGCATCTTCACTCCACAAATATTGAAACGGGATTTGCCATCGATACTCAGTGGTTTAAATAAGACAGGACTAGACCGCATAAACAAACATTGATTTTGACTTCCTGTACAATAAATTTGGTCTTTGTGTCACATTGTATATTATTTAGAAAGATTTCAGGACAGACTTCTGTGGCCTCCAAATAGCCTCACTATTAACCACACACTTTCTCTTTTGGGGCAACCTAAATAAGTGTATGAACCGAAACCTAAAAATGCACGCTTTTCCACAAGTTGTAAAATATTTGAACCGTAGAGTTGTCAATGAAAATAGTGTCCGTCATGGAGAGGAAGGTAAATTTATTGAACTTACTGCCTTATATAGTGAATAGATCTGTACATTGCAGTAAGAATATTTAACCCAATCTCCTTGTAATGTTTCACATAATGAATAACACACACTCTATTCTTGATGGATGATATTTCCTGTTCCCACCCTGTATATTTATTATAACGCACATACGTACGTAAATATACACAACGTTACTGCCTTAAGCATAATAATGAAAAAAAGACGATAAGTATTATTTTTTCCCTGTAAAGCTGAACGTGTTTCTTTTATAACTGAACGAGAAACCTGGAAAGGAAAATAAATCAACTATAAATTATTTGTGACACGCAAATGGTGATACGGTTCGGCTTTTTCGTTTCAGAAGTGTTTTACAGCGTCGAATTCTCATGTAAATAAGTAGTCGTGGAGAGAACACCTTCAAAACCTATTCCTGTCGTGGGATTACACGCTTACTGATGCTAGCATCAACTTTCTTCAGAATTTATGAGCTGCAGCTCTTTGCTTGTAACCTAAATCGAATCTGCAGCCCCCACCTACTCTCTTCGTTTAATCCGTAGGAGTTGAATGCGACGAGACCACTGGGACACCAAGTGTAATCCTCTTCACGAGAATAGGTGCTTGACAATTGTGTTAAATTCGATATATTTCATATGTTGAAGATTAATACGTACCTCTATAATCTGAATTAATCTAGGAAATAACAAATATTTGGATACACCGTAATCCCAGATTATTGCAGAACGTTTTAATATAACTAGAAATTAGCAAGGCATGGTGTGATAAGCGAAGCATTCTACGATTTTTCTTTTAAAAAATCAATACTTGCTTCCCCGGATATTTTTCTTTCCTTTCTGCTTTTTCTTTTCCTTTTTTCTTTCTTTCTTTCTTTTTTGTTTGTTATAGTTCCAAACTGTGCTATACATAGTTAATGGAAGTTTCATAGAACACTTGTCCGTCTGTCCTTGTCCGTTGACAGGTATCAGACCGAAAGCCCTCTATTCAAACCGGAAGAAGTTTTTTTTTTTTTAATTTCCAAGTATAGGATTCATCACATCCGTAAAGCCCTCTATTCAAACCGGAAGTGGTAGAAATCAACAATTTCCGGTTTCAACGTTGATCACCATACAACAAAACCGGTAATAGATAGCGACAAACTGTTTTTGCAATCAATTCAGCGTCTTAAGGGAACATTTAATCACAACTCATAACGCTCTACCAAAAGCGGAAGTGATTGAAATATAATATTACTTCCGGTTTTAATGCTAATTTGCAATAAGTGCAAACGGTAATATATATCAATAAGATATTTCTTTCATTCGATACAGCGTCCAAACAATAAGTTTAACCTTTTTCGTTAATTCTCTATCTCTATCTTTATTTAAACCGGAAGTGGTGGAAAAGAATAATTTCCTGTCTCATCGTTGATTGTCATAAAACCTAAACGGAAATATACACCGACAAGATATTTTTAACCGATTCAACGTTTCAAAAGAACATACCGTAACCACCCGTAACACTTTACGGAACTGGTAGTTGAAATTTACTAGAACTGTCACACTGACAAAAAAGGACTAGGATTTCTGTATGGATACATCGTATTTACACGGGTGTGCTCCTTAAGTAATGTAATTTCATGTATAAAAGTACAGCAGGTGGGAACACCATTCCAAGTCTGGAGTTTGGCGTCGTGGCATCTTTCCTATCTTTCCTTCTCACAGAATGATATGAAGTCGTATTACTCTCGTACGGTAGGGAGTCATAGATTTAGAAAGGTCCAAGAAAGAACAGTCTTAGGAAGGTGGTAACAACATTATATACGTTAGTAACCACCGTCGGAATGGGTATGACGTTAATTCTAGATTTGAAATTTTGGTCCCACAATACAAAATTTTCGCTGGACGGTGGTGTAGATCGTACTACGAATGAAACAACATTACTTAATGTGATGACGTGCGTAACCTGGTAAAAACAGCATTTACTTGCCGAGTGGATTATGCATTTTTCTCCGTGCAGCTTCAATATTACTTTAACAGGGCGATAACGGTATAAAATATCAAGAAGCAGTCTCTTTCAAGTGATTCAGCATCCCAATGATCTCTGTTAATCTTCTATTCAACGGAAAGTGGTATAAATTGAAAGTAGTAGCTGGATTTTGGTTTCAGTATTGATCGCCATACAATAAAAACGATAATTTATAGTGTTAAACCGTATATAGTAGTCAGCCGTTCTTTAAGGAATTGTTTCAACGTCTCAAGACATCTTACCATCGGCATCCACAGTATTCTACCAAAATCAGAAGTGGTTAAATTTTACTATTACTTCTGGTTTCAATATAGGATGGTCCAAAAGGAGGTGTACAGTCCCGTACTGATCAGCTCATTGTATTTTATATAATTTCTTATTGTTATCAAACAGGTAGACCTAGTTTCTTTATTATTTGTTCATAACGTCTTTTCACTTATAACTTAAGCCCGGAACAGTCGAAGCAAATAAATCCATAAAATAGAAGGTTATACTTGATCAATGCAGGGTTGTACACCTACTTTTTGAACCACCCTCTGTTTATATTCACGGAGCAAAAGTAGTCATGGATAACAACACACTTTCTTTGTCTTTTTCGTTTTTGCAACCTATTCAGCGCCTCAGGACAACGTGACATCATCACTCACAATACTGAAACCAGAGTTGGTTGAAATTTACTACTACTTCCGGTTTGAATACTAATTTCCGTAGAGTTGGTAAGACTAATCGAAAATCTCTTATTTTGAGAGATTCATCGTACTATCAATGAGATTTGTTCCGCCTTTTATCTATCTGTTCAAACCAGAGGTGGTGAAGGGGGGCGCGGTGACTCAGTGGTAGAGCGTTCACCTCTGGTGCTTGGGGTCCCGGGTTCGATCCCAGCCCCCGCCAACTGGATTTTGTGGTGGACAAACACCGTGCTCGTGGGTTTTCTCGGGGTTCTCCCGTTTCCTTCCACTTTCTTCATTCCACCATTTCACTCATCTCTCATAATCACCGTCTCCTTTAGCCTAACCGGCATAACCGTGGGACGTAAAACTCAAAGATTTCATTTCATTTTCAGAGGTGGTGAATATTTACAATTTTCGGTTACAACTGATTATATAACTCTTGGGACTAGGGATTTATTCGGACCTGGAAATGTTCCTTTCGTGTTTCTCGATCTTCAACTTTATCTTTTAACTCCCAATATTATCTTTGCTTTTCAAAGATATAGATATAGATATACAGATTAAGTATCGCAATAATATGTTTCAGGTATGATTTTATTTCTCTATTTTAATCTGAAATGACAGACATCAATTAACACTTCAGCTTTCAATATTAATCTTTATAGATCAAAAGTAGTAAGATATAATGAGTAATGATTTCACGATAAAAATTCAGTGTCCGAGAAACAGGTTCTACTTTTTGAATGTCGTTTCTCCATTACAATTAATTATAAATGTACTATTTCGAGTTTGAGTATTGAATTCGCATAGCTTGGAAGTCAAACACTTTTATACTGTGAAATGAAACTAACTTGTTTAAAATTTAAGTATTTATATTTTATCTATAAATAAAACTTGGAGTCAAGCAGTATTATCAATTGATGGTTTAATTTGAAAGTATTTCAATAATATTTAAATAAGTTGTAAGCACATTTTGATACAATATAGTATTGATATGCAGAGTACAGACAAATTGTGTGAAAATAAAATAAAAACAACAGGTCGGAACAAAATAGAATAAATATAAGGTTCGGCTCTGCAATATTTTGTTCTGGTCTAAATTTTCTGATACAAGGCAAGTTCTAGCCTATTTATCTAACAGCCAGCTCGAGCAGGAGTAAGGTAGCCATTACGTTTTATGATTCAAACAAGTATAGAAAGATATGTTGTGCAAAAATAGCAGTAATTATTACTGCCATTTTTGTACTGTAACTTTGTACTGCAATACGATAACTATACTATACATTCTTCTAAGTCATGCAGTAATTATCTGCAAAGCAAAGAAGAGACTTATATCATCACCAAAGTGAAATAGCCGTCATAGTATCAGGATTTGTCACCCATCGAATTCTAGAGGGATTAACTTGACATGACAGTCCGTGAACACATGCTAACGAAATGTATTAATCGGCTGCAGTCGTGAGACATACGTTTAGAATGTGGTACAACAAAGATCTTTAAGCAGGTTAACTATTGCGAGCATATGATAAATTTGAAGAAACTGGTACCGTAGTCAAACAGTAACAGTTAAATTACAAAAGTTGTAGTGGACAACCCAGGAGTGCCAGAAGTGAGAACAACATCGTAAGGATGCAAGAAGCCACGCTTAATAGCCCTATGAAGTAACTTTCTCAGTTAGAATATGAAACAGGATTTCCTGAACGACGTCTTCGACGAATCATGCAACATAATATGGGATTACAACCGTATCACATTCTAATTGTGCAATCACTTACTGACGTCGATAAAATAGGCCGCGTAAGAATGGCAAAAGTGTTAGTGGAAATCGCAAGAATCAATCCATCTGTACCGCTTTACTTTTCCGATGAGACGTTTCATGTCAGTGATTGTTAACAAACATAACTGTGCTATTTGGGCTCCACATAAAGTAAGGAATCACATACGGGACTAACCGAAGATAAACGCATGATGTGGTGTTTCTAATTGGAAGTAGTAGGACTCATGTTTTATCACTGTAACTGTAATATGTGCCTCATATTTGGATATGTTAACTCATTTAGTTGGAAACAAAACTCCAATACCCATTCTCGCAAGCGCTTATTTTCAACAAGACGGTGCGCCCACACACTGTAACGTGGTTATTCGTAGTTACTTGGACAAGACAATTAAATATACATATGATATCTAGTTTTGGAATCTGAATCACATTGAGAGTGTGTGGTGCTCTTACACCGGGATTCGAACCAGAGACCTCATGCATCAGAATCACGCGCTTTAACTACTAGACTACGTATGAGGATTAATTAAGAACGCATGACTTCAAACGAATATATTTGGTATGCAAATTTGGGACATTATCACGAATAATATTAATATGAAAGGATATTATAAAGCTTACCAAGAAAGTTCTGTCGCTTTTCGTGGAGGCTTGTGTTCAATTGGCCCTCACGCTGTGAGTTAAATGAGAATGGAGATAAGGCAAAGGACGGTTGTTGGTGTGGGCATATCCAACAAACTACCTGGTTGTGGCAGTTCAGTTACACCGTGAACTTACGTAAGGACAAAGTGAACATGGGACCTTCACAGATCGTTATAAGGACGTCAAAGTTGTACGAGTTCAAACTGGAGTCAAACGTCGCTGCAGCGAGGCAGGTGTGCCAAGACTTTGGTGAGAGTGTCGTGACTACGCGGGCAGTGCAGTGGTGGTTTAACAAGCTTAACGACGGTGACGAAATACTCGATGATGTACCACGTGCCGGAACACATATGCAAAACGAAGATCTTCAGATAGCAATTGAGGCTAACAGTGGCCAGACATGAGGAACTGGAACTACAATTCAGTGTGAGTAGAGAAACCAGTCGGCAACACTTCCATCAACTTGGGAAGCACTAGAAGTTGGGTCGATGGGTCCCACATGATTTGACTCTGCTCCCGCCAAGTGAACTTTGTGATGGACAAACTTTGTTATGTGCGTGGATTTCCTCGGGATTCTCCCGTTTCCTCCCACTTTCTTCGTTCCACAATTTTCATTCATTTCTCATCATCAGCGTTTCCTTTAGCCTAGCCGGTAAAACCATGGGACGTAAAACTCAAACATTTCATTTCATTTCACATGATTTGACTTCGGGTCAGAAGATAACGTGAGCAGACACCTGTGTTTCTTTGCTGTCTCGTCTGAGGTAGGAGCCATTTCTGGACAGGGTGTTGACATGTAATGAGAAATTGGTCCTGTAAGAAGCTTCACGGCGCCGTCATTATTGGTTAGCATCTCATGAACCGGTACCAAAACAGCAAAACCAGCACTGCACCAGAAGAATGTCATCCTTATGTTTGGTGGACTCCTCGCGGCATCGAGCATCGGGAGGCGCTACAAGCTGGTTAGAGCATCAATGCAGTTGTGTTCTGTCAGCAGTTGAGCCGTGTTCAAGAAAAACTCAAAACTTTGGAGCCAGCACTTCTGAATCACTAAGGGGTCCTCCTGTTACAGGACAACGCTAACCTCCACGTGGCTAGGATGACCCAGTCATTGTACACCTTGAATGGGAAACACTATTGCATCTGGCGTTCTCCCAGGACATTGCATCGTCCGATTATCACCTGTTCCATTCCTTGGACAATCACCTTTGGGGGCGTCAGTTGAAATCCCTAGTAGAGGTACAAAATTCACTTGATATTTCTTCGCTTCACGGCTGACCAAGTTCTACCACGATGAAATCCATGACCTTCCAGAACGTTGCCAGAAGGTCGTCGATGTTGAAGGGAACAATTTTTGACATATCGATGTTCGAAGGTAGTGAGTGAGAAAGCAATAGAACTTTATTCGTTAGTTTTATAATAATAATAATAATAATAATAATAATAATAATAATAATAATAATAATAATAATAATAATAATAATAATAATAATAATAATAATAATAATAATAAAAGAGAAAAATAAACATGAAATTGGACTCAAACTCAGGATTCTGTATTTAGAAGCAAAAACTTTACCACAAAGCACAATTCATGAATGTACACAGTGCAATCAATATTGAGTGATTATCTGTGACATAGACCCTATTGCAAGTTTGATTAATTATGAATGAAAGATTGGTGGAAGAGGTTGAAGAAAACATGTTTACACCTGGTATCTGCTCATTTTCACACTTAGAAAAATAAAGAACTAAAAGAAGAAGAAGAAGAAGTGCGGTCGAAAGCCTCCTCGTCTCCTCTGTTAAACTGATATTGATGGCGAGGATCAACTCTACTGCCGCATGCTTGTGATCAATGAGATTCTCAAATCTGCACTGCTGCTCCTAGTCTTTCCGTCAACGATGAAGAATAGCGCTCATTTCAGACAGATCCCACGTTCGCCAAACGAAGCCCGGAGATGGGCTTTTGGTTTCCCCACCAACGCATTGCTAAACCATCTTTTTTTCTTTAAAAAAAATGAAAGAAATGGAGGGGGAAATAAAACTTGATACGAAGAGAGGAACATGCGCGAAGGATAGGAGGAACAGTAAATTATTATAGTAGCAAGTAGAGAAAAAAAGAAAGACAAAAATAAGAAAAAAGAGACATACTGTGTATGAGACCTTCAAAAGAGAGAGTACTGATAGTTGGTGAACAGAAGACAAAATCAAATGTGTTGCATGTAAAATTTAATGTAACCAGAAATGAAATTATAGAAAATTGCTTTATTTTATTTTTTTCTCTTCTTGGGTTAAAGTTTTGACAAACAATTCTTTTTCTTTCATTTCTGTCCTTCTTTCTTTAAAATGTATTCATAAAACAGGGTTCAGTGCACAAGGAAATCAAGTCAACTTTCTGGTCATTTTGAACATATTTCATCTTTAACCCTTATAAAATCCTCGCTTTTTGATATAAATTTTATCTTTCGGGCAAGTAGGTCCTGCTTCGGTGCTATTCATCGTAGAATCATAGTTTATACCTTGCCTTTTCACAATACAGCAACCTTTCCAACGGTGTCAATCTCTTGTCCGTTCCATATAAATGAAACGGAGAAATCGAGGAAAATTGGGAGTTTTTTTTTTTTCGGAAATAAGTTTTTCACAAATTTTGCGAACTTCTGGCCCAAGCCTGGGTTGACGTAGGGGTCCCAATATCACTGGAAAATATGTAGTTACGTACAGAATGCGCGTGCAAAATTTTAACGTTACATCTTGAATGTATATACAGGGTGACCCATTTTAATACTTCCACGGAAATATCTTGAAAACGGTAGAACATAAATGAACCAAACAAAAATTCAAATGGAAAATGCCGCGGGGCACATCAACTGGTGTCGTCGTGGTAACCCTCAGGGCCGCCCTTCATGGCGCCCATGGCCCAACTTTAAAATTTTAAATACAAACATTTGCAAAACATAAGGTTCTCATTTGAAATTTCATCGTTTCTTCCCGCTTCACCCACGTACGAAGGGAGGTCGAAGCCATAATATTCTAGAGATTAGATTCCCTCCTTTGCATTACGGCATTTTTACTCTAATTATATTTCTCTCTGTTGCAACATTCTCGAGGCGTGAAACGATAAATGCACTCTGAGATTTCCTATTCGAATTTTTGTTCTGCTCATTTACCTTTAATCGTTTTCATTCTATGGGCACTGAACGTTTTACCTGATACAGGTACCATGTCTTGGTGGTCATTTAGAAAGGATAACTCACATGAAAAATATTTTGCCACAACGTTCTTTAGTTTTTAAGAATCTATCGAATGAGGTGGCACTCGCACCGTGTTTCCTTTTAAAATTTCGAATTTGTACCCTGGGGCCCCATGAAAGGCAGAACTTGGGGTCTCGCGACAATACCATTCGACGTACTCCATGACATTTCCTATTTGAGTTGTGTTTCATTTATTTATGATCAACTGTTTTCGAGATATTTCCGTGGAAAGATTAAAATGTGCCACCCTATAATTCGCATGTCCATATCACACACCAGAAACGGAAAATAAGGGAAAATCTGGGAAATTTTTCGAAAAAAAAAAAATCTTCCATTTGGAACCTCTGAGCCACTCGGTATACACGATACGATATGCAAAGTTTCAATATGATATCTTAAAAGCTAAGGGCGGGAAAAGTTTTTTTTTAATTGCCTCAGGAAAAAATGTTATATCACGCCGTACCCCGCACCCACCTGGCGCCACCAAGTTGACCATCTTGTTCCAAAATGCATCTGGAGTGTTCTTTGGTCCATGTCTGACTTGACTAAAAAAAACGCTTTAAGTGGCGGTTATAGGACCTATTATAAATAAGCTGTTAAAAACAACACTACATTATGGCACGAAAACGTATCATGGATCTTATAAGGGTTAAGATCTCCATCTAAAGTTCTCTACAGAGTTTCAGATATTGTGAATAACTATTCTTATAAGGTAATCGCAAACTTTTCTCTGCGGTAAAACACTCTGTATAATTAAGTATAACGTACAAATTTTGTGCCTTTTCTCACATCTTTGTTCAAGTGACTTGGTTCCTTTGTCTCCAAACGGCCCGTATATATTACGTGATCTACAAAACTAGTTCGATCTTGGTCAAACTTGGCACGGAGATAAAGCTTAATTGCTTAGTAAGCATATGAAATATTTTCGTGTGTAGACCTTTAGTCCGTGCCTCATTGGCTTTCATAATTAAGGTTTGTCTTACCGTTAGTTACTGCCCAAGAGAATCATATTGTCTATTAGAACATTAATTAGGGAGAAGTAACATAAACGTTAACCAGTCAAACATTAAGTAAATGTACTTTATAATTAATAACTAACTAACAGTCTCACGTGCATACCACAGGAAGGAGCTTAGTTTGCTTGGCGTGATATTTTCCAAGTTAATATTAAAACCAGAACTGGTAGTAGATTTTACCATTTCCGGTTTTAGTAGAGTGATTACAGTGGGTATGGAATATATTCTTGGGACGCTTAATTGATCGCACCCAAACAATAAATATCTACACAAGTGTTGGTAAACCAAACTCCTTAAGAACCTAATTTGATAAAAGTCAATGATAGACGATATTTTCTACAGTCGGAAAGCTCAATACTAGTTCCATAGACACACATCAATACAGTTTATTAGCGACAACGCAATTTTCCATCATCCAATGTTTGGAAACCAATTGGTATCTTGTTCAGCAGAACAAGATTGTATGAGGCATGACTCACTACTTGAACAAATTGGAACTACTGCTCGGGTTTGCAAAATGAAATAGAAGGACATTTTTAAGTTTAACGTCCCACCATTATGCCCTTTCGGCTAAGAGAGACGATGATTAAGAAAAGTGAATGATGATGGAAGAATTGATGGAATGAGAATATAAAAGAAACGGAGTACTCCGAGAAGATGTACGGACTCGTTGATATCCACCAGGAACTTACTTGGCCGGGTATTGAACCAAAGATCCCACGCAACAGAGGTAATCGCTCTACCACGGAGCCACGGTGTCCCCGCTCAGGTTTGTATCCAAGACAAGTACTTTCATTAAAGTTCTTACTCAGGACCATACATGTGTCAATTATAAAGCATTAGCTTGAATTTATTTGTATGTATTTGTGTCTGACATGCAGAACATGTATTTGGATACAAAATTTCGAATCATTAATATTGAATATAAACTAACTTAGTAAAAGAGTATATACCCAGTTTTTTTTTCCCCAATGTTCTCCTTCCAAATGATAAATACCATAACAAAAGATTAAAGGACGTCTAAATATAATAATAATAATAATAATAATAATAATAATAATAATAATAATAATAATAATAATAATAATAATAATAATAATAAAGTAGCCCAGTATAACTAGCTGAGGGCATAACTTAAGTTCAATTTCGAATCTAATAGACATGTAATTTTACAATGTAAATAAAATCATCTTAACTAAAAAAAAAAAAAAAACATAGAAACGAATTAAGACAAAGTTTTATATCGATATGCTTCTGAGAAATATTCAAATAACCCTTTAGATTTTCTAAAGCATAAAAGTGCAACCTCCTATTACATTTATGACTAACGTATATAGTAAGCTCACTGTACGATTTGTAATGGAAGAAAATTTTATTCGTAATGGTACTCAATAGAAGGATAAAGTATGTCAGCAGATTTTGGCACGATTGGCTACGTTGTTTTTACATACGATATAAGGGTTATTATCAAACCATCAAGAAGGGTTTCATCATCTTCGGCGCGCTCTGCATTTCCTTTAGCTTCGGCGGGAAAATTACTGCTTTCAGTCTGACTGCTGTCTTTTCACAATGTGGTAGGAACAATTTGTCTCCAGTGTCATTGTCCTCAGTTTCTGAACACACTGACTGAATGTCAAGGAATATTGTTCTGATGTCAAACTATACAGGATGTTGCAAAAAAAAAAAAAAAAAACTAGGCCTAATCCCAGGAATGGATTATTTACGCGTGCTTGTTAAAGTGAAAGTATATCAGCGTGGATGCGGAAACTCTGCTGTGCGTTTATTCCCGCTCGAGGCCGAGAGCGCGGTGCATGATTGGCTAGTTATGTAGGAGTTGGCTGAGGAAGAAGTGTTTTTAGATTAACAAAAATATAACAATAGAACTGGAATATATAAAATCTCTTTCTTAATGAAATGTAAAGATAAATAATTAATAAATCTTAATTGTATTTATTTTTCTCTATTCTATTGGCCTACATTGAAATTATATTCAGAATTAATACACATATCGCAATTAGTTCGAAAGATCTGTACCGACACTTGAATCATTGAGAAACACATCTTATACCACATTTGGCTCTTTGACCAGGGGCTGAGGATGTACCTTTCGTAACATTTCAGCATGTTGCGTGCAGCAGTAGCCAATAATAGCCAGACATATATCTCGGTTAACCACGAGAATAAAGTAAAAAGTTTGATTTCCATTTAATTTTAAAGAATTCGAAGTACAATTTTGTCATTAAAAGCATTTATGTGTTCTAGTTCCAGTTCCAACGTGAAATATTATCTAAGAATGTTATTTTATTAAGGGAAATAGTAATGTTGAACATTATTTACTTTGTTGTACTATATAGTGCTTATGAACATAAACTGGTCAAGTGGCCAACTGCCACATCATTTGCAGCTGTTTTTCCGCCATACTCTTGGCCTCGTGCGGAAACAAGCGCAGTGTAGATTGTGATAACATTTCACAGAGTTCCTTTGGAGGATGTTTAAATAAATCGTTTAAATTTATTTAAATAACATGTTAATTTCACACTGATTTAACAAAACTAGTTATACTCAGTGTTCTATTTCTAGAGGTAAAAAGTGTCGGCACTCACCACGAATATGTTATTTCACGCATTTTATTACACTAAGAAAGCAATCTCAAAATTAAATAAGTGGAAGAAATTAGGATGAGCTGACATCTAATGATCATACTTTCAAAAAGAAAATTCAAATAATTTATACTCTGGTTTTAGTCTTCAAATCGACTTAAATTGAAATATTCATTTCGTAAATAAATAAATATTAGAGATATTGCTTCTTCAGAAAGAGGCGCGAGTTTCGTTCCGTGCCACCAAAAGAAGCATAGTTATATCTTTATTAAAACTTATAGTTTATAATAGATCCAAAATATGTGTTATGTATGTTCCTTTGCATACATATGTATTTTATTTAAATAAAACATTAAAAGTAAAGTATTGTTATGACGAGTCACCTCGTAGCTTTCATTTTCTGTCATTTAGGAACGCGAAAATAAATGCCAATTTTTAAATGGCTGGCAATCGAAAACCGATAAGTGAGTCGAGATAACGGTATCTCATGTAAAATAATATTGTCTAGCGATCTCTCGTTCCAATTTTCGATTATTTTATCTATTTAAAAATGTCACATAATTAGTGTAAAATTAGCGGTATTTTAATTTCGCCGTGATGGGACCCCTGACGATTATCTTACTTAATCTTCTTTCAGTGTTCTATGTTTGTTTCAAACGTTATAGAAAGACTGTAAATATATTCAAAACAAATATTCTTATAATTATTGCAGTTATTTGGAAAATAAGAGGCAAACATGCTGAGCATTTTTTTCTTTTCTTTGTTTAGTAATACAATTTGACGCCAAAAGCAACTGGTCCGAATCACCTGCCTACATAAAATCTGGAAACATTTGTAGATCAACCAAATTTACCAAACCCAAACTTCTCTCTCTCTCTCTCTTTTTTTTTTTTTTTTTTTTTTTAATACATTGTAATGCCTCGTAGTGCTTGATAACAGCAGTTAATTTAACTTACTTTTTGAAATTGTTTCATGCTCTAGATTTTTGTTACTTTAGCTCCATATTACAGCTCTTACCAGGAGGCAACTCTCTGCTAAGAAGCGAAACCATAATAAAAGCGACAGTTTATGAGCGCTTGGCCGAGAGACTCGCTGCTAAATGGCTGTAGTTTCTGTTGTGAATTGGAAGTAAATTCATTCCGCTGTACCGGAATCAAGTTGCCAAGACTACTCTGTTGCTGCACTACGCAAATTGGAAATCACAGTTACTGTTATGGTAGTAGCATTTATCTGTTTCGCTCTTTCGAAACAAAATAAATGTTGTGCGTTCGGTTTTCTAAGCTAATAATACACCTTAATTTCCAAATTATTTTAATGTAATTCATTATCGTTACAGTAAGTTAAAATTTACTGTGTATCTACCTACACGTAGGTAGAAGCGAATGGTGCAATACAAAATTGTCCTTCAATATTTCGTATTTTAGTAATTAATCAAGGACTTCGGTGTTTAATTAATAACATCTCAAGCCTAGTTCTTCATTCAAAGTGTATTTATTTTATTTTCTCTTTCTTCATTGTTGTGGTAATATTTGAATAAGACTATTAAGATAACTTACTAAACTTACTTCATAGATCAAAGTTTATCGCCACTAAAAAAAAATATCATATGCCAGTCTATTCTAATACAACTATTCCAAAGATCTTGCTTCATATTATCCTTCCATCTTCTACTTGGCTTACCCACAAATCGCATAAGGGAAAGGTCTTCTCAATTAAACCTCAATTTTCTTTTTTTTAGGTGAGATTTTGCAAAGATTCACTATTTTGTAGAAAATAAATAACCATTGTCATTATTGTCACTTGCCAAACTCTTAACCCCCCTCCGGTAAAAAAAAACAGAGAAAGAAGGAAAATACTTATTGAAAAAATAAGCTTGCTACAAAATATGCATTTTTTTATTGGTTGGCTCTACAATTATGAGATCTACTTGAATACCAAAAGGCTGGCGAATTCCTCTCCCATTACACAATATATGTGTTTTTCTCTACTGCAATGTGTACAAAAATGTCAGAAATGTGACACCTACGCGAACTTTTTTCTTCGTTTCATTTTCTTTCCTGCTTAATACACGGTTCAAGTAACGTCCATTATCGGTCATTTCCGGGTCTGGGTTTGAGTAAAGTGTAGCCAAACAGAACTTCGGTTTCCACTTGTAACTCGATAACTGAAAAGTTGTTACTTTGTGATTCATGTTCAGTTCATAAACACTACTTTACTCTTATTTCGTTGTTTTTATTTTTTTTTTTTTTCAATAGCTTCATTAGTAAGGTATAGAAGACGCAAAATCAGTGAGTTGTGTGGGAAATGTATGTTTTCTTTGAATATATTTTTTGTTGGTTGCATTATTTACTCTTCAAATGAATACAATTATATGCTTATTTCTACACAACAGGCTCCACGTTTCAATGATACTGGCAAATAAAGTGAATAGAATACACGAAGTTGGGAAACAATGCATTTAAATATACTATTAATAGTTTGTTAATTCTAGCATTATATTTATATGTTAGATAGATAGATAGATAGATAGATAGATAGATAGATAGATAGATAGATAGATAGATAGATAGATAGATAGATAGATAGATAGATATAATATAATATAATATAATATAATATATACAGTTATAAGCAATAACATGAGATGTATATCGGAAAGTATATTTAATGGATAGTTGTTTCTTTTAAAATTTATAATAGCATTTTCTTGGTTTAGTGAAACATGCTATGTTATTATTATTATTATTATTATTATTATTATTATTATTATTATTATTATTATTATTATTATTATTATTATTATTATTATTATTAAAGTTCCATTTATTCAAGCTAGTACCGTACTGGCATGCCAAGTGTATTGGTAATTAAACCTCCATTTCCTTCTCCCTATCAGTCATGAAACTCATGTCATTTTTTTTTCTTCTGGAAAAGAACTTTTCAGACTGCATCATAGACAGATGCGGGTAATATTGATGATTAGCTCCTCCAACAGTGAGTAGATCTCCTTTTGTTTACATACCAGTCTTTATGTCCGGAAGATACTAAGAAATTGTCATAAGGTAAGATCGAGTTGAGTTGAGTTGAAATTGAGTTTAACGTCCCTTTCAGCAGCGAAGCTATTATATGAGACGGGACCTACTAATTAACTTGGACTCCGAACCGCATGAGCTCCCGCCGGGAATCGAATTCGGGTCTTCCACGCCGAAAGTTCGTACGCTAACGACGAAGGAGCTCAAAGTAAGATCGAGTGTATTAATACAAGGAATAGGTTACCATTAGAAAGGAAGGTTGTTGATATGTCTGAAACTGAAATTTTGAATTTATTTCGTTTTGTTACATGGATTGCAGACGTTGGCAAATCATTATTTAGCAACTGACTATACATGAGTACATTGCATACTGCTGTTAATTGATATCAAGAAAGTCCGAGGTAAGCAAAACATCTTTATTTGAGGTCTATTTACAAGTATTTTAATGAAATTTGTCCATTAAAAAAAAATAGGATGATAAATAAGTTTACAAGTTTAAAAGCAATATATTAAATAATACAACAAATCATTTTTAAACGTGTAAAAGTTGTGAAAAAAACAAAAGACCAATACAACATTTATACAATTGCAAATGAAATACGAAATCTTTCAGTTTTAGGTGCTACGATTATGTCCAGTAGGCTTAAAGAGACGGACGATTAATGAAAGTATTCGCGTATACTATGAAAAAAAATAATTAATGGAATGATAATTGGTGAAGAAGCAGAGCCTCAAGAAAACCCACAGACACGATTTTATCCATTACAAACTTACATGGCGTATGATCGAATCAAAAACCGCTCACACCAGAAATGAGCGCCCCTACATTCATCCATCGTGCTACATGCTTCAAATGTAGTTAATATTATCATATTACAAGCCAATACGCAACTCTGCTTATATTGTATATCATTTTAAAGTTACATACGTACAATTTATTCTTTTTATTCGGCTATTAAAAAAATGCATTGGCAAACCTATTACAAATTCGTAAATATATGTAACCATTAAAGAAAACTCGTTAGAGGAATGCGTGCACTTTTTCGAAACCGCTTTATGGAAGATGTTCTTAATATGGCGCCCACGGACAACAGAGCGCTATTCTTCAGGTCAAAATAAACCAAAAATGTTATACAATGAAATACCCTCCGGGGCCTCCTTCAACTACTATGGGGAATCAAAATTTTAACATGTGGCAACGTCTCAGATTAACCTGGAATCACTAGCATTGCTCTACGAATCCATCAAGCAGTTACATCCACTAATAATTGGTGCAAATGTAAACGCGTAACGACTTTAATTGCCATCTGGAAAGATTCTATGTAACTATTTGATGGATTGGCACTTTCCTCTGTGGTTCTTTATTTTCGACGTTGCCACATAGTCGATTCGGCATCTACATACAAGGAAAGACCCAAAAGGTATAGATTTATACATTTTTTTCCGCTTATACATGAAGGAAAATAATTACATGCATCGGGAAAATAAGATATGACGGATACGATCAGGGAGACGTATTATAGTGAAAATAGAACATATAACAAAAAGAAATTATGATCAATTAATAAAGATATTATTAACTGGTAGTCAGGAAACACGAAAACACACAGGACATAAGCTGATATAAGATTATGGAAAAATCAAAAACTCTGAGAAACAACATATGAAAAAATAACTCGAATTCAATGTGTTTACATAAAATAGTGAACCTTCATCCACCAGTGTATAGAAAAGGATTAATCTTAGTTTTAAATAAATTCACTATAAAATATACTATATTCCTTCATTTAATGAATATAATGGTTGAATGGAAAGAATTAGTTTTATTGTGCTGAAAAATGAAAATTTTCAACTCCAAGAACTATTAAGTAAATGCAAGATTTATGCCAGATTTATACGGTAACATACATTTATTACACACATTACACAAACATTTATAGCATTTATATGTATTGCAGTTGCGTAGTTTACTTTACCTTCATACTCGCCTCCCACCGTGCAATTTTATTTCCATATTTTATTTCTCCTAGTTTTCTCAACATTTCATTCATACCCATGACTGTTATTTTTGCGATACGCTATTGTTTCTTTGCGCTACCGTAACACTATATATACATAGTGAGAAAAGCCCCCAGCGCCCACTAGTAAATCCCAGCTAGAAATGATTTTCCAAAGTGGTAAATTAGAAATATATTAACATCATGTGTAGAACTTTTAACCAGATTATGCCGTTTCTCCCCACTTTCTTCAATTCACCATTTTGTTTATTATCACCTTCACTGTCTCCCTCAGCTTCGGATCATGATCGTGGAGGAGTAAACTTTAAAAAAAAAAGCTTTTTTAAAATGTAAAATTTTGATTTAAATTTTCCAGAAACTTCATTTAATCAAATCAAATGAATTGAGTAGCATGTTGATCTGTAAATTTACGTCTCAATTGTATATGTAACGTGCTGTCCAAACAGACAAAAACAGCCTTGCACGAGACATATACTGACGTTCTTAGTTATACCACTCGAAACATTGTAGCTTTCAGGTTTATATTGATTGTTATGTCTTCTTCACTGGCTGCGAAATGTTAATATAATTCTTGGGATGAAAACAGTCTAGTCTCCATGTCATAAATTCCCACTCTCAGCTAACAGGATTTTGATTATCTCTTTTGAATCAAGGCAGAATATCAGACATAAGTCTGGATATATCAATATCTATGTGTCGAATATAAATCATGTCTCTTGCACTAACCAATTATTTTTGTGCTTAACGAAAACTGCTGTCTACATTCACAGTGTCAACTCTCATTATTCACAATATATTTTGGAGGACAAGTTGCAAACGTATTTAGAGAGAGAGATAATAGAACATACATAACGATTTGTCATGCATGATTACACAACGATAACTGTTTACATATGACATGTTAGAACCAGAAGTTCTAATAGAAACTTTTGATCCTAACAATGCAATTGAAATTAACAAGATTTATTAAAAATGGAAAAATTCACTTTTAGTGGTGATGTTCTTTACGTCCTAATTTTGCAGTTATCTTTCTTAATCGTAGGATGGGTTAAAATAGAGTAGTTTTACCCAGTAGTAGCCTACGTTATATATTTAGAAGATAATTATACCGAACTTATAATGCTGCTTACCGACTTCTTTTTATAGAACCTGAGTTTCAGTGGGTTACCTACAATCCAAAAATAATTGCGTTATTATTGTCTATACAAGCAACTCTTTGAACCATCTGACTTTGTCTCAACAATCCGCTATTTTCAAATTCCACCATCCAATTCGATGTGATAATCATCTAAATACTTTTTTTTTTTTTTCGAAACAAACTGTTTTGAAAAAAGTCATTTCTTTTTCAACTGATTATAACTTTGTTCCTACTGGTTCGAAACAAATTATATGATGGTCGTAGTATTCTACATTTAAGTACTTTAGATGTGCTTTACTCCTTTCGTCTCTCTAGCGCCATAACTGTTTTAGGACCTTCTAAACTTTTGCTATTTTTTAACATTTTTGTGATCCTGTAGTGTCTTTATTTTGCAACATTGTATAATACGTGGTATTATATATATATTGTTTTATATTCAGATTTGAAAATAATGTAATGATCTGACGTGGTACCACTTGGAGAAATACAACTGTATTGGTTAGGAATCACTATTAATCTCGTGTCCTACCTTTCTTTGTGCATTAGTTTAGAGGTTAAAATGTCGTATGTACATAAATGGTCCACCCTATATATATATATATATATATATATATATATATATATATATATATATATATATATATATATATATATATATATATATATATATATATATATATATATAGGGTGGGCCATAAGTCCCTTACCACCCCTTGTAAAATCCGTGTTACTGGAAAATAGTGAACAAGAACCATGCAGTAACATAGTAGGCCAAAGGGAAGTCGGATTGTGATAGTAACCAAGATGGCGGCCATCTTGAAAGCCGTCATCTTGAATTCACGTCAAGATTTTTAAATAGGAATATGGTCAGGCGGCACATCATATTGGGCTAGAATTTAAAGACACAAACAATGGTGAAATCGGTTTGTTGATATCTTGATTTGTTCAAAAGTTACAGGCATTTCAATTTGCTAATTTTACTGTACTGTTTCTGTTGCTGCAGGTGAATAATTATGCCGCTAACGACAGCAGAGAGGAAGGAGTTGATCAGGACATGGGAAGGAAAGAGTGCAAGGGCTGTAGCAGCTGAATTCACTGCCAGGCTCTCAGATGGACATCCTGTGTCCCATGGTAGTGTCGCCCAACTCTTCCAGAAATTCATGGATACTGGTTCCGTAGCAGACGAACCCAGGTTTGGAAGACCCACGACCGAAACAGATGAAGCTACATTAGTAGCAATGCTGGAATCATTTGCTACATCACCACACCGCAGTACCCGTCGTCTGTCCATGGAATGTGGTGTCAGCCGTACATCCATCAGACGTATTTTACAGAAAAGCAAGTGACATCCGTACAAATTGCGACTTCAACATCATCTATCTGAATATGACCTTGATCGTCGTGTGGAATTTTGCGACTGGCTCTTGCACAGTTGCAAACGGATCCCACATTCCACACACAAATTTTATTTTCTGATGAGGCCAATTTTTTTATGTCACTGGTGAAGTGAATAAGCAAACCTGTCGCTATTGGTCCCCGACAAATCCTCAGTGTGTTGACCCTTGCAATATGGTAGGTACAGGTAAATTAATGGCGTGGTGTGGTTTATGGGGCACCAAATTAATTGGCCCATTCATCCTGGTACCCTCACTGCTGAACGGTATTTGGATATGTTGGGGGATCTCATCCTCCCTTTCATATTGTCCGAGGACGGCACATTTCCACTCTTTTTCCAGCAGGATGGTGCCCCTCCGCATTAGGGTTACAGGTCCGTACCAATCTGGATGAACAATTTCCTGGACGTTGGATTGGGCGTAGTGGTCCCATTGAATGGCCAGCGCGATCACCAGATCTGACGCCCTTGGATTTTTATCTGTGCGGTCATCTGAAGGCAAAGGTATATGCCGAAAAAATCCGGGATCTTTAACACCTGGAAGAACGCATATTTACAGCCTGTGCCGATATTTCATCAGAAACTCTTTTGAGGGTCATGGACAATTGGGTTGAATGACTTACCTTCTGCATAACTAGGGATGGGGGCCACCTAGAGCACGTGCTCCACCATACGTGACAAGTAAAATTAGCAAATTTAAATGTCTGTAACTTCTGAACAAATTAAGTTATCAACAAACCAATTTCACCATTTTGTTTTTCTTTAAATTCCAGCCTAAAATGATGTGACGCATGTCCATATTCCCATTTAAAAATCTTGACGTGAATTCAAGATGGCGACTTTCAAGATGGTCGCCATCTTGGTCATCATCACATTCCAACTTCCCCCTCGGCCTACTATGTTACTACATGGTTGTTGTTCACTATTTTCCAGGAACACGGATTTTACAAGGGGTGGTAAGGGACTTATGGCCCACCCTGTGTATATATATATATATATATATATATATATATATATATATATATATATATATATATATATATATATATATATAATAAAACCTGTCAACTTGGCCACCTCTCTAAGTTTGGCACCTGCTTATTTTGGCCTGGTTCGTCTTGAACCTGCATTTTCCCATAATACATTCGTTACTTATTATTCAGTAAGTTGGCCACCTCTCTATCTTGGATGTGGTCTCATTGAAGCAATGTTTATTCTATGTTGGTAATGATAAATTTACCTACGTATCTTGGCCACGCGAATACGTTTTGTTATTTTTCTTAACTCTTTCGTATTCCCGTATGAGAGCCAAATGTTCTGTATTTGTTGCTGGAGACAGGGAAGCATAGATTCCCATGATTTGTTCTTGGAGGTCAATGGCCAGAATACTATCCACACAAAGGGGTGGTGAAGGAAGATGTGAAAAAGAAAAAAAACACGTACAGGAATTCAGGAGATGGTTGTACACCCAACGACAAAAGTATCTCCCCCCAAGTGCTCTAATTCCATTACTTGGGGTCCACGTCTTTTACAGTTGTGAGAACGCCTAGACAGATGCAACCCAACTTACACATGACTTTTCTCGGAACTGACAACAGTTGCTAGCACTGAGTCAAGTCTGTATGGAACTAAAATTGTGAATAGATGACGCACGAAATATTTCTCCATTCTGAGGTCAATCTCTCTGGTTCAGAGCGTGTTGTCCAATGAACATCATATGTTAATCTGAATATTGCTGGGTATGTAATAGATTTTTTCATTATATACTATATATTCAAAGAAATAAAACACAAATCACATATGAATCAGAAAATGCTTGAAAGTAGCTGAAAATATCAAATCTAGAACAACTGCTGGAAATAACTTTGTAAATGATTGCCTCCATTGAGAGACCTTCTCCAATTCTCCTCATTCCAACATCTTTTTCTTTCTCGAGGAGAGAAGATCTTTCTTGTCACACTGAGTATGCATTGAAATTGAAATTGAAACATAAACACTTATAAAAGTTTTAGCCTGTCCGCGATTCGGACCCAGGTCCACCAAATAGAAGTTCAATGCGCTAACCACTCAACTACCGCGCTACTTTGCCTTCTACCCAAACTAATACATAGTCAAAATCGTTTCATGGAAACATATAAACAAGATACTCAAATATAACAAAAACAAACAAAGAAAAACAAAATATAAATTAAAAATATAAATAAGAAAATATAAGCAACTTGTGTGAGTGTCTTAATGACTTACTCGAGATTTCCTTTCTTAACTCAAAAACAAGTTATATAGATGTTGCTTAATGAGGAAAATATGACGAAATGTTTTTCAAGTTGAGCATACGTCATCGTATGAGCCGTAACTTGTGGGGGGCAATTGTCCCCAGAAAAGCTCCCTGCCTTTCGAGGGGGACCATTTTGAGACAAAATTTTCTTACGCCATATACGATACGAACATGAAATTAGAAATGAAGCATCAAATAGGGTAGCTACATTACATAAACAAAACAGCACACAAAAGGTAAATATAACAAAAATGAGTCGTGGACCCATTTCAGTAATATTTATTCGTATGGCTTTGAGATTTATCAATATTGTCCACTTAATAATTTTGTCATGTATGGAATGGACCCAGGGAGTAAGTAACGGAACTCCAGACTTTGGCGTGCGGGAGGGCCCAAAGGCTAGGCGGCCCATAAAGATTAAGAGAAAGTTGAAGAGAAGGGGCACAATAATTGGAAAATCAACTTTTTCTAGGGGGCCCAAATAAGCTTATTAATGCTTGCCTCCCGCCCAGAAAAGAATTTAAGTTACCTCGCTGGTCATCGGTTCCAGGAATGCTCCCGATTTACTTTACATTTCGTCTTTACCATAACTTCTAATTTCCAAAGAAGAAAAGACGACAAATTATTTTCACATTTTTTTAATTGTATCAACACATGAAGAAATAGACAGTTCTATATCTATGTTCCATAACTACTAGTTTTTTTTTCTTATATTGACATGAGGAATTTATGGCAAAATGAGCCGGTGGCACTAGCCGAGGGATCTCGGGTGTTCGGCTTCTGATCATGAGGTGCAATCCACTAGGGATTAGAATTGTTCTAAAGAGCAATGTCGGAATTTTAACTGTCCTCAGTATTTATGTGTTCGTGTTCCTATAGTGTTTGGAATACGTCGAAGGGACATAAGGTACCAGTGGCGAACAATACTCGGGTTCGGGCGATTTGTTTAAAAAAATGTGAAAGCAGGAAACTACCATTGCAGCTACTTGGGTTCAAATCCCGTCGTTTAAATTAGTACTTTTTTTCTGAATGGGAAGATAATGTTTATATAATTGGTATTGTAATTATGTTATTCCTTTATTATTATTATTATTATTATTATTATTATTATTATTATTATTATTATTATTATATTATTATTATTATTATCATTATTATTATTATTATCACAATGGAAAGAAAAAGTAACCTAGTCGAAAGTATTCATAGGGACAGAAAAAATGTAGAGTATAATGTCAGATGTCAGATGTTTCTTAGGTTTACACATGAACGCATAATACTATTACATTTATGAATTCACAGATAGGGTTATTATTTTGTGACAACAAGAAATGTAATATAAAGATTTTTTAGCTGATAACAGTAATGCATTTTGTTTTACACTTCTTCTGAGTAAAGAGGTGAGGTGGCATCTTAAATAGGATCATTCTCGTGACAAGCGATCCATATTGTAAGTTCGATCAGTACTTGCAATTTGTGCACAGAAAGGAACAATTCCTTGAAACTCATTTATGGCCCATACTACGGCAATAAGGATTTGTTTAGCCCTTATGTGTTCATCAATTCTTGTCCAAACAAGTTACTTGGAAGACAGTTACGAACGAAGGTTGATACGGATGACGTAATTTTGTGTTGTTGGCATTTCACCTGTAAAGGAAGTTGTCTTAACGCTTAGAAAAAGAGAACTTGAATATTTTTAATGTTAGTATACATCAGAAGCATCAGTTTTTTAGATTATAAAAAAAATCCTGAATTGCCATAGCCCGAATTGAACTCGCGTCACCAACACTATGAAACTAACACTTAAGCCACTACCCTAAGACATCACTGTTCTCGAAGAAGGAAAAATGAATATATATGAATGATATGAATGATCGAAAATGACCTATATTAGTGCCAAATCTATAGTTTTCGGGGCCGCTGGTATGAACCGTGACACTTCGATGCCGTTGAAATCCAAATTCAGCATCGCAATTTGGGGGAGATATATAAAAAGGTCGATAATGACCGTTATCAGAGAGTGCTTCAGTGATAGTAAAACGTAACTGACCAACGGAACATATTACTATTTTTTTATCTTATTTTAACCTAGCGAAGCAGTAATTAACGCTAGTAAATACTGTTGTCGATATCGTTGTACCCAAATAAAAATAGCAATTAACAAGTAGTTAAAGATTTCACCACACTCTATCATGTTTAATCATTATTCAAGTTTGGTAAAGGAAGTAACTTTTAAAGACCGAGGACCCACCTGATTTGTTCAATTAGAGGTTAAAATTAATTTCAACATACACCAAAGCTATATGTGAAGTGGACTTACAATTTATCGTAAGATTCGAGACCCAGACCTCCCGCACCGAAGATGCTATACCTGCTTATCACTGCGAAATTAAAATACCGCTAATTTTTCAGTATGTTTCTCATATCATCAAATAGATAAAAGATAATTAAAATGTGGAACAAGAAGTCGCTAGGTAATCTTATTTTGCATGAGGTGTTGTTATCACGAGTCACCAGGTAGCTTTCCATTTTCCGTCATTTAGGAACGCAAAAATAAATGTCGATTTTCAAAATGGCTGGAAATCGAAAGCAGATAAGTGAGTCGAGATAACTGTATCTCATGTAAAGTAATATTGTCTAGCGGTCTCTTGTTCCAATTTTCGATTATCTTTTGTCTATTTAAAATATCACATAATTGGTGCAAAATTAGCGGTATTTTAATTTCGCCGTGATTGGCCCTCTTAATATTGTTAACATTAACTTTATTTTCATTAGTTTATTTATGTCACTTATGCTCTTTGCTCTTGGACTCACATTCAAGCTCTCGCTAGCTTCCACGTAGCTATATGGTTAATGTATAGCATCTTCGGAACGGGAGGTCTGGGTCTCGAATCTTATGTTAAATTTTAAGTCCACTTCACATATAGCTTTGGAGTATGTTGAAATTAATTTTAAACTCTCTCACTTAATCTTCATTCAGTGTTCTATGTTTGTTTCAAATGTTATAGAAAGACAATAGATATATTCAAAACAAATATTCTTATAATTCTTCCAGTTATATGGGTAATAAGAGGCAAACATGCTGAGCATTTTTTTTGTCTAGTAATACAATTTGACGCCAAAAGCAACTGGTCCGAATCACCTGCCTACATAAAATCTGGAAACATTTGTAGATCAACCAAATTTACCAAACCCAAACTTCTCTCTCTCTCTCTTTTTTTTTAATACATTGTAATGCCTCGTAGTGCTTGATAACAGCAGTTAATTTCACTTACTTTTTGAAATTGTTTCATGCTCTAGATTTTTGTTACTTTAGCTCCATATTACAGCTTTTACCAGGAGGCAACTCTCTGCTAAGAAGCGAAACCATAATAAAAGCGACAGTTTATGAGCGCTTGGCCGAGAGACTCGCTGCTAAATGGCTGTAGTTTCTGTTGTGAATTGGAAGTAAATTCATTCCGCTGTACCGGAATCAAGTTGCCAAGACTACTCCGTTGCTGCACTACGCAAATTGGAAATCACAGTTACTGTTATGGTAGTAGCATATCGGTTTCACTCTTTCGAAACAAAATAAATGTTGTGCGTTCGGTTTTCTAAGATAATAATAAACCTTAATTTCCAAATTATTTTAATTTAATTCATTATCGTTACAGTGAGTTAAAATTTACTGTGTATGCACCTAGGTAGGAGCGAATGGTGCAAAACGAAATTGTTCTTCAATATTTCGTATATTAGTAATTAATTCTTGTTCATCAATTCTTGTCCAAACACGTTACTTGCCAGACAGTTACGAACGAAGGTTGATACGGATGACGAAATTTTGTGTTGTTGGCATTTCACCTGTAAAGGAACTTGTCTCAACTCTTAGACCCAGTGTAATTGAATATTTTTCATGTTAGTATACATCAGGGGTATCAGTTTTTTACATTATAAAAATTTCCTGAATTACCACAGCCGGAATCGAACTCTTGCCCCCAACATTATGAAACTAACGCTTAAGCCACAACTCTAAGACATCACTTTTCTGGGAGAAGGAAAAACGGAGCTGCCGTGAATTCTGTAAATGAACACTTTTACCATTCCAGTGTAATAATGCTGAAACTTTCTGATTTCAGATAAAATAGTAAAGTATCATGCAGAAAGAATAGTACAGAGAAGTCAACTGTAAATTGACAGCTCATATGTACGGAGGCGCTGCTGTATGCTCTCGCCTTTGGCCCTGATTTTTCACGGCACGGCATTGGACAGATACTTTTATTGATTGGAATCTGGTGTTTCAGGACACTAAATTATTTTTTGTAAGTTAATTAATTTAACGAACCTTCCTCAGTACCTTGTTGCCTATTTTTACGCGTTTTACTCACTTTTACATTTTTTCACTAACTCTTTAAGAACAGGGACAAATCAAAAAAGCAAAGAAGAGAGTAAAAATCAGAAACACTATTCGCGCGTTCTTCCCTTGCTTGAAGTAAAACAATAAAATATGGTGAACATGCAATTTTTTGTCTTCCATTTTCTATGTAGTGTCAAATCCAGAGTTGGAGTGGGTCAAATTGATCGAGTTTTCTGAGTGGGTCTGTGGGTCAGCAGCATGTGACCCACTGCGACCCATCATCCACCGTGACCCATTGCGAAGCTCCACCCAGCGTGACACGCCAATCACTATAAAGCACTCTGACCCACCCACCCTCACTGCTCACTGCATTGTAGACAGCATCTTCTGACGCGACAAAACGCCAATGCACCACAAAATTACTCCCCGAAAATATTTTAAATCGCCTATATATTTTATTTTTTTACATTAAGGTGAGTCTAAAAACACCAAAAAGAAGCACCAAGGCATTACCCCGGAGACTGCTCGAACCACCAATGTTATTATTACTGGGCGGGTGTTCTTCCGACTTCGCCACGGAGGCAATGAAGGAGACGTCGCTTGTAAAGGGATAAATCGTTGAGATCTTCTCAATTTGGTCAATCAGAGTACTCTTTTAACCGGATATATGAGACGATAACTCTTTGGGGTAAAATACATGCGTTCGCCATGTAATTTTATAACAAAATGACGCGTCTCTGTTTACTTTATTTCATAATTCTTCCCTACTCACTTTCTAATGATCGACGACAGTTGCCATCCAAATTCATACATTATCGCACTGAAGATTTTTCACTTCATGATGTTGAGGGAGATGTTATTATTGACCCCCGGAGCTCACTTTAGGAACAATTCGTCAAAAAAATAATATGTAATAATAACTGCATGCACATGACTGGCGATAGTTCGTGTTGGTCCCTTCGCAATTCTCCGTGACGAATCGAAGAAGTGCGGACCAAACCGAAGTCCTTGCTACTACGCGGTGGTAACTTCAACACCCCGACGCGAGATATATGTTTCGACTCGACGAAATCCTGCCTGCAGTGGGATACTAGTGGCAATCCTTCGACTCGTCTCTATATTGACGATCGACGTTTACCCGCAAGTGGACCACTAGGTGTTGGCGACGTTTATGGCATGGTGTAGGTCCATGTTTCTATATCCTCGCTGCTGAAAGGGACGTTAAACTAAAAATCAACTCAACTCAACTCAACTCAATAAAAATACAGTGCTTCGCATCATCATATATCCATATTGCTTACCATACGCTTTATAATAATTGCTGAAGCTTGTTTATTATATGGAGGGCTTAGAGCACAGACAATCAACCCATAAATTATGAGAAAAATAGACATACAATTCATAATGTAAGCTTCTGTGTGTTGGTCTATGTACCTTGATTTGGGACTTTCATATTTCATCCGTTTTTCCACTGAAAAGTATCGATAACTCAACAAGTATGTAATTAGACCATGATAATTTAATTGAAATTCATTGTAATTTTGCCCATGGCAAACACTTTCCCAAGTTATATTGCAAAGGTCAGATCGATCATTATTGTAACAGTGTGGTGCTTGAGGGATTGACCGTAGAAATTCGAACTTCGATAAGTTAGAATTTGACAACCTGGTTTTATTACAAGTATAAAACCTTTTGTCGGTAGAAAAGAGGACGTGGATCATGTGTCAGAGTTGATGACGATGTGTTTTGGTGGGTCAGTGGGTCATGGTGTTTGGTGGATCGGAGTGGGTCATGGTGGGTAGTTGGTCAGAGTGGGCCAAGGTGGGTGGTGGATCATGGGTCAGAGTGGGTTGCGGTGGGTGGAGGGTCATGTTTTCATTGACCCAAGCAATCTCTGATCAAATCTGCAAAACCAAACCAAACAAAGAGCAATATTACTACACAAAACGCTCAACATCTTAGCTATTCATGACAAACTATTGCATGATCGGAATAACTTTAGTATATCCACAAACCATCATTTGTCATATTTTACCGAAATACGTCACGACTTTTCTGACAACCTGATATATGAAATGTTGTTAATGCGCAAAGTTCATTGATCTCATCACTTATTCACTTATTCCCTTATGATCATCACAACCTTTAGGGTGCTTCCCGTAGATAAAGAAAGGTGAAATGTAGTATCCAGGCTTGGTGTAGCGTGCAAGTAAACAAACGAAAAGCAACAGGATAATATTTCCCACCTCCAAACACCTTAAAGTGGAATGTGTTGATTATTCAACAACAACAAAAAAAATACTTCAAATTCAATCAGAAAATTCATAAAATTTAAAATATGTAGCCAAGTCTCGACTTTGCAATAATAATAATAATAATAATAATAATAATAATAATAATAATAATAATAATAATAATAATAATAAAGGAAAACAGAATTACAAAATCAATTACGTAAACGATACCTTCCAATTAAGAAATAATTGTTGCCACGACGCAGGGCAGGCCCCCCAGGGAAGCTCCCCGCTGTTGGAGGTGTTCCCATTTTAAGACAAAATTGTCTTACTCCATATACGATACGAAAATGAAATTATAAGTGAAGCATCAAACAGGTTCACTACATTACATAAACAGAACAGCACACTAAAGGTGAGTCGTGGGCCCATTTCAGTAAAAACTGTCTACTACAAAGGTTGTTAAGCCTACGTTTGGCTGATTTCGTTCCTTCCCCCTCCCGGGTAAAATGGCCTCACCCGACCTGGCTCCTGGCGGCCTGCAGTGTTGTGCAGTGGCTTCCTGTGAACGGTGTGTTTTTTTCGAGTGGACGACAATAACGCACAAAAGAGGACCATTGTGATGAGTGTTGTGTTAAATTTGTTTCCAAGTGTGTGTGTTTCCGCTCTATGACTAAAATGACGCCCAAACTAAGCCGGATTTGGGAAAGCTATTTTGCGGCTCTTTATGACGCCCACTTTAGTGCTTCTGTCATTAGAAAACAGTGCAAGAAGAATGGTTCCAACATCAGTTTAAGTGGAATAAAAAATGTTATTAAAAGTACAAGGCCATCGAAGCTCCAGCATTTGGATCACTAACGAAGTTACCTAGGAAGCTGGAATGCACGAAGACCACCTCCACCATGCAGAGGAAACTTTGCAAAATAGCAATGCAAGAAAATCCGCCAACACAAAGGTTTATGGCTAATCGTCTTGACGTGTCTTTGGGGACTGTGAGCCGGACATTACACCATCAACTCAAGGTGGAAAAAGTCATGAGAGCTCGCGGCTATTTTCTCACGGATGCCCACCAAAAGGAATGAAAGTATGACGGCCGGAAGGTGTACGAACGGCATCTGGCAAAACACAGGTGAATGTACGTCGTAACGCTCGATGAAGCGTATATTTACCTTTCCGATTGCGGCAAACCGGGAGCCATCTTGTACCGAGAGAAAGGCGCCAAGAACTTCAGAAGGTGGGTCTGTGTCTGTAAAGAATCCTTCCCAACAGGGCTCATGGTCGTTACTGGCTACTTACAGGTAAACTGAAGATTCGTAGGGTGGCGAAAAACTGCAAAATAAATTCGCAGTATTTTCAGGAGCAGATAATGCGGCCGATCTACGAGCATGAGATTCCAAGAATGTACGGAAATAACGCCAGTCTGGTGCGCATTCACATGGACAAAGCCTCATCACATACCTCACGATCGTCCCTCGCATTCCACAGGGAGATGGAGGAGGCAAGTGGTATACAGGTGATACCTTTCAATGAGGTACCTGTTAAATCTCCAGATGCAAGTCTTATGGACTATTGTGGATTTGGATTGCTGAAGCGGGCTTTGGGAAAACAGCGTGTGACAACTGTGGAAGGACTTTGGAAAGCTGTGCAAAGGGAATGGGACAAGATACCCCTCCCAGTTCTTCAGAGAAGCCTATTACAGTGGAAATTACGCTGTCGGGATATTGTTAGGAACCAAGGGAAACACATCGAGCACTTACGGAGCTGGCAGCATGGATTCTTCTATATTTTTAGGCAAGTAGAAATTGGCCAAATGTATACTGAACAACCTCTTTATTAGGCTCAATAGAAATAATATATATATTCGTATATTATTGTCAGATTTGTCAATATTGTCCCCCAATTAATTTGTCGTGTATGGAACGGACCAGAGGCGTAACTAACGACCCCGCAGACCTTGGTGTGCGGGAGATTCTAAGAATTTTAGATATTCAATGATCTTATTGGCCGATACAAATATTGCATCAAGAGTCATGACCCACATATAGCGGAAATTAAGGCCAACTGCTGTCGAGTGTTCTAGGGCAACGTTCTAGTAGAGAATACATTTTGGCGTGGGCTCAAACCTTGCCCAAGGACTTTTTAAATTTTCATAACACTTTTCTCATTAAAATAGGCTTGCTGTTTTACTATACGGATCCATAGTAAAAGCAATAATAATAATAATAATAAAATAATAATAATAATAATAATAATAATAATAGTAAAAATAGCAGTATCAGTAGTAGTAGTAGTAGTAGTAGTAGTAGTAGTTAGAAGCCCCGCAGGGGTTGGTTAGGTTCTGTTCTCTTTCTCAAATTTTTCTGTACATTTTACATGACCAACTTCAAACAGCTGGCTAGGGTAGCGCGCGAATACTGAAACTCTTGGGATCGGCGTAAATGCTGCCGGCTGTCAGTGCCGAAAAAAAGTTACGTGTAAGTTGGGTTGCATCTGTCTAGGCGTTCTCACAACTGCAAATTACCTGGACCCCAACTAATGGAATTAGAGCACTTAAGGAGGGAGGTACTTTTGTAGCTGGGTGTACGTATTTGTTTACTTTGTTTGTTTTGGTAAAACCATTAGGTATATCGACTCCTTTCATCAGTGGGGAGCTTTAGTAATTCCGAAAAATTCTTAAGGTTAAAGCTAACCATCTCAATTGTCATTTATTGGCAAGTGACTGCTTGTCGAAAAGTAGCGGAGGTTTTGAGATATAAATTCCCTTAAGATTTTCTCGAAACGTCTTTCGCTTCAAGGGAAACACTTGTAACTCATTAAGAAGAGGTATTTACTACAAAATTAGAATGTTCATATGTGCAGAAAAGAATAAAAGACATGCGTCTAGAATTAACCACAATGAATAAATGCGTTATTAACAACTGATTTTCTACTTTTCGAAAGGTATCTACAGAAAATGTTTGTCACTGCCGACAAAAAAAAAAAAAAAAAAAAAATCATATAAGCTGCATTGAATTTATAATTTTGCTTTTCTTGTTTTCTATCTGGATAACTCACTTTGCTACAATACCAATTTCAATGAACTGCGTGCATATGTTTCTATTTTATAGTTGTTTGTCTGATTGTGTTTTCCATCAGAATAATTCAGTGTACAATACGAAGCAAAAAACCTGCAACATGAAAGTTTAAGTTAATTGTGAAACTACGCCAACAACATAGGCAACCAACCTAACGTCTTTGTGGCACTGATCACGCCAGGATAACCTTCGGCTTCGTCCCCCTGCACACTTCGTTAGGAGCAAGAAATGCATAGACCACGTGACTACAAACCACAAATTTCTCACAAGATGGAGTAATAGATTGAGGTTCTTCTCATTTCTCTTCTCATTTTACATCCTCAGTTTTAAAGAGAGAGAAAGAGAAAAAGGTCAACGTGATAAAAACTAAATAAAGAGGAATATGTGAAATATAAAGGAAAAGAAAACGTGCGCATATATTGACAAATGACACATGCACTTCAAAAGAGACCATCTCAAATTTTGTTATGAACCATATATAATAACTGTGAGAATCAGCAAACCACAAAGACATAATTACACACAGTAAGTGTTATACAACACATATTTATTTAAACAAATAAAAATGCTTGCAGAAAGCTGAAAATGTCTTTAAAATCTCAACCTTAACTGAAACAAGAGATTACTTCTCTATTGTTTTTCTTCGTAGCATCCATCTACATGGAGAAATGAGAAAGAGATAACATCTTAAGAGATTCGCTCGTATACAATATCGGAAACTGCTAAATGGAAAAAAGTACCGTCTTTGGCTGGGATTCGAACCCAGAACCATAGTGTTAGAAATACAACACTCTACCAATGTAGCTAGTCTGACAGTAATACCCTGTTCCTCCATCATTACCTATGAAAGATGGAATGGAGTCTGCAGAAAACTATGTCTAACATGTCCACGACAGACCGCCTATAACCTATGTCTAATTGATACTTAAAAAAGCTAGTTCTACACGTGCATAGAAAAGTAAAATCAAATGAGTAGTTAGTACACATCACTTTGTCTGTCTCACTCTATCTCTGACTATAGAAATAGAGGAAGAAGAAAAAAAATATAAAGATGAGAACACAGGAAGAACAAGCAAAAATATAAGTTGCAGGAAAATGAATATCAAGAAGAGAGAGAGAGAGAGAGAGACATAGAGACAGAGAGAAAAATAGAGGGAACGGAGCAAATGATTTAATATACATCGGAAAAGAAGATTCACAACTGTGCTATACATTTAATGTATTGAATACTCTGCAGACCCGTATCCACGGGGGGACTAGGGGGGCCGCCCCCCCTAAACTTTGGCTGGCCCCAATAAAGGTTTCACGATAGGCTTGCAAATAAACTATAATATGGTGATGAAGTATAATATGATTGGGTCGGGCTCCCCCTAACTTCGGCCGCCCCCCCTAAATTTGTGGGCTGGCTACGCTGAAATCTAGAGCTAAAACCGAATCTATACGACATTGAATTCAAATAAGTAAAACAATGTGATCGACAGTTTAATATTAAGTTTTCTAATCACTTTACGACTATATACCGCCACATGGATGTATTGATTTTACAATAAATTCTCTTTAAGTAATAGTTTGCAGGACTATCGTTTTATGTATTTTGCTGATCAGTTTTTTCTTTTGCTTAGAAATTTCTTACCAACAGTACATGGTTGCTTCGATTCCCGGTAGCAGCTCATATGGTTCGGATTCCACGTTAATAAGTAGATCAACGTCTCATATAATCTCGCTGCTGAACGGACGTTAAACTCAAAATCATCAACAACATCTACATGGTTGTTGTGGGAAAATTAGTAATTTATTATGTTGCATAAACCACGTTTTCCACTATTACTGAAATAGTAAGAAAACAAGACAACGCGGGCATTTGCTACGTTTTTACAAATTAATATTTGTCATCTAGCAAGCAATTTAGAAGAAACAGAGTATCAGGCCCGTAGCCAGCCCACAAATTTAGGGGGGGGGCGAAGTTAGGGGGAGCCCGACCCAATCATATTATACTTCATCACCATATTATAGTTTATTTGCAAGCCTATCGTGAAACCTTTATTGGGGCCAGCCCCCCCGTGGATACGGGCCTGCAGAGTATTCAATACATTAAATGTATAGCACAGTTGTGAATCTTCTTTTCCGATGTATATTAAATCATTTGCTCCGTTCCCTCTATTTTTCTCTGTGTCTCTATGTCTCTCTCTCTCTCTCCTTGATATTCATTTTCCTGCAACTTATATTTTTGCTTGTTCTTCCTGTGTTCTCACCTCTATATTTTTTTCTTCTTCCTCTATTTCTATAGTCAGAGATAGAGTGAGACAGACAAAGTGATGTGTACTAACTACTCATTTGATTTTACTTTTCTATGCACGTGTAGAACTAGCTTTTTTAAGTACCAATTAGACATAGGTCATAGGCGGTCTGTCGTGGACATGTTAGACGTAGTTTTCTGCAGACTCCATTCCATCTTTCATAGGTAATGATGGAGGAACAGGGTATTACTGTCAGACTAGCTACATTGGTAGAGTGTTGTATTTCTAACACTATGGTTCTGGGTTCGAATCCCAGCCAAAGACGGTACTTTTTTCCATTTAGCAGTTTCCGATATTGTATACGAGCGAATCTCTTAAGATGTTATCTCTTTCTCATTTCTCCATGTAGATGGATGCTACGAAGAAAAACAATAGAGAAGTAATCTCTTGTTTCAGTTAAGGTTGAGATTTTAAAGACATTTTCAGCTTTCTGCAAGCATTTTTATTTGTTTAAATAAATATGTGTTGTATAACACTTACTGTGTGTAATTATGTCTTTGTGGTTTGCTGATTCTCACAGTTATTATATATGGTTCATAACAAAATTTGAGATGGTCTCTTTTGAAGTGCATGTGTCATTTGTCAATATATGCGCACGTTTTCTTTTCCTTTATATTTCACATATTCCTCTTTATTTAGTTTTTATCACGTTGACCTTTTTCTCTTTCTCTCTCTTTAAAACTGAGGATGTAAAATGAGAAGAGAAATGAGAAGAACCTCAATCTATTACTCCATCTTGTGAGAAATTTGTGGTTTGTAGTCACGTGGTCTATGCATTTCTTGCTCCTAACGAAGTGTGCAGGGGGACGAAGCCGAAGGTTATCCTGGCGTGATCAGTGCCACAAAGACGTTAGGTTGGTTGCCTATGTTGTTGGCGTAGTTTCACAATTAACTTAAACTTTCATGTTGCAGGTTTTTTGCTTCGTATTGTACACTGAATTATTCTGATGGAAAACACAATCAGACAAACAACTATAAAATAGAAACATATGCACGCAGTTCATTGAAATTGGTATTGTAGCAAAGTGAGTTATCCAGATAGAAAACAAGAAAAGCAAAATTATAAATTCAATGCAGCTTATATGATTTTTTTTTTTTTTTTTTTTTGTCGGCAGTGACAAACATTTTCTGTAGATACCTTTCGAAAAGTAGAAAATCAGTTGTTAATAACGCATTTATTCATTGTGGTTAATTCTAGACGCATGTCTTTTATTCTTTTCTGCACATATGAACATTCTAATTTTGTAGTAAATACCTCTTCTTAATGAGTTACAAGTGTTTCCCTTGAAGCGAAAGACGTTTCGAGAAAATCTTAAGGGAATTTATATCTCAAAACCTCCGCTACTTTTCGACAAGCAGTCACTTGCCAATAAATGACAATTGAGATGGTTAGCTTTAACCTTAAGAATTTTTCGGAATTACTAAAGCTCCCCACTGATGAAAGGAGTCGATATACCTAATGGTTTTACCAAAACAAACAAAGTAAACAAATACGTACACCCAGCTACAAAAGTACCTCCCTCCTTAAGTGCTCTAATTCCATTAGTTGGGGTCCAGGTAATTTGCAGTAGTGAGAACGCCTAGACAGATGCAACCCAACTTACACGTAACTTTTTTTCGGCACTGACAGCCGGCAGCATTTACGCCGATCCCAAGAGTTTCAGTATTCGCGCGCTACCCTAGCCAGCTGTTTGAAGTTGGTCATGTAAAATGTACAGAAAAATTTGAGAAAGAGAACAGAACCTAACCAACCCCTGCGGGGCTTCTAACTACTACTACTACTACTACTACTACTACTGATACTGCTATTTTTACTATTATTATTATTATTATTATTATTATTATTATTATTATTATTATTTTATTATTATTATTATTACTTTTACTATGGATCCGTATAGTAAAACAGCAAGCCTATTTTAATGAGAAAAGTGTTATGAAAATTTAAAAAGTCCTTGGGCAAGGTTTGAGCCCACGCCAAAATGTATTCTCTACTAGAACGTTGCCCTAGAACACTCGACAGCAGTTGGCCTTAATTTCCGCTATATGTGGGTCATGACTCTTGATGCAATATTTGTATCGGCCAATAAGATCATTGAATATCTAAAATTCTTAGAATCTCCCGCACACCAAGGTCTGCGGGGTCGTTAGTTACGCCTCTGGTCCGTTCCATACACGACAAATTAATTGGGGGACAATATTGACAAATCTGACAATAATATACGAATATATATATTATTTCTATTGAGCCTAATAAAGAGGTTGTTCAGTATACATTTGGCCAATTTCTACTTGCCTAAAAATATAGAAGAATCCATGCTGCCAGCTCCGTAAGTGCTCGATGTGTTTCCCTTGGTTCCTAACAATATCCCGACAGCGTAATTTCCACTGTAATAGGCTTCTCTGAAGAACTGGGAGGGGTATCTTGTCCCATTCCCTTTGCACAGCTTTCCAAAGTCCTTCCACAGTTGTCACACGCTGTTTTCCCAAAGCCCGCTTCAGCAATCCAAATCCACAATAGTCCATAAGACTTGCATCTGGAGATTTAACAGGTACCTCATTGAAAGGTATCACCTGTATACCACTTGCCTCCTCCATCTCCCTGTGGAATGCGAGGGACGATCGTGAGGTATGTGATGAGGCTGATGAGTTTTCTGCAGACTCCATTCCATCTTTCATAGGTAATGATGGAGGAACAGGGTATTACTGTCAGAGTAGCTACATTGGTAGAGTGTTGTATTTCTAACACTATGGTTCTGGGTTCGAATCCCAGCCAAAGACGGTACTTTTTTCCATTTAGCAGTTTCCGATATTGTATACGAGCGAATCTCTTAAGATGTTATCTCTTTCTCATTTCTCCATGTAGATGGATGCTACGAAGAAAAACAATAGAGAAGTAATCTCTTGTTTCAGTTAAGGTTGAGATTTTAAAGACATTTTCAGCTTTCTGCAAGCATTTTTATTTGTTTAAATAAATATGTGTTGTATAACACTTACTGTGTGTAATTATGTCTTTGTGGTTTGCTGATTCTCACAGTTATTATATATGGTTCATAACAAAATTTGAGATGGTCTCCTTTGAAGTGCATGTGTCATTTGTCAATATATGCGCACGTTTTCTTTTCCTTTATATTTCGCATATTCCTCTTTATTTAGTTTTTATCACGTTGACCTTTTTCTCTTTCTCTCTCTTTAAAACTGAGGATGTAAAATGAGAAGAGAAATGAGAAGAACCTCAATCTATTACTCCATCTTGTGAGAAATTTGTGGTTTGTAGTCACGTGGTCTATGCATTTCTTGCTCCTAACGAAGTGTGCAGGGGGGCGAAGCCGAAGGTTATCCTGGCGTGATTAGTGCCACAAAGACGTTAGGTTGGTTGCCTATGTTGTTGGCGTAGTTTCACAATGAACTTAAACTTTCATGTTGCAGGTTTTTTGCTTCGTATTGTACCAGACTAGTTTTCAGGAAGAAAAAGGTACATATATTAAATATACTGTAATAGTTTTTCTAGTACTGTATATTGTTATGATTACTCAATATACATTATTTAAAAGTAGATGTCGTGGTGGTATTGCTTATTAAAATTTTACAATCAAGTAATAGAAATTCTATTCTAAAAAATACACCAATCACACTTATTTTCTGTAAGTTGGCCACTTTTCAATTTCATATTGTATGGCGCTAAATTCGTTGTACGAAAGCAGAGAAGTGATTCCTGAAAGTAAAACAAACAAAAAAGTTCCAATAAACATAGGGCGAAAACCCCATCGTTTACGTGTTATAGGCTGCCGAAAACATGAAAAAAAATGAATTCTAAAGGTCCATAGCTCCAAAACTATGGGACCTACTGTGGTCGGGTCAAGACTTCACTTAGGAACTAGTATGTGCTCTATCCAAAAATACATGTTTTAGAATCCTAAGGTACTCACGCAACAATTTTTATGGAGGTAGTTGGAGAGTACTATATCATAGGCCCGTAGTCAAATTTCCTCTATAAAAATTGTTGTGGAAGCACCTCAGGATTCTGAAACACGCATTTTTGGATAGGACACATACTAGTTCCTAAGTGAAGTCTTGACCCGACCAAGCTAGGTTCCATAGCTTTGGAGCTGTAAACCTTTAAAATTCAGTTTTTCATGATTTCGACAGCCTATAACACGTAAACGATGGGGTTTTCGCCCTATGTTTATTGGAACTGTTTTTGTTTTACTCTCAGGAATCACCCCTCTGCTTTTGTACAACGAATTTTGCGCCAAGATTTAGATTTCTTGGCTGTCGGCATCTAAGGCCATTTAGCCCTTCACGTTTTGAGGGATGACGTCCCTCGGCGAGCACACTATCCGGGGAAAGGGAAAGAGGGAAGCGGCCTGGGACCTATAAGTTAGGTACCACCCCGGCATTTGTCTGGTGTAAATGAGGAAAAACCAGGAAAACCTCATTCAGTTTTACACTTTTTCGACTGAGTGCCCCTCATCGGGAATCGAACCCGGGACCGCTCGCTCCGAAGGCGAAAGTGTTAGCGATTACGCTACGCGGGGCCACTACGAAAACGTTAACCAGTGCCGACTTGATGGCAAATTCATGAAATGACGTTTTCACATTTTAATGTAATTTAGAATTTCCAACCGTGATAATGGAGAAACTAAAAAAGACAGAGAATCGAAACTTTGCACAAAACAACTAGAGAAAGGGAGACATTATGAACAGTGTTGTCAACCCAAGCCAAAGTTGTGTTTTTTGTAAATAGAACGACCTAAATTGAATATCATCATTGGAAGCAGCAATGAAAACAAAGACAGAAGAGATTGTAAAGGCAGATCAGTGTTGCAAACTTTTCGAGAAATAACGTGTAATATGTGTTGGCGCACACAGGGGGTGACACACTAACGTTTTGTACACCTTAAATCAGATATTGACAAGAATTGATGGCGTTGACTCTGTCTAGAAGCATCCCGTGAACAGTGTTGCCATCACCAGAAGGGAGAATTTGAGTTTGGAAGAGATACAATAACTCGGAGAAGGTCACTAGTGCTGTATGGTTTATGACTTATAATGCAAGGCAGAAGAGCATGAGGAGTAGCGCTATGGTTATGTGAGATTGATAACTCACGTACTGACAAATATATTCAGTATCTTGTTAAAGTAGAGAACTAAGGTTTGTAAAAAATGGAACGCTGCACAGCAGCGGCATTATTACTCTTGATTTCAAAATGGTTATCAACGTCCTCAAAAGCCCACGAGTACATAAACCCATGCAAATTGAACGCTGTTTTCATATTTTAACCAGGTTGTTGGTTCTACCCGCTGTGCAGCGTTGCCACGTTTCACAAACCTTACTTGTCAGCTTTTACAAGATATCGTATATCTCGGTCAGTTATCGATCTCACATAGCCATGGTTCTACTCCTCATGCTCTACCACCTTACATTATAGGTTTTAAAACATACAGAACCAGTGACATTTTCCGAGTTATTGTATCTCTTCCAAACTCAATTTATCCCTTCTGTTGATGGCAATACTGTTCAGCGGATGCTTCTAACCTTAGACTCAACGCAAACAATTCTTATCAATATCTGATTTAAGGTGTAAAAAACGTTAGTATCTCACTGCCTGTGTGCGCCAACACATATTACACGTTATTTCTCGAAAAGTTTGCAACACTGATCTGCCTTTACATTTTTTTGTCCTTGTTTCATTGCTGCTTCCAATGATGATATTCAGTTTAGAGCATTCCATTTACAAAAAAATGACTTGGGTTGGCAACACTGTTCATCCGGTGCGGTTTGTCAATAAACGGAAAGATGTCGCCCTTTCTCTAATTGCTTCTTGCAAAGTTTCGTTTCTCTGTCTCCTTTAGTTTCTCCGTTATCACGGTTGGAATTTCTAAATTATATTAAAATGTGAAAACACCATTTCATTACTTCGTCGTCAAGTCGGCACGGGTTAACGTTTCCGTAGGAAGCTGCGCCGGCCGGTGCTCATTTAGTGTATTTTGACTAAATAGTAAGTCTAAACCCCAACCTTTATTTCCTCTAACTCGGAAACGAAACATTTGCACACCATAATATTTAATATAGGTACAGTACTAAAGTCGTGTGGGTCTACTATCATGCCAAGTTTTATTCAAACTGGATGAGTTCATTTGAGCACGTACGATAGACTTTTCAGTGACGCTTGTGTTGACATTTTGACCCACCACCATTCCGCACATGCATACTGAGTGTCCCTTTTTAAGTAAATGTAAGACGAACAGAAAACTGGCGTACTATTAGTTACTATCTAGCAACTGTCTTCTTCTATTTGGTTTTTCCTGTCCTTAGCAGTCAAGCTTTTATTATTATTATTATTTATTCAGAAGTATCTCACATTAATTTAAAACAATAATGCGTTTCTCAGGTTAGCTTTAACTTTAGCTTTACTTAGTTTTAGCAAGTGCTCCACACATTTCTAAATGGAGAAATATTAAATTGTAAACAAGTTGTCGAGAATATATTTTAAAATTGAACTAATTTAAAATGGTTAACGAAGTTGAATTACTTTAGAGTGACTTTCTTTGAAGTAAGAAGTTTGTAAATTGTGCTTCATATTTTTCTCTTTTTTTTTTTAATATTTTTTTTCAAATCTCAGTACTTGATGACAGGCAGTGATTACGCTTTTGGTATGTAAGCTAGCTGCAAATAAGGCGTCAAGGAAAATAAATTTGCCTAATCGTCACATAAATTACCTTGCATTTCAGTATGCAAATAACTAGGGACGATGCGAATGCTGATGAGACAAAGTTGAAAACATTCAAAACTTAGTAGAAGAGCTCGGAAACTCTTGTTTACACATCAACTTCCTTCTTAGATACTAGAAAGTGTGTGAGTGTGTGTGTGTGTGTATATGAATGGTAGAAACAGACACATAGGGAGCAGTTGAGTCAAGATAAAAAGTTTGAAATGGAAGTAACAGGAGTTAGATCATGTTTATAATATTAAAATTTCATAATTGCATTTAAGTATGCTAAAATATAAAGAGGAGTGATTCTATTACGAAGTAAGTAAAACATGACTTTTTGGTAGTATATTTAACTTCTTATTTATTTATTTATTTATTTTTTTTTTCGGAAAGTACATATCTGTCTTTCCCTTCTGATAGTTGTTTCTGTATTCCTATGAACAGTTCGTCAAAATGTATCTCCTCAGAAAAATGAAATCTTTCTTTCAGTTTAACGTACAACGATATTATGCATTTTAGATTAAGGGACATGATAATTAAGGCAAGTAGACGATTATGGAAGAACTGGTGGAATGGTAAAGTGGGATAAAACGGAAGTACCCCGAGAAAACCCACAAACACGATGTTGTCCACTACAAACTTCTTTGGTCGGAGATCGCACCAGGGACCCCACAAATCAGAGGTAAGCGCTCTATCACTGAGCCACCATGCCCTTCTCCAAATGTATCTTCTCAAGCCAGGACTAGTGGCGTTGTCCTGTAATCCAACCCTTCTTAAAGGCGAAACAATATGGTGGCCTATACTGTGAGAGTCAATTTTGCATGTTGGTCTGTTCACCCACCACGCACCGGACTCAACCCCTGGTAGTTGTTTGAAGCCCACTTTAAGAGAGAGGTCTGTCCTACATAACATCGGTGTTACATGAGGACGCAGAACACAAAACCATAAATTTCACCTTCTGAAGTACAATTTTACATTAATAATATTTTAAAGGATTTCATCACAAGCTTGTTGAAACATTCTAGTTTATTTCCTTTTCTTTCTTTCTTTATTTTTGGTTTTACACCTGTCTCACCGTTTCAGATTAATATGAGTGGGCATAGACTTTTCAGTGACGCTTGTGTTGACATTTTGACCCACCACCATTCCGCACATGCTTGCCATCAAAAATCAAAAATGGTTTCATCTTTTACTTAACATCAGCTTTCATACGATACTCAATTTGAACCCCTTTCCCATTTCAACATTTTGAGTTGGACCCCGTCTGGTACCCTGCGAGGGAACCTGGAACATTTTTTCTTTACTTTGAATCATTATACTTTTGAAATAATGACATATCCGTTGTTTTTGTTTATACACCTATCCCACCGTTTCAGATTCATGCAGGGGGCCGCGATGGCTCAGTGGTAGAGCGTTCACCTCTGGTGCTTGGGGTTCCGGGTTCGATTCCAGCCTCCGCCAAGTGAACTTTGTGGTGGACAAACACCATGTGCGTGGGTTTTCTCGGGGTTCTCCCACTTTCTCCATTCCACCATTTCACTCATTACTCATCTTCACCGTCTCCTTTAGCCGAACCGTGGGACGTAAAACTCAAAGATTTAATTTAATTTCTTCAGATTCATGCAAGTGGCCATAGACTTTGCAATGAAGATTGTTTTGATATTTTGACTCAGCGCTATTTTGCACACGCTTATCGTAGAGTGTCAAGACTTGATTTATGTTTTTTCATTTAACATCAATTTTCATACGATATGCAAGTTGACCCCCTTTCCATTTAAAAAAAAAATGAGTTGGACCCGTCTGGGACCCTGTGGGGCACCCTGGGGCAATTTATTTTTCTTTGATACGTTGTACTTTTCAAATAATGAAAGACGTGTTTTTCTGTTTTCATGTCTGTCTCACCGTTTCAGATGTGTCGGGGTTGCAACGGACTTTATAGACACGCTTAAAGATTTTAATAAAAACAAAATGAGTAAAGTGCTGCCCCCAAGCGGTATGCATGAGACCTCCCCAAGTTTGGTAACCGGTTTTGATCTTACCTTGACCCAAGCTTTCAGGAAATATATACATCACTCCCACTTTGTGAGTTCAAGTACATCCTTAGTTAGAGAGTAGAGGTGGTGATGAATCAGTGGAGATTGTCTTTTGAGGTGTTTTGGCTTTTTTTTTTTATTTATAAATCCTGCTGACTTGATTAATCTTCGTCACTTTACAATCGTTCACGATTCAATTGACTTTTTTGTGGTTGTCGCTTGATTTTTGTTTACAGTTAACACGTGGTTATGGGGGGCACGTGTACAACCTTGTACCTTCATGGTGTAAATTAAAAATAAGGCACAGTAATTTACTTTGTCCGCGTGTCCGCCCGTCAAAGAGATAAAAAATAAATCTCAAAAACTACTCCATGAGCCACCATCACTTTTGCCCAAGATGTAGAGGGTCGAAATTTAGGAATCAAATTCGTTGGCGGAGATGATATTCAGTCCAAAAATGGTAGAAATCAATAGTTTCTAGTTTTTGTCAGTATATACCAAATCAACTATCACTATAGGTCTTATTTATAGGTTAACTATAAAATGGTCATCGGTAGCGAGAAAATATTTCCTGGAGTCGATTAAGCGTCCCAAGAATACATTTCAACTCCATCATTAACTCTATACAAAACCAGAAATGATTAGAAATCCATTAAACTTCCGGTTTCAATATTCATCTACATAGAAAAAAATGATAAGAGATAGCAAGAAGCATTATATGCACGTATACATCGCACAAATTGCAGGAAAAACTTTAATCGTAAATACCCCATTACACTGCCTTGCCCACAGGCCCATAATTCTTTAAGACGGCACTGTAAGGGGTCCACAAGTGACGAACTAAAAGATTTCACAAATTATGAAATGCAATGATGTGTTTTAAAACGGGCCAGCCTACATATTGCAAACAATAATTCCACATCAAAAAATGAATGTATATTGAAATTGTAGTAATTGAAACAAACAATAAAGTATAATCTCTTAGTCTCAAGTTAAAATCTTGAAATATATTAATTTCATTTTTAAAAAAGCAGTATAGTAAATACTTTTAAAGTGCGATTTATATTCATTAGGAAAAAAAAAAGATGTTAATTCAATACATATACTTGAAGAATATCCTCTGTCAAAGTGCGAAAATATAGGTGACTATGAACAACAAAATATTTCTTATAAGAATTTTAAACATGAAGCTACAATAACATACCCAACCATCCATTATAGTTAAGCTACCTTAATCCTACAAAAAGTTAAAATGCTCCCCACAAAGAAGAAACCTAATAATCTCCTTCTTTGATACTAAGTAAGTATAAAATGAAAATCCTCTCTTGGAAAGATGTTTTGTATGACGTGAAATAGATGTATCCATGCCCTGAACACATTTCGTCGTTCACGCTGAGTGCGTTTCAGAATTGCGCCACTGATTTAACAGGAGATGAAAGAAGCTTGTTCTAAAACACATTTTACTTAGTTGAGTGTTTCCTAGGCTTTCGGCAATCAAGGTTAAACGTGTAGACATCTTTGTAGTGTGTGAACCTTGGAGAATCTTCGTTTACCATACCATCACTCTAACTCTCACGACCCATTAAACAACATGAGAGAGCGGGCAAATGGGCCTTTTGTCGGTCGTCACCCAACAGCTCATGCCTTTAGTACGCCCCCTTCCTGTCGCCACTCCAGCATTAAATCTGGTTGCATAAAGCTAGCCTTGACAGAGTGTCACTTCCACTGTCCACAACTATTTATCTACAGAAATGTATTTGCGAAAACCAGCCAACTTGGAATATTTTTCCCCCTTTCCCTGCCTTTAACACTGCCATCAAGCGTATTCTTCATGATGCCAGTGTCAGCAAAAGGATGAATAGCAAACTGCGAAAATATTCTTGAACACTAAAACCTATCCTGTTTGTATATAGCAAGGTAAAATGTTTGTTCCAAGAACAATTCCTCTCCATGATGGTGTTTCCCGGCTTGCGATTAGAATGTCTCTAGGGAGAACAAGCATTTTGCGCACTGCACCCTTTGTCTTACTTCTTCCGTTCCGACGTTTTCCTTTTTACCACTCATTCAACAGGGAGTGATTAATCTCACGCCTCTGTGGAGATGCGACTACAGCCCTCTACTTTCCCAACCAGACGAGATTAAATCTTTAGTGTTCTACACTTTCACTTCTACAATAGAATGCATTGGAAGGGCTTGACGTTACGTCTGCAAGTTTCTGTCCCTGAGAAACACAAACACAGACGCAAAACTTCTGCAAAAAGCATAACCTACCATAAAATTATAGTAAAGACGACATTCGACTAGATTCTTAGTTGTTCTTAAGTGATTTATGGACTTCTTTATTCGTTTCTTGCTCACTTATTACATATGTATAACCAAAAAGAAAGCAAACCAATAACTTGGATCTCAAAATACAATGAAATTGAATTTAGTATAAGTGGGAAGGAAAGGGTAATATTCAGATATAGTTTCCATGACTGTCCAAACCTTTTATTAACATTTAAACCACGATATCTTAAAAGAAAGTCACGTTTGTTTGTTTTCTCATCCTTTTCTCCTTTCTTTCTAGTTTAGGCGCGATTATCTCCAGGCAATAAGTTGCAGATGTCTGGTGGCACATCTGTGGTTATATGCTTTTCAAAACGGGTATTACCGTAAATTCTTAACGATTTCCCTCCTGAGTTTAATATCACGTTTGTATTTTCTTTAAATAACACTAATTAATTGTAATGGTGTTTGGAGTTTAGTATGAAGTTTGAGTTTCAAGGGAATATAAAACGTAATGTTAAGACTTAATTGATTAATTGATTGTCATTTAAAGTATTTTTAGCAACAAAGCTTTATGAAAAGCTAGTGTTCAAAGTAGGATCAGAAACAATGCTTACACTTATATTCCAGACAAGAACCCACAGAAATCGAACCCGCGACCACATACAAAGCATTCTACAAGGACTAGCATTAGCAACACGACCACAAAGGCGCATCTTACAATATAATTAGTAATGAGTTTTCAGATTACGAGAAAGAAAATATCCATCATTGATTTTGACAAGGCATTACTATGAGTGCACACTCCCTTTATTTACCTGGCTCAGTGGTAGAGCGTTCACCTCTGGTGTTTGGGGTCCCGGGTTCGATCCCAGCCCCCGCCAAGTGAACTTTGTGGTGGACAAACACCGTGTGCGTGGGTTTTCTCGGGGTTCTCCCGTTTCCTCCCACTTTCTTCATTCCACCATTTCATTCATTACTCATCATCACCGTCTCCTTTAGCCTAACCGGCATAACCGTGGGACGTAAAACTCAAAGATTTCATTTCATTTTTCCCTTTATTTACCGTTTATCAGGTTAACGTTAATAGGTTTATGACGTATATTTTCCTTTAATTTTTTATCTAAAAAGCCATTAGTGATATTTATATATGTGTGTGAAAATTTGATGAAGTCCAAACCTCAATTTTGATGATAAATACCTAGATAAACGCAAGAGCTACACAGGAAAATATATATGGTATTTTATACACATATTGAGAAAGTCAGCATTTACCACCATGCCAAGTTATTTCAAAATCGTATGAGCCTGTATATCGCGTATGCATATTCTCTCTTTGTGACTTGTTAAAGAAAACATGAAATAAAATAAAATGAAGAATGGAAAAAAATGAATAGCATCTGTAGTAAAAACTAGTTAACTACAAAAGTGTTGAAACCAGTTACGGATTTGTATGATACCCTTGATTCCAGACAAATAGTGTCACTGGTTATTTGTTAATATTGGTTGATTGTTTATATTTATTGATTCAGTTGTTAGGTTATTTGGACGTGCGTCTGTGGTTTTATATTGCACATAATGGTGTAACTACAATAAACAAGAATAAGGTTTAAAAGTAAAAGGAATGACTGGCTAATATTCCGCTGATAGCCTCGTCTATGGTAGGCAAATATTCGTGCTTTAAACATTATATTTGTAATTAATGGTAGTTGCATTAGTAAACCTTACAATTATTTATCTTTCATTTCCCTTCTTTACTGGTAATTGTTCTTCACACATACTTTATTTTCATGCGTTCTTCCTTGCTCAAAAGCTTCAATATGAATTTATAATGTATTTGTTAGTCCGATGCTCAAATTTCTTCTGATTCTGTTAATTTACCCCTAATTTTTCTAACTTTCGGGCACTGATTAATACTAAATGGTTCGTTATAATAATGATAATTTTACAGTCAAAATGAGTGAGTGTATATGAAAAACGATATCAAGTTCAGGATGTATAGGATATCAAGTTCTACTGCCAGAGGAATTTTTCACAAGGCAGGAAACAGTATTTAATCTTTTACAACCATTAATACCATTAAAAGTACTGTAACATATATGGTTTTATGCAGTATCAAGTGTACTTCTTCGCAATATGATCGGTTATGGGCATACACTTGGTAGTTGATGTGCCTGCTCCTTGCGGATGCACTACTCCACTAACCGTCAGGTTTCCTGCTCTTACTCGGTTAGGTAGCATTCTCGCTTTTAGTGGAAACAAACACAAGTTGGTTTGCAGTTTTAATAGTCACTTTTATAGTATACATCAGATACACCGTCAGGAGAAGCCCTCTCAAGGTGAGTATGAACCCATGATTGCAACTCCTACCCTAAGAATCAATTTATAAGGCACTAGGAGTGAATTTCGTGAATATATAATTCCATATATTAAGATAGCAGGTAATAGGATAACACGTAATCATTCCAGGCAACGAGTTTACATGCATATTGACATGTACGCTGTTATCTAGGTATGCGCCAAAGTAATAACATTCCAGAACGTCTTAGGAAATCATTTAAATGAAGAAAAGTTAAAGAAAAAAGTTTTTTTTTAATTTGACGGACTATTCTTAATCTACACCAATTTTTGGAAGGCTACTTGTGGTAATTACTTAGACCTAATATATATATATATATATATATATATATATATATATATATATATATATATATATATATATATATATATATATATATATATATATATATATATATATATAATTTTGTAGTTACACAAAACAGGATACTGCTTGTATACATCAATAAGGATTTCAACTGTTTTTCGTGTCCAGGTCGTACTCAATTCTAGATCCACCACACAGTGATTTTCTTGTATTATTTTGATGTGATGTTGGATAGAAATAGAACAAGATTAATTTTAGAACAGTTGTAACAAATGTTGAAAACATCCCCAAAAATGCATCAACTTAGTGTATCGTGCAGGTTCAAATCTCATATTGATGAAATAATTTATACAATATATGATGGGATATTAGATAATCTATAACCGGTTTTTATGCAACGGCTCTCTTGATTTATAATATATTCAAGAAACATGGAACATTCGAGAAAGTAGTTACTCTATTGAGAATAGAATGGACATCATAGACAAAGGTGATATGATATATTAGACATACATTATTCGTGGATTCATGACTATTGACACATTGACAACACTTTTCCACTTGTTTTCCTATACTCTTTCCCTTAACTTCTTCGCTCTAGTTGTTTAGTTCAGTCGTGGAAGTGGACACACTACCACTGAGCCACCACGCCTTCACCAGTTGTAGAGCTGTCTATTGTAGAGTTAAAAAAATCAAAGCTTATTTTCCTTTGGACACTAAAAAAATTTTTTCTGATTTGGAAACACTTTTCCAAAATATGTAAGTTAAGCAGATAAAATGCTCCACACATCCAAATAAGCAGAATTTTGGTTTCAACTTCCTTCTATTTGTTAAATATAAGATTCCCAAGGGTGCCAGCTTAAACATGTTGCATGTAACTGTAAACATAACATTGCAATATTCATAGGCGATTAAATCTGTTGAATATTTATTCATCATAATAAATATTCATCCGGTTGCAAACGTAGTTGTTATGTGGAAGATAGACAAATTTAAGTTCTCTACTGCATCTCCACGTGTCATCTTGCTTCACTGACACTATAAGTGAGACGTGAATTAACAGTAACTTTTTTACATGCATTGAAAAATAACAGCATATTTGCAACTTAATATATCTTACTTGTGTTACTTGTTACTGTGAATATTTTCAGTTTCATGTGCTATATGAAGTTGCGGATATACCGTAACTTATCTTTACACAAATTCATTGTAACGAAATAAAATTATATTGACTTGGGTATGTCTTCTGTAGGCATGAAGTAGGCATCCATGCATGTAAACTTTCCTTTTAAATGGCTCAGAAACTTGTCAAACAATTTTAATGAAGCTTTCATCCCTATGCTTATCACAATATTAAGACTGCTGTAGCTTATCTATCAGTACACTTTTTCTTCACAGAATTACCAGAAGAAAATGTGTGAATAACTAATTCCTACATGGAAAACTTTACTACAGTTGCATTTCTATTTGAAAACGTTGTAGATAAAGGAACGAATGTTAGCATGTAAGGGGGATATGAGCACAGGGATATATTAATTAATTGACATGAAGTACACATTTGCGCGAAAGAGGAATCAGGCGAAATAATATAAACGTATATTTTGATTGTATTTTGTGTTTTAATATGTTACCAGACATGTTTTGTAAGACAGCCTCTGTACCCAAATGTAAAGAACATTTTTGCTTTCCAGTAAAGATATTAAAAAAAAAGAACGAAGTTAATCGCGAAAAATATGAATTCCAGATTCCAACTGATTTACATGTTTCATGGACTCTACAAGTGTAACAAGGCATTTTCGAATATATGTTCGTCTGTTCGTCCTTTCATTCGTCCCTGTGTATGTCTACTAACAAGGAATGTATGTCTACTAAGGATCATGTCGTTCAACGTGACCGGAGCAAATAAACTTATTGTTTTCCATAAGATTCTTCAGAACGTTCTTTCTACTCTCAAAAGTAAGTGCATCTTACTGGAGAGCGAAATGTAAATATATATATATATATATATATATATATATATATATATATATATATATATATATATATATTCTCGAAATAAGATTTTGTGAATTTTTCATAAATGGACCTTATATGTTCCATTGATAATCCTGTAATATAGCGAAAGTCATTTTCTGAATGAAACAAAAAAAAAAAAAAAAAAAGGAGTAGCTTATTCTTGGAGTGAATTCCTTTTGGAATATTTTCTCAGAAACAATGCAGGCAATTTTGTTCATGTTTTATAAATAAATGTTTAATTACCAACTGTGCAAAATTGCAATATATCATTAAAAACATTCAAAATAGGAAGTGTTCACTTTTAGAATAATTTTCTCAAGAAAAAAAAGTTACGTCATTTTGTGCATAAATAATAGGTGTGTGTTTCGTTAGCAATCTTACAATACAATATACGATAAGTAATATATTATATAAAAATGAAAAGGTTCTAGTTTGTGATTCCATCACACGAAAACTGTTGAACTCTTTCAAATTATTTTTTTTTCTTTTTAGATATAGTTATCACCTACTTCGAAATGGGTGGGGCCACGGTGGCTCAGTAGTAGAGCTTTCACCTCTCGTATGTGGGGCCGTTTGTTCGATCCCAACTCGCGCCAACTAAAATTTGTTGTGGACAAATACCATGTGCGTAGGTTTTCTCGGGGCTCTCTCGTTTTCTCCCACTTTATTATTCCGTCATTCCATTCATTTCTCATAATCACCGTCTTCTTTAGCGTAGCCGGCATAACCGTGGAACGTAAAACTCTAAGATTTTATTTCCCGAACTTGGTTTGCATCACGCTACTAAGATTAAAATGCTTATCCTAAGGAAGCGAGGGTCAAGAGTTATGAGAAAAATTGAGGTTTTCACAATCCTGTTAATTTAGGAAGATTAAATTTTGTATATAAACTCCTCATTGAAGATAAGCAGACCCGTCTCCTAGTGTTTTTGAGAATCTTTCTATTAAAAAGAGGAATGGAGCATTATCTCAGTAGCGTCACCTTGTGCAGTTCGCAAGAGCACATGAACCACCAAATATCGTGCGCTGTTTGTAGATGCTTAAGATGTTTAATAATATTTGGAATATTTTATATTGCTATTACGTTTCTACCTTCCACTTGCTTTACCCCTTGGGTATATGTATTCCATCATCACACTACATTCGCAACGCAGCAGCGAGCGTGATTGATTGCCCTGTGTGTAGTACAGAAGGGAAGCGCGGGCAGCTGAGAGGAGGAACTGCGGTTTTCTGACGTTCAAATCAAGATTTGAACGAGCAACGGTAGCGTTGACTGCTGTTGTTGACTAATTTCTTGAGTAATGTGGCACTTTAAACAGAATCAAAGACTGGGCTGCAATTTAAAATAGAAGAATATAGTAGTATAACTCATTATTTCAATCGGTTATCTACAGTTCTTTTTATCTCAATTTCTTGTAACGAAATAAACTAATGGAACTAATGGTTCAAAATTTATGAATAAAATGCAATATCTCACGAACCTTTCAAAGAAATAATATGAAACTCGACATATAAACTCATTAAAAGTAATGGGACACGTGTTTCGCCGTTTTCGAAATTGACCGTTTTAATAGGGAAAGCGAGGCATTTCTACAATTTATTTCTCAACATTCCAAGCGACGTTGTTTGTTTGTGATTGTATCACGAGCAAACGGTTAACCCGTTTCAAATGAATTTTAAAACATAGTTGGTACTTACATTCAAACTAAAATTTTAATTTTGCCACTTTGATTAAAAGGCGTATCCTAAGGAAGGTTGTGGTCCAAATTTTTTACCAAAAATAAGTATCCAACGCAGTGGCGTATTTACGATTTTGTTTCGGGAGAGGCTTTGCTAACTTTCGGGGGGGGCTTTGCCTGGAAATGTGAAAATTCTGCAAGATATTTCATTTACTTTAGTATACTAACAAGGCAGGGTACCTCGGTGTAACACGCCGATTTTGATAAGATTGCACAGACATACAGATCATCAAAAAAGAAGCGACACGTATTTTTTATATCGGCCAACAAGCGTATTGAAAGGGTCAAATAGGGACATAAAAATGGGGTCAAAATGAGATTTTATGCAATATAGCGAGAACGAGAAGAGATATCGGAAAAGGTTGACGCAAGCCATTGAGGTAGAACTTACCCATGTGAAGAAAGCAGAACATCCGGAAATGGACCAATCACGTTTACAACATTGTCATAATGTGCTACAGAAATGAGTGAAGAGGGGGCAAGGAGCAGGAAGAAAGAAAACACAAAAATGGAAAATACGTGTTTTTGCTTTGAGTTCATACGTCACCCGTTTGCGAAAGGGACGCAGATTCAGCTCAGTGCACGAAGATTCATCTCTACACGCAAGAAGGATGCAAACGCCGTTCGTATAGGCAGCCAGCAAGACAGTGGGTTGCATATAAGATCAAAACCTCAAGTTGAGTGGTAGAAACGACTAATAGATGAAGGAATACGAGGTCAGATGACGTAGCACATTATGACAGGTGCAGGTACTTAAGGAAAGAAAGAGCAAGTTGACGTTGTACACAAAATCAGTTTTAACAGTGAGAGTATTGGACGCGGCGTATGCAATACGAGCTGGTTTGAGTATACAAAGTTGCCAAACGCGAGGTGTAGAGCCAGCAAAGTGTATGTGCATTTGTGTCTTTCACAGGTACTATTCTCAACAAGACAAGCAAGGCGACGTTTAACTGCTTGTGAGACCTAGTGGTGAACATTGGACAGTGTGGTAGCTGGAGTGGTATTTGATTGTTGTATAACTGGTGGTGTGTGCTTGTGCGTATTTGTGCGTGTGTAACAAAATTCAGACGAGGTGTAAGTGGGCTTGTGACGTTTGTGGTCGCAAGATGGTCTATGTGAATCCCCTGAATGTGGTGGATATGCTAGTGGAGGCATATCAGGCAACACAATATGTCCGGACACCACGAACGGTAACGGAAATGGAGCTCAAGGACTATATTTTTAACATCCTAGAAAGTTTCAAGACGAATGGGCACATGTATGTTGAGATTGAAGAAGACCTATTATGCAGCAATAGATCAGACATCCCAAGTATGGCAAGTGAAGATGAGATGGATGAGTGGGATGGCCCAACGACCTCCAACGTACATACAACTGGAGTCAAGAGCAGAGATATTGTGGACATGGGATACAAGCGGAAGGCAGTATCGTTTTGGAAACGAGGGAAGAAGAGAAAGATGTCCTGGAAATCTGTACAGAAACACTTCAAGCGTGTCAAATGCAGAACAGATCTATATAGATGGGAGAAACAGATCACAGAAGGTGGAACCAAACGTGAAAAGCTAAACGTGATAGACTGTGTATGAAAAATTTGCGACAGCAAAACAGCGGCATTTAATTGTCCATGACACAGACTTGCAACGCTGGGCGTTAGAAGCAAACCAAACAACAGCTTCGAAGAAATGGTTATGGCGCTTTAAAACACGTCACGGTATCGTCTCACGCAAAGTTACAAAATTTGTAACACATAGCATTACAGCGAAGGCCACACAAGTGCACGAAAGCGCTAAAACCTTCGTCCAAAATGTACAATCACTCATTACTGCTCATGGCGAGGATAACGTATATAACACAGATCAGAGTGGCTTTGCTTTAGAATTTCACTCTGGACGCTCTCTGGCTTTGCGAGGCGAGAAGCATATTACAGCAACAATGCAATCTCTACCTGCCATCACACATAGCTACACAATACAGCCTGTTATATCTGCCAGTGGAAGATTGCTGTCGCCCATGCTCATAGTCTTGAAAGAACTTCATGGTACGTTTGGGCCACGGATTCAGCAAACAATGTTCCGCCCACAAAACTTATATATTTGTGCATCATAATGTGGGAAAGTGACAAAACAGATCGTTAAGACGTGGTTCCAATCAGTGTTCCTTCCACAAGTCAATGAGCAAACTACTGTTAGTCGACTCGTGGACGGGTTATGATCGATCCGACTTGGCAACAATAATGCCACAGGACAAGCAGTGCAACATTATGACGATACCTACACACACAACTGGGTTAATACAACCTCTGGATGTGTATGGTTTCAGAATTTTGAAGAACTTCGTACGCAAAGTATCTGATGCGGTACGCCTTCAGCAACTCAACATCAATCTATACAGCAGAGACAATATACTGAAACTTCAATCCCTTGTGCATAATCAACTTTCATCTCCACGGTACATACATCTATTCCAATACGCATGGTTTTGTTCTGGATATCTTTCATCACGACCAGATTATTTTCCAAATCCAGTGGAGTTTTGTTTTCATCAGATGACGTCATTGGTCTGCGAAGAAGCAGAGTGCCAGAACCCATCCATCATCAAGTGTTCGTGGTGCAAATACTGTTTTTGTTTGGACGATTTCTTCCTGAAATATCATTTTTGTGCTACTTATCAGGAGTGAGCGTCTTGTTTTCAGCATACACCTCTGCTGACTTTTATGTTGTACGTACATATGTACGCGTATTTTCATGATATAATGTAGATACTCATGCGTAGAATTGATATTGCTGTTGCTCTTTATCTTACATGTGGACCACCTGCTATTACATTCTACTGTGCAATGCATTTTGTGTGTGTGTGTGTGTGTGTGTGTTACTAGCTACAAACATTCCCGTTTCCAATATGTATCTCACCGTTGCTCCCATTGCATAATATATGCAACCCACTGTGCAGTATTGTCTCACTGGCTGCCTATACGAACGGCGTTTGCATCCTTCATGCTTGTAGAGATGAATCTTCGTGCAGTGAGATAAATTTGCGTCCCTTTCGCATATGGATAACGTATGCACCCAAAGCAAAAACACGTATTTTACATTTTCGTGTTTTCTTTCTTCCTGCTCCTTGCCACCCTCTTCACTCATTTCTGTAGCACATTATCAATATGTTGTACATGTTATTGGTCCATTTCCGGATGTTCTGCTTTCTTCACATGGGTAAGTTCTACCTCAATGACTTGCGTCAACTATGGGTAGTATTTCGTACATTTAACATTTCCCGATATCTCTTCTCGTTCTCGCTATATTGCATAAAATCTCATTTTGACCCCATTTTTATGCCCCCATTTGACCCTTTCAATACGCTTGTTGGCCGATATAAAAAAATACGTGTCGCTTCTTTTTTGATGATCTGTATGTCTGTGCAATCTTATCAAAATCGGCGTGTTACACCGAGGTACCCTGCCTTGTAAGTAAGATTTCGGGGGGGGGGTTAAGCCCGGAAGCCACCCCCCTAAATACGCCACTGATCCAACGGGTTTTTATCGTTACACTTTCATTAAAATTGGTATCCTAACGATGTACGAATATTTTATAAACATATTATTTCCGTGCGAAGAATGGCCATTTCAGCTAGGCTATTATATATTAATAAATAGGGAGCACAGTAGATCAATTGTAGGTTCCTAACCTCTGGTGCGTCGGGATCTTTGCTCGATCTCCGATTAAGTAAACAATGTTATATTGTGTAAAGACTATTATTTGTTTGTTGAAGTTCAGTGCTCTTTTCAACGCCTAGATCATGTCAGATGTGGATCTACAGTATAATGTGTAATCTTGAACCTAACGTAAACAGTGATGCTTTCAATGCTGTTCAATCGAGGCCGGTTGTTATCGACTATCCACCGTATTCACCAGATATGATTCTGGTGTGCTACGTCTTGTCCTCGAAATTTGAATTATATCTAATGGGTAGCATCTTTCAGAAAGTGTCGGCCATCAAGATCCTCGTGACGAGAGTACTAAAAGGTATTTAAGGAGATGATTTCTTCACCAGCTTTCAGCCCCTACCATACGCCAAGAGAGAAGTAAGTATGTAGAAAACTGAAGGAAATTCACATAGTTTGCAGGTAATATTTTTCACTTTATAAAATAACTCAGGGAACTTTATTGCCGCAGGATGTATAACTATAGTGTGGATAGTATCAATGTAAAAATCAAAGTAATAGCTGGTACTAAGTGAGGCTATCAACGGAAATGTTTATTTAGTTTGGAAAAGTTAAGTGTTCAAACATAAAAAAAAAAAGTTTACACAATTTAAAATCGTAACACTTTTTCAGAAATGTCATACTTGAGAAATATAGTTTGTGTTACATTAGTGGCATTTGCAACATAATTATATTAAACACTTGAAGTCTAGTGTAATGGTACGTGATTATACAAATATATAGGGTTATATATTTGAACGTCAGTAAAGTAAGTACTTTCTTTTCAACGATTAATCGAAAATGAAACAAACACAGAAAGTATTGCATATACATACGTTAGAACAATGAGTTGTATTTGTTCTTGACATTTTGAAAAAAAAATGACAATTATCGAAGTGTTCTTATTTAAAAATTAAAATATCAAACTCAGTCGATCCAAACTTTCCATTCGAATGCACCAATGTATAAACCATATATAACGTTCTCTATTGTAGAATTTGAATCACTAACCATTCTTCTTCCTGCCAGGTATTAACATTATGTTTGGAGTGAAAACATCAACTAGTAAATGTGTACATACCACATATACTACTAAATACTAACATAAGTTTCGCGTACGTATGAAAGTACGCAAGCCCTAAGGTATCGCTGGTGAAATTTATTATTCGTTTCAATGTTCCGTCTATTTTGAAGCTAATGAACACAGAAATGGTGTTTACGTGTTTAACTTTCTATTCATAATGTCAGTTGTAATCGTTGTATGTTTTTCCAGGCTTTTACTAACCCATGTAATTTTGTAATTACAAGTTTTGAAGAAGAATATATACAGGGTGTTTCAAAACAACGCCGACAACGTTTGAGAGGTGATTCCTGACCCCAAGATAAAACAAAAACTATAGACCAACCTGGGTGCACAAATGCATTCTTTTGGAGTTATAGTCTGCCAAAACATGAAAAAAAATGAACTTCAAAGGTCCATAGCTAGAAAACTATGGCACCTACCGTAGTCGGGTTAAAACTTCACCTAGGAACTATGTGTTCTATCCATGTTTCAGAATTCTAAGGTACTCACGCAACAATTTTTATAGAGGGAGTTTGGCTATGGACATATAATTTGAAGTGGTCACCAACTACCACTATAAAAATTGTTGCGGAAGACTGCAGGATTCTAACACTTAAAATTAACAATTTGTACTCACAAAACGAGTGTGACTGTTGATATTGATATACGGTGTATTATTATTCGCTGTGTCCAAATCTCCATTCTGTTGTACAGCCACGAACATTAGAAAGTGGAGATTGGATATATAAAAAATGATAGCTTTTTTCCAGTAGCAGCATAGTTTCACTGTATGTCAGACAGTTGGACAACCAACATGACAGAAAATACATGCCCGAAAACATAACATGTCAGTCTATTCTTCCACTTGGAGGAAAAAGTATTACTATTTGAGAGCATCACTTAGAGAAACAACCACGAGATAAATCTTCAGAAATTCCATTCTCGTTTTGTTCAATGACATAAGAATTAATACAAAGAAAACGAAAACAATAATACACATCATGCAGAGACCGAAAAAGTATGAAAAACTAAACAAAATGAGAAAAGAAGGAAAGAGGAAAGGAAAGAGCAAAAGACGTGGGAATAAATTAAATTTTAACTCTTATGGATAAACAGTCCCGTCTTTCCCCCTGCCCCCTTTATTGTTTTGGTTTTTCCCCCTTCATAGGTAAAATGTCTTTCAGTATCAAACGCGAACATCATTTATAGTGTTTAATTCCTTGAAAAAAATGCAACTCGTTCTAGGCTGAGACTCGAACACATAATCCTTAGAACGACAGTCACACACGGTACCCACTTATCTACACAGGCTCCTTCAAGTACGTTTATCAGCCATTACACGCGCTGTTATCAAACGCGTTAAATCAGCCATTGTCGGTGAGTTAACCCAGTTATTCTTGAAGTTTGAATTTTATTTACGGTTTTTAGCCATCTACGGCAACAGGCCCCAAACTTTTCATTAAAAGCATTCGTTCTGTAGATTAAAATCAAGAATAAATTACTCTATTATGAATTAATCTCTTGGGTGCACCAACACACACACAATTAACACACAGACACACACACACATACATCGTGTATATATATATATATATATATATATATATATATATATATATATATATATATATATTATCGGATTGATTAAGGATTAAATAAGTTATTTCGTAAATTTCCAAAATGGGTCTTGAATGACTTCGTCGCAACAGTAATGATATCTCGTAGCGTTGTTACGTAACACATGCAATATAAATAAAGCTTCAAAACCAAAATTTACAAGTTCTGCCGTGGGTAAGTCGGTAAGATGTCTGCTTTTTGAGACGAGCAACGTGGGCTCAAATCTCGGCTGGTTCACTTTGATTTTTCTTACTCCCAAAATACACTTCTATATGTTTGTATTTGTCACTAATAATTGCTTTATTGCATTTTTTGTAGATTAACTTAAATTAGTGGAGGTTAAGTAAACTCAGGAAGGTTAAGATAAATATATGACTGCTTCATACGTGTGTGCAGTCCAGAGATGAAGTGAGTCAGTGGGTCAATTAGATGAAGATTTGTCAGTGGGTCGTGTGTCAACAGGATGTGACTCACTGCGACACACAACCCACCGTGACCCACTCTAACCCAACAACCAATTCTGACCCACGCAGACCCACTGATCCACTCTTACTCACCAACCCATTCTGCTCAGTGCATTGTAGACAGCTTCTTCTGAGCACCGGTGAATTTGTCTGCCTTTTACTTTCAAGGCCTCCCTTTTCCTTTTTTTTTCATTTGTTTCTATTGAAAAAAAGAACTTCAGGCACTCTTGCAGAACTTCAGGCAATTGACCATATTTGAAATTGTAATAATAGCAATAAGACTTACTTCATGACTTTTTAGACACATACTGTGAGTTTTTAGAGGAGCTAACTACTGGAAAAAATGTGAATCACCTATAATGTCTGAATTGTTATATAAAGAAATGAATATACACTATGAGTGTGTGATCATCATGATCAAATTGAAAAGTCAACTGAAATGACATTTGGCATATACATAGTTAGGCCCTAATCTCAATATAGTTTTTTAAAACTCTCTTTTATTGGGGGAGGGGAATTTTATATAGAGAGAGTTGATTTCTAAAACAAAATAATCGAAAACGATCGATATTAGTTCAGAAACAAATTGAAAAGTAATTCTTAAGAAATAAAAACAACAGTGTTACGCATTTTACATCTACTGGCTTTTATTATAAAAATTGCTGAAACTTGTGTTTATATATGGAGCGTTCACAGCATAAGGGTAACACGTCGTAAAGCTGAGAGGAAAATGGACATAAAATTTGTACTGTAAGCTCAATTACGTGGGAATTTTAAATTAGTAGGGGATGCTTAATTATATGGCCAATTTTAGACTTCTCTTTACTTTGGTCTACCTTGATTTGAGACTTTCAAATTTTATCTGTAAGTCAACAAAGAAATAATTATATACGATAATTAAATTTAAATTCATCGCAATTTGACCCATGACAAACACTTTACCATTCTATATCTTAAAGATCAGATCCACCGGTATTGTAACAGAGAGGTGCCTGAGCGTTGAACCGTTGAAATTCAAACTCCGATTAGTAATAATTTCACAGCCTTGCTTTTAACAATTGTATACTTTATTTAGTTTAGAAGAGAGCGTGGATTATGGGTCAGAGTTGATGACGATGGGTTTTGGTTGGTCGGAGTTGGTCACAAAGGTACAGAGTGAGTCGTGGTGGGTGGTGGGTCGCAATGGGTCACATGCTGTTGACCCACGACCCGCTCCGAAAACTAGACCCACTCAACCCACTCACAAACTACAACTCTGATTAACGCTTCGACATCTGGTGTAAACAAGTTCTGCCAGGGAACAACTTTTCTTTCAAAATATGTTTAAATGCTCATATTTATTATTATTAATTACTTTCTTGCATTTTTTCCTACATTATCTTAGATTAGTGACTGCGGTTTAGGATAGATAATCTAAAGTGAAATACGTTTATGCATTTTCACACTTTCGTTTCTTTCCTTTAAAATACACTCCTATCTGTTCACGTAGTTCAAAAGCAGGCATACACCGCTGCATTGATCAGCTATAACATTTTAGTTTATGAGTTTATTTGCTTCGGCTCTTCTGAGCTTAAGATGTAAGTAGAAACATATTAAGAACAAATAGTAAAGAAACTAAGTCTACCTGATGGATAAAAATAAGAAATTATATAAAATGCAATGAGCTGATCAGTACGGTACTCTATACTTATTTTTGGGCCACCCTCTATATTACTAATAATTTATTTCTTGCATTTATTAATAACTAGCTGAAATACCCACTTTTCGCATGGGTCAGATAAAATATCTATGTAAACAAACTGAACAACGAAACGAAAAGATAGCTGTCATTTTCTAATACTTTTACATATCATGGTAAACGCCCCCTGACACCTCGTGGTTTGAAATGAACTCCTCTCGCTGCCAGGCAATTGGGCTGTATTTGGAAGTCAACGCCTCTGGAAGAATTACCATTCATCTCAGCGACCGTGAAAAATAAGGATTTGACACTAATGTAGGTCATTTTGGAATATTTTTATATATTTCGGTTCCCCACCCCTCAGATGACACCGACCCGCATACAATGGTACCCAATTTTGAAAGTCATTGCTAATGGAAGTGTCACCATTGATCTCAGCCACAGCGATAACTATGAACTCAACACAAATATCGGTCATTTTGTAATATTTTTACATGTCCCGGTAAACGCCCCCTTCTCCTGAGATCCCTGGTTCGAATTTGAAAAAACGCTTCGTCCTGGTCTGGAGCCTGGATAAAGGTATCCGTGACCAAAATTTAGTAAATTTCGGTCAACTCGTCTGATTCCCAGGCCGCACACAGACAGACACACAAACAAACTCGTATTTCATACACACAACAGATAGAACAACTCAGAGCTTTTTTTTACATAGCACAGCTTTCTTCGGCATAGAACGTTGCTATGTTGCTTCCACCTAGTCAAGCCTTCTACTAAGCGCCTGATAGATTAGTCTTTTATACGTAAACACGTATGTTAGATCTGTTTCTTCTATCGAAGTAATGGGTCGCGTGTAATCCTAGTATTTGCTATTTTGTTGATGTATTGACCTTGAAGAACCAACAAATGGATTTTCATTGAGTCACGAGTCGCTTGTCCGTGAAATTGATATACAGTAGAAATGACCTATGCATTACTAACCCGATGTAAAATAGAATTATTATATTGGTTTTACCTGAAATCCCACAAATTTGATATAGCAAGAGGCCTTCCCACAACTGCTTCCAATCCGCCATAAATGTCACGGCTAACTTTTTGAATTATACACAAATAATATCATTGATATGTTAGTGTTAATAATATTTATGGTACTAGACAGGCTTTATGCTTCCAAACTATGCCGTGCATAAAAGTCGCAAGTCTTATAGAGTGGTTTCATCCGTGTGTGTGTGACAGATACCAGAGCAAAGACAGTAAGTGATATTGAGAAGTGATTTTGTGCCATTGATTCTGCATCAAAAGAATAGGTTTCATCTCATCCGTTAACTCCATATTCAACCCAGAAGTGGTTCAAATTAGCTATTTCTAGTGTTGCCACTATACGAGACATTTCTCGTGTTTCGTCTCGTCGTAAACGAGAGGAGACACGAGATGAGACAGAACTCTTTGGAACGAGACGGGACGTCTCGTTAAATGTCTCGCCTAGTCTCGTGTATCGAAATTACAAGTACAGTTTTAGAACTTAAAACACACACACAGCGAAGGTAACGTTTTCGATGTTAGTCGGATAACACATTAAGATGTTAGAACATTGAAACCGTTACGTTTTCTCTGCGTTTTTTTCTTTTTTAAAATAAAGTTAAGTGTGATAGCCTTGTTAGCTTGTTTTTATTAAATTATTTCTTCATGTTTAATTTTTCGTCAGTTTCTAGTATACACTACTTAATTTCTAACAGTAATTTGAGTTCGGCATTTATAATTGAAATTTAACTTTCGGTTCCATTGCATTATATTGTCAATAGTAAAGGTGCCTTACAGCACATTTAGTTTTGACTGAGGAAATCAAATTTCTTCACGTATTTCTGAATTCGAACCCCTGCCCTACATAACTTTTGTATGTGTCCTTAACCTTAATTTTTGCAACGCATGTCCTGCACAGTAAAAATAGCTGTGTTGATTCAACACCATGGGTGTAGCTATGGGGGCATTGTCCCCAACTTTTTGACGAAAAATGAGTTATTCATATTAGTTCCACACAGGTCTAGGAAGTATTCCAGAGGTCCGAGACCGACCAAAAGATATGCCCCCAGCAGACAATTTCTAACTCCGCCCATGTTCAACACAATGCGGTGACCCAGCGTGACTACCACTTTTGTGTTAAATCAACACAAGACACGGTGTTGGTTTCGGTAGTGGGAGAAAAAAGTTAGCTGCATGGAGATTTGAACATGGATTATCCAGTTAGAAGTCGAGCGTCTTACTTACTTGGCTAACTCATTAGACAGAATAAAAAACACTTGAAAGAGTACAGTCATAAAAAATGTTGCTGAACACTAAACACAAAATTACTCTCACGGCTTATACCATGGTTTAATTACTTTTTCAATGGTCAACTAAGAAGCACATTTCCCTATCACTTTCAGTACCCTTTCTGTAGTTTTATTTGTTTTAAGCCACTATACGACCTAGCAACGCGACGGCAAAAACATTTCCTTTCATCACTCTTGTGTTATTGTCTCTGGAGCCAATCATAGCATCGCTATTACTAGCGTCGAATCATAATAGTAAATGCGGACGTAATTGAAATATGCCAAGTTACATTTTGTTCTACACTTTCCCTGTCAAAAAGAAACTTTCTATACTTTCCTTTCCTTTTTCTTTTTTTCTCATTTTGTTTAACTTTCTATAACTTTTCGGTCTCTGCATGATGCGTATTATTATTTTCGTTTTCTTTGCATTAATTTCTATCTCTTAGAACTTAACGTGAATGGAATTTCTGCGGATTTATCTCGTGGTTGTTTCTCTAAGTGATGATCTCATATAGTAATACAGATAGTAATACTGTACTTTTTCCTCCAAGTGGAGGAATATCCTGGCATGTTATGTTTTCGGGCATGTATTTGCTGTCATGTTGGTTATCCAACCATCAGACATACAGTAAAACTATGCTGCTACTGGAAAAGCTAGCATTTCTTATATATCCAACCTCCACTTTCTTGTGTGCGTGGTTGTACACTATATGTTAAGATTTATCTTATAAAAGCTATAATTGCTTACATTTAATATATATTTTTTTTAAAGTTGCCTACCAACCAACATGCGCATGATTTAACATCCTTTAATAATCAAATTTAAATATTACGGTTATGGTCCTTTTCATCATGTAAAACAATAAATCTCGTTCGTGTTCAGCATTAACTCACTATTCATTTGGAAATAATTAAATTGAAACAATGCAGTTCAAGTTACAATTAAAACAGATTCACAATATAAATTGAGACATAAGTCCTTCGTGGCTGGAGAAAACAATTATATCCTGACATGTAGGACTTCTCCTGAAACTATTATTTATCCGTATCCCACACTAATTAGGGGAGCTATACGAGCTGTTACCAGAATGCTGTTAAGGATGAAGTTATGTAAAGAGTGTTTGGATGGGGAATGCATTCGTACCACTGCAGCGCACAGAAAGGGAAATATCCGAACAGATCGACAAGGAGACTGAAAGCGTGATTTGGCAGGAAAAACGTAGATAACACCCGTAATTCATATAATCCAAAAGTCCTTGATGGAAATAACCTATAGAGGGTTGCCTCCGCTGGTACTCCTTTATGCTGTTATTAGCGCGAAACACACCTCTATCCCAGCTGTTATTGTGAGGTTGCCCTTGACACAAGTCACCATTTGGTGTTTGCCTGTTATCAAGTGTCTATTTACCGTTCACTTTTCTGTGATTAATAATATAAACATGACTGATACTCTTTCCAGTGCCGCGTTCCCTTAGGTAGTTTTTCCTAATTCATCTCTCGATATGTAACATGATAATCATTAACTGGTCGCTTGTGTACATCTCTCATTGCCATCTACAGTGGTTGCATGGGAAAGTACGAAATTCTCACTCTTTCGGTTCCTGGTTCGACATCTGTTCCAATCAAGATTTTTTTTCTTATACTTAGCGTCCTGCTGTACCTAAAGGTTATATGCTGCGTAGCATCCACGTTTTCCAAGTGGCAATTTATTTCTTACCGGCGTGAGTGTGTACGTGTCCTCCAGCTGATATTCATACGTTCGCTGCCTGGTGTACTCTACTGTCGTCCGCTTGGTCCAGAAGCTACAACAGTAAAGTAGGTCCCTACTAGATTACTTTTTTTCTCTACTGATATATTACTGTAGAAATACACAAATCTTAATGTTCAAATCCAAATATCGGTACGCCCTGTTCTATTTTGAAACGAGTTTAATTTCACAGTGTAGAACTAGGGTACACTTCCAAACTATTGGCAAAACCCAAGCTTCAAGTAGTACATCTATAACTGTTGTTTGCAATAGATTAATAAGGTGAAAGACAGAACCTGTTATTCGGACGAAGAATCCATATCAGAAAGACCTTATTCGCCATGCCTTACAGTTCATTTTGTACGGTGATAAAGGCTGAAACCGGAAAGGGTTAATTTCAACAACTTGTGAATTGAACAGAAGGTTAATGAAGAAGGCATAATCTACGTATTCTTGGAAAGCTGAAACAATTTAAACGAAAAAAATTGAATCTCGATTAGCGGTGGGCACAAAAACTGTTTTTTCGGTTTCCGGTTTAGAAAAACCGAAATCGCTTTTTTTAAATTAAAAAAATAGTTCTCCGCCGAAACCGGTTATCGGTTTTCTCCAAAACTGGTTCGGTTTTTCACCGAATCCTATTCGGTTTTCTCCAAAACTAGTTTCAGTTTTTCCAAAGCTGGATCTATTTCTGACCCGAATAGTGCTTTATTGCTCTCCAGAAACCGATTTCGTTTCCACAGAAATAGTTTAGTTTGTTTTCCAAAACACTTTTCACCGGAAACAGTTTAAGTGAAAACCAAACGGGTTTTACAGAAAACCAAAACCGGTTTCGATGAAAAACGAACCGGTTTTGAAGAAAACCAAAATGTTTTTCGGATTTCGGTTTTCTATAAACTGTTTTTTTATAAAATGGTTTTGTTCATCTCTAATATCTCGATATATCTTAGCAATCTCTCTCTCTCTCTCTCTCTCTCTCTCTCTCTATATATATATATATATATATATATATATATATATATATATATATATATATATCAGAAAATGAAATTGAAAATTAAAATTGTAATATTAGTACAATATTTGTAACGATTGCTGAAGTGAAACAGGTGCTTATTTTGACCTGACCCTTGATGAAATTAGCTAAATTCCTAATACAGTGTTTCCTACGCTTTTTTATTTTACGAATCTCTTAGTGTTTCACATTTTTTCTTTCTTTTTGTTTTACGATGCCCCGAGCCACAACATATATTTGCTTAAGACGCAGGGCCTGCCTTAGGTAGTGCGGAGCCCGATTGGGAACATTTTGTGGGGCCCCAGTTTTACAGCTATATATATATATATATATATATATATATATATATTAGGGATGGCCAAAATTTTCCGGAATCCGGATTCCGGAAATTTTGTTTTCCGGAATCGGAAAATTTACTTTCCGGAATTCGGAAAATCCGGATTTCGGAAAAATTCCGGATTTCGGAAAAATCCGGAATTCGGAAAAAAATCCGGAATTCAGAAAAATTCCGGGATTCGGAAAAAATCCGGAATTCGGAAAAATTCCGGAATTCGGAAAAATTCCGGAATTCAGATAAATTCCGACATTCGGAAAAAATCCGGAATTCAGATAAATTCCGACATTCGGAAAAAATCCGGAATTTTTCCGATTTTACTCTCCGGATTCCGGAAAGTAAAAATTCTGGAATTGGCCATCCCTAGCTAGTAGCTGTTAAAAGAGAAACAATAATGAATATATATACTGTATTAGTTTCTTGTAGTTGGATATGTCTTCATCACTTACGTACACAATTGCTACTGCAGTTATTTACTGCTTTATGAGGAAGGTCTTATTTTCACACACAAAAAAGTCGCCGGTATGTCTCAAATATTATCGCGTTCCCACCTGCAGCTGCTCCAAAGCACTGCAAACTACTTTTTAAGCAGGCGAAAGGCAGTGAAGAAAAAGAAATCTCAACAAATATTCTAATAACATTTGCTTATTGTCAACATACCTACAGTGAGTGCAGAAAGTGCTCGTACACCATGCATACTTTATATTGAAAACAGCTAGCATGAGAACGGGAGATGGAAAATATATATATAACCAGAATTAAGACTACACATTCATACATTTTATTTCTATATACAAGAGAATGGCCAAACAAACACAATCACTGTTTTGCTCAGAAGAAAAGAGAGAATTCCTTTTTTGTAAACGCAAAAAGTCACCGTACACTTATGATTGAATTAATGCTTATAAAGTATATTACGTTATTTAATGTTTTGTGGGATTACCCTGTGCGTTAATGTAGTCTTCGTGGCATTGATTTCACCTGTAGTAGTTCGTAGTTCTGTAGCTTCGGGACTATAGAAGTCAGTGGAGAGTTTTTATGAACGCGGCATTGAACCTCCGGGTTCCATAGGCCATAGAGTTAGTTAGTTAGTTAGTAGCTTCGGGACTGATTATGTCCCATTCTTCTTGAATAGCTTTTCTCAGGCCTTCTTTAGTAGAGAAGCTTTGCCTTATGATTCTTGTCTCCAGAACAGACCATAGATGTTCTATGGGGTTCATGTCTGGGAATTGGGGAGGTGTGCGAAGCTGTTTCAAGGTATTATAGAGTAGCCACAATCGAGTATTTTCCACTGTATGTTTGGAGTTGTTGCCTTGCTGAACAATAAATTGTTTTCTGCGCACTAGTATGGAGATTTTCCTTTAATATGTTAATATACACTTTGTGGATCATCACTCCATCGATAAAGTGGAGACGACCCACTCTTGAGGCACTCATACAACCCCAGACGAGCACGGACCCTCCTCCGTGTCTTACTTTAGGGACGAGATTTTGAGGATTCATCTCTTTATTCACCTTGCGTCATACCATACGCCTCCCATTGGATTCGATAAGATTAAATTTACTTTCGTCCGAAAATATGACCCTATTCCAGCAAGAAGCTTGATACCTTATCTTTATACTCTTTTTTCAAACTTTAGTCTCTTTATACGATTTGTCTTGTTCAACCATAACATTTTCCTGGCTATCCGACCATGATACCCTGCAAATATTCCGCACTATACTGGCTGATACTTTAACACCGCGTGTTTCCAGATCCGTTGCCAATTGCACAGCACTACTTTTCGGAACCTTTTTTCTTTCCCTAATAATGTAACGTTTATCTTGTTTACTCAACACTCTTGGTCTTCCAGTTTTTTTTTTTTTCGCACAGTGATAGAAACATTATACACCGCAATTATTGTTTGTACTGTTGAACGAAGTCTGTCTGCAAGGTTTGCTATCTTTCTCAAAGATTTACCTTTCTTATGCAATTTAATAATTACTTTTCTTGTCTCCTCATTTGTTTCTGTTCGGTTGCTTCCCATTTTGACAGCCCACCGTGCAGTTTTTTCACTCCTATTCACAACTAAACTCATTCTGTTATTTGTCATGCTATACAGAGGTGTATAATCAGGTGAATACTAGTGAACCCCAGTTGTGGTATCTTTGTTTCGTATTCGTACGTCAGGTGTACGATCACTTTTTGCATTTACTCTATACACTTTCTACGGAATTTATTTACTTTCTGACCATTAAACTTGTCTTCGTGGTTCTTTATTGAAGAAGCTTAGTTTTCATTATTCATATTGTGTGTGCTATTACACTTCTTAAATTTTCTGTTTCTTTTTCGCAGGCATTCTCGTTTCAATAGCATAGGTGTACGAACACTTTCTGCGCTCACTGTATGTACAGTAAATACAAATTTATAATTTTTGACTTTACGAAGTATACAGTGTAATTGTTCAATAATTAGCATAAGCAGGCATTCATTAATTTATATTAATATAATAATTAATAAAACTAATAAGCGCGTGATTGATGACTCAGTGGTAGAGTTTTCATCTATGGTATTCTAACCCAGGACATGTGGGTTTTCGATGGCTAATTTTGTGTTCGAAAATTTTTCCGGTGGTAGGCCTACTCTTGGTTCCCTTTCTTATATTTGTTCCATCATCACTCATTAACGAATTTAGTTTATCAAAACTCTATAGCCATATATTCATTCTGTCCGTCAGTGAAACAAACAGTCTCAAGAACTATCTGATGGATTACCATCAAATTTGGCCACGATGTACAGAGTCAATAGTTAAGAATCGAGTTCCCTGATGAATGTAATATTCAAACCGGAAGCGGTACAAATCAACCATTTCCGGTTTTAACGTTAATCATTATATAGTAAATATGGTAATAGATAGCGAGAAACGGTTTCCAGTAATCGACATATATAATATTCATGTAGATAGAATGTTACTCAATTTGTGCATCTGCTGAAAATAATGATCTTAGGTATTTAGAGAGCATTTTCCGCTTTAGAAAATGTGTGCTTGGTAAAGAATGTAGAGAATTAGCTGAGTCAGGCACGTAGCTAGAATATGGTAATAGGAAGGGGGGTCTGTCACGAAATACTGTGGTTATTTACCAGGGGCTCAATAATTCTAAACTATTTTATTGGCAACATATTCGTTTAGCCAAGATTTCTAATGGAGGGATGATATCAAATACTGTGGTTACACACCAGAGGCTCGATCAATCTAAATATTTTACTGACAACATACCCATATTGATTGGTTAGGACAATAAAATGAGGATATATTAGTAAGTATTTTAATAAGAAGCTATGAAGAAATCTCAAGTAAAAAAATATTAAAAAGTATTGAAAAAGATAATAGTCTTCCGAGGTCATTCGAACGGTGTCGAGAATTTTGAGTCTAGGAAATTTGCGCCCTACCTAAAGAGCAGGGAAAATTGCGCCTGCAATGTACCTCCACCGGGAAGTTTGAGCCCTGCGAAATAAAAAAACCTATTCGAGCTTACGCATTTGCTCGGAAGGGCTGACATTACAGCATAAACAATCCTCCCCCCACAACCATGCCATTTGTGATTTATTTTCATTGTGGCTATATAAGGGGAGAATAAACTTCAATATAAGCCAAAAGAACACAACGGATCAACGCAATCACTGTTTCTTCCAGAGATGATTTTGGGGGAACACTGGCCTCCCCAGAGTTCTCAAAGTGCCCCCTCGGAGGAGACCAAAATAATACGTCTATAATATAATAATAAATAGAATAGTACCAGCAGTGACCCCCTCCGGAATGCTAAGTGTGCCCCCCGGAACATTTTTTCTGAAAGAACGAATTGTGTGTCTCAAGTGTAATTCCAGCAGGTAAACACACTGTACATAGTTTTCTTGATAATATTACTGAACTGATTTTACATTCACTTTACGTTTTCTTTTCTATATTTTGTGTCCTAAAAAGCCAAACAACTCGCAAGGATTGTGAACAAAGATATCTGGGTAGAGCCAAACAGCCTTTTGTAGATTAAATTATACTCTTTGATTATATTAATAAATAATTATATATCAGTCATTTATACTTTTATTGTAAATTTTGTAGTATAATGAAAAATTGTATTTGTATGGATTGCCCTTTAGTGAACTATTTTTTTTTTTTTTTTAATTTGTTCGGAATATTATAACGGATGGAGTAACTCACTGAGACGATGAGAGGCAAGCCTAGTTCAAGTGTGAGTGGAAGTTACTTTACACAATACAAAAATAAGTTGAATTGTAGGGCGCTAACATCCCAGTGCAAATATATAGTCGGCGCATTTTCCCCTCTTTGCGGTAGGGCGCAAACATCCCAGTGCAAATATATTGCGAGCGCATTTTTTCCTATTTTTGTGGTAGGGCGCAAATTTCCTGTGCGCAAAATTCTCGCATTCAAGGAAAATATAATGTCCGTGAAGTTGACAAGCCACTTATGTCAGACTCCAATTTCGACTTTAAACGTCGCTAGTGCTATGTTAGTGTTCGATAGTGACGCAAATCGTTAGCACTCCAAAGGTAACGTGCGCTTTTTAAATAATGGATATGTCTTCTAACTGCATGCCAACACGCCCACTTCTAAGAATAATCTCAAAAATGAGGTTAACCGTTAGAGCAAGTAAGTGCTCATTAGTGCCATTAACATTAACGTTAATGCCTCCATTATACGGCCCTTTGAGTAATAATTACACCACGTTTTTTGCTAGTCTCAATGGGTCCCTTTATTCTCGCGAACATTCTGACGTGCCCAAGTTAGTTACTTTTTTTTGGAACTATTGTCTATCTGTTATTGTTTATTGCTAGTCTGCAGAGTAGTCCTTACATTAATATACCATTGTCTTTGATAATCATTGCGTATTTACAAGCAGTTTGTTATTACTGTTAGAAGATATCAAAAAACAACAGATAAAATCTACTACTTAACGGTTCATATTTTTCTTTTACAGTACACAAACGATTAATAATAATAATAATAATAATAATAATAATAATAATAATAATAATAATAATAATAATAATAATAATAATAATAATAATAATAAGACTATTCCAGCATAAAAGTTATCAATTGCATCACACTGGCAACAAGCGACGCATATTTTAACTTCATAAAAGTTCGTTTCTCACGATTTTCTGGAAAATTACGTATGATATCTTCATTCTGTCAAGTTGTTTATGTCAGTGTGATATATGTCTTACCTCTGGACAATATCACAGTAAAACAAAAATTAAATATTAGGAGTGCATCGTACTTTTGGACTACATCTCATTAACCATGGGAAGATTGAGTAGTGTATACTTTAGGATGTAAGTTTCAGCTTAACTTGCATCATACATTCTTAGGATTACAAAAAGGAAATTTGTTCGTTTGCATTTGAACAAAATTCTTAGGATTACAAAAAGAAAAAATATTTTTCCGAATTCCGGAATTTTTCTGAATTCTGGATTTTTTTCCGAAATCCGGATTTTTTCCGAATTCCGGAATTTTTCCGAAATCCGGATTTTTTCTGAATTCCGGAATTTTTCCGAAATCCGGAATTTTTCCGAATTTCGGAATTTTTCTGAATTCCGGATTTTTTCCGAAATCCGGAATTTTTCTGAATTCCGGAATTTTTCCGAAATCCGGAATTTTCCGATTTTACTTTCCGGGTTCCGGAAAGTAAAAATTCCGGAATTGGCCATCCCTAATATATATACGAGGGATTATTGAAAAGTTTTGAGCCTTGACGAAACTATAAGAAGTACAGATTTGGTAATACCTTTATTTTTTCAACATAATCCCCTTGGACAGCAACACACTTGCTTCAACCGTGCTGTAGTGCTCTTATCCCAGCAGAAAAAAGTTCATTAGGTTGTGAACATAGAAACTTCTCCATGGCTGTCATGACGTCATTATCACTTGCAAAACTTCGTCCTGCTATAGCCTTTTTAGATTAGGGAGCAAGTGGAGGCCTGAGGGGCCAGATCTGGAGAATAGAGTGGATGAGGAACGAGTTCAAAGTCGGAAGCATTGTCATGATGGTAGAGAACGTTTCTGGAGATCATTTGTGGCCATTTTTGTTGAATTTGGACTCGAAGTTTTTTCGAAAGATCACTGTAGTATTGTCCTGTGATGGTATGACTCCTTTGCAGATAATCAATGAATATCACACCTTGGGAATCCCCAAAAAAACAGAGGCCATCACTTTGCCAGCGGAGGGGATCACCTGTGACTTTTTTGGGGAAGAGGAGGAGGGGTGCTACCATTGTTTGGATTGTTGTTTTGTTTCTGGCTGGTAGTCGTGTACCCAACATTCGTCAATAGTGATGAATCGACAGAAAAATCGTCCACATCACGTTCTAACAGTTTCAAATTGTCCACGGATAGGAGATAGCGAGTACAATTTTTGTCCTTGAGTCAGAAAACGTTTGAAAATTTGAAAATTTCATTTTATTTTTAAAATGGATAAAGAGATTTTAAAAAACACGTAGTGTATCCCCGGTAGTATCACATTACATAATCAGTAAGAACGCCAGGAACTTTTACTTAGTAGGGTGTTCAAAATAAAAGAGGATGTGCACCCAGTATAATGATATACACTTTTACACAAACTCAAAAAAAAAACAATATTTTTACGCCCAGGGATGTATGTAAGGTAATTTGGGGGTGTTGGGGATTTGCACAATACTCCCTGGACGTAATATATATATTTACAACAGACGTTGTTAAAAAATAAACTACTGCAGCAATAAATTCAGAAAATGTTTGCTTATGCCTGGAAACTTAATACAAACTATTCACTTCGTTGTGAGGAAGAAGCCATACCCTCCCTTGTGGAGTCTATGGAGGTACTTGTATTGTAATATGCTGTTGTATGTACTTGACAACCGAGAGTAGCAGAGCCATCTTAACGGTACCATAGCCACTTGGCCGGGTGCCCCGCGAGCTGAATGGCATGTATTAATTACATGTATTAGGAAAAAAATTTAGTCATAGAGACCACAACAAACTTGTTTGCTCTGGAACAGAATATGCTGTTAAACGGCACTGGAAAATATATTAAACTGGACAGCAGAGCAGACGGCATTAGCGCTGGGCCCCCTTAGGCGGGGCCCGAATGGGAGAAATCGGTCCAATCGGCTTAAGACCGCCCTGTTAAGACGTATCCGTTCATCCATATTATACATAAATTGTATACAAAAAAATACTTATTTTAAATTCAAGAATAATTTAAGAATAAGATGGGTGAAGTACGTACGTTTTTCTTTTTAGAAAACAAACGTAATATCTTTGTTCACTTTCATAATTGAGGGACTCGGGGAAACATAATGGTATGTCACATTTTCTAACTTCCTAGAAAACTGGTAAAGAAGGTTCCATACTCCTGGCAATTCAATACAATGTTACATATCAAGTAACCTTCCTCTGACATTTTTAAGTACACTTCCTAAATTAAACTATATATGTATACACCGTTCTGTGGATCAATCTAAACGCATTTTACTTAATAACTAAATTTCACTGGAAGTAGCACTTACCATTATGTTTGCCCAAGCCGCTCAAATAAATGTTGGGATGGATCGCCTTTTCGTCACTGGAAATATTTTTCAAATTGATGTGTCTTTTATTAATACTATTATTTATTTTCAAAACCGATAAACGAAAACTGGTTTCTATAAAAACCGAAGTCCGAAAAAAAACCGGCATTTCGGCTTTCTCCAAAATCGATTTTCTTTTTCCAGCGAAACCGGTTTCGATTTTCTTCAAAACCGGTTCGGTTTTCACCGAAACTGTTTTCGGTGAAAACTGTTTTAAAAAACACATAAAACTATCTTTGTGGAAACGAAATCGATTTCTGGAGAGCAACGAAGCACTATTCTGATCAGAAATTGAACAGTTTTGGAAAAAAACTTAAATTGGTTTTGGAGAAAACCGGAACCGGTTTTGAAGGAAACCGAACCGAATCCGGTGAAAAACCGAACCGGCTTTGGAGAAAACCGAAACTGGTTTCGGCAAAAAACCGTTTTTTTAATTTTCAGTAACCGGTTTCGTTTTTTTCCTAAAGAAAACGGAAATCGAAAAACCGGTTTTTGTGCCCACCATTGGTTCACACACTAAAATATGAAAATCCCAGCATTCTTGTTTGAATCAGGAGGATATGCGCAACTACGAGGCTAACATTAATAGAAGAAAAAAAACAATAAGTTAGAAGGTTTCGTAAATTATTGTAGTTTGATAAAATGAAAATAGAATGAAATATTTCAGTTTAACGTCCCACGTTGTGCCATTTAAACTAAGGGAGACGGATGATTAGGGTAAGTGAATGATGATGGAAAAATGTGGACTGAGAATGTGGGAGCAAATATATTGTCTTTTGAAGAAATAACTATTCAATTGTGTAATCAAATTGATTACAGTTATCATCATTTCTAGTTTTACATCAAGTTTTGACCGATACTTACGTTTTATCAATAGAAATATGGTCGAAAACAAAGCAGAGTACGTATTTTTTTTTTTAGATGATCAAAACATCTTGTGGTGCCTTTCTTAGCCGATTTGGAGTTAAAAGTCCCATTTAGTGCCAAAGCTACGTGAGATGGGGATCTAGAGCTTAACGTGGGATCCGAACAGCATGAGCTCTCACCGGGAATCGAAACCAGGTCTTCTTCACAGAAGGAGGGTAGGCTAACTGCATAGCCACGAGGGAATTCACTAGTGCATGCATGTCAACCAAGACACGTGAGGACACCGAGGCGCATCGTTTGGGGAACTAAGGGCTAATTAATTGAAAGCAAAAAAAACAAAATACGTAACTAAATGATAGTTTAAATTAAGACATTTTAGAGTCTATAGGGATGTTAAAATTTATAACATAACCAAGCTATATTTATTATGTTTATTGTAAATTTAGCTGCACTACATAGTGAGTTAATGCCTGTAAAGATAAAGTAATTTAATTAATGAATACTAAATATATATATATATATATATATATATATATATATATATATATATATATATATATATATATATATATATATATATATATTAAAATTATTTTTAATGTAAAGAATTTCTCAAAAGATCAATATAATTTACTTCTCTTTTTCGTACTCAACAAGCTTACAAAATCTCTTGTTTGAATTGACATTTTGTTAGATCATTAATTTCTGAGATATTGTTAATTTAGATTCCGGCTGATTTGTATCAGATTACTTTATCTGTTAATGTTTTACGGCAAATAAACTCTAAAGTAACAAGCTTTCAAATTTGAAACAGAGAGTAGAAATATTAAAAAAAATAGAAAAGAGAAAATACCAATCATGATCGACAGAGAAGAAAAACGATGATGTTCTGCATGCATACAACATGCACATACATATTCCACTGGCATTGAGCTAGTGCCTGTGTGTGTGTTGTATGATTTAACGACTGCATCAGAAAATGGTAAAACAGTAATTAGCTTTGTTCGTTCACTTAGATCGTAACTGGTAATGAGCCCAGCCACACGCAAATCTCTTGTTTTTATAGCATCACGAACTCGTAAATCAGTAAATATGATCGATATACAAAAGAAAATGAGGAAGTATCGGCGACGCAAATTGAAAAGTGGATTATGTCCTTATGTAACGACACACAATGAGTTTCTACAGTTAATGTTTACGTGTCACTTTGGATAAATATGTGCTTTTAAACATTGATTACAGTGTTAATCTTTTGGTAGTTTTATGTTATGAAATGGCTGTAATGAGAAAGTACTGTGGTTAGTAAAATATTTGGACATAAGTATAAGTAGTTTCGTTTGCCCACAGAATATTTTCTGGCATAAATAAATGAATGTCACTATGTATGTGGCTTAATAACTCTTAAACCATCCGACCAATCTCGATCAAATTTCCAACATAAATAAGGTTCGGGAATGGGATGTTTGTTTTTTTTATCTCACTCTGACTGTACGACTTAGGTGGGGAGGGTGGGGGGAGATAATTACAAATGATCGAAAACTGACCCATATTAATGTTGAATCCATAGTTTTTGGGGTCGTTGAGACTTTCTATGCTGTTTAAATCCAAATTCAGCCCTACAACTGGGAGGAAGGGAAGGGGGATATATAAAAATAAAGGAAAATGACCGATATTAGTGTCGAATCTATAGTTTTCGGGGTCTCTGAGACGAACAGTGACACTTCCGATGCCGTTTAAGTCCAAATCCAGCCCCGCAACTTAGGGGACGGAGGATATATATAAATGAGTTGCGCATTTAAAGATTTTATTTTGACCCAACGAAGCGGGTAATCAATATACATACTGATCAAGATTGCTGTCTCTGCTTGATGTTCCATCTATTAATGGATCATTTTTCAAGTATAACAAAACTGACTTAGAAGAAGGTAGTTCTTAACCGTGAAAACTGTATTGTTCAGCAATGTTTCTTACTTCAAATAATAATAATAATAATAATAATTTACTAGTCCTTAGATATATGCATACGTACACTAAAGGAAAATTTACAGCAGTTTCACTCCAGCGCAGCAGTTACCAGACTTTACACTTTCAATGTTACAAGATCTCAACTATGTATATTGTTGTTCTTTATAGATTCGTTAAGATGGAGACAAGATGTATCAGTAGCAGAACAGTCAGCTCTGGCGCAATGGATTTCTGGTTCGATCCATGACATATGAATTTGTGACGGGAAACCTGTCCGTGGGTTTTATTGATATTCTCGCGTTTCCTTCCAAGTTCTTATTCGGCCTATTTTTTTTTCACAATCATTGAATTCCATTAATTATCCTATTTTAGCCTAAATAACATACTCCTGGAATACAAAACTAGAACATTCATTTAGTTTTATTCTTTAAAATGAATTAAGGTGTAACTTAGTAGGGTTTCAAGAATGCTAAAAATTCATGGTACATACAAACACTAAATTTACCAGAAATTTTCTACGTTAATAGAAAACTCCGAGCTTTAAAAACATTAATCAATGTGGAAAATCATAAACATATGATACTTAAAGCAAGAGAGAAACAGGTAGGATGCTGTGTCATGGTAGTTTACAGCAATGTCTTTCTCATCTTTAAAAGACGCTCATACTCTTAAAATAAACTCTACATTAAACAGCTTGTAATTGTACTGTAACAAAATAACTATTCGAAAAAAAAAGAAAAAAATAAATGAAGAGAGAGAGAGAGAGAGAGAGAAATTTAATTAGAAGTATGATTGTGTTCTCTAAATACTTACATTTTTTGTAATGCATGTAATGTTTGGAAGAAAAGCTATTTTTATAATATATTGGGGCTTTCAGACCACAAAAGATTCAAGTCCAATTACCAAAAGTCGTGAGAAAAAGAGACAAAATTTGTACGCTACGTTTAAATTCGTGGAAAAGTGAAAACTGTTTCTTACATTAAGAGTTATTTGCAATATCTGCACATGCATTTTTTGAGCACTGAAAGGAACTTCCGGTAGAGATCTCAATGTCCAGAAACCAAAAGTAGACTCGAATCCCTTGTGCACTGAGCGCCCCATATCTTGATTCCAATAAGAACGTTCCCTCAACAGAGAATATTTTATCGCAAAGAATTATTTCCATGTGATTTCTAAATATTTATTGCATGATTACTTTGTATTGTATTCATCTCCACTCGATGTATTTATAGAGAACAACTGAGTTAACGAGAGACATGGGTTCTGTTAGAAATATTTCTCCATTTCCATGTTCTAGGAAAACGTGATTGAAGAAACAGATGTAAAGAATAATTACATACACGGAAATGTGAAATACTGGTTTATTTCATCGAAAGAGATCAGTGCTATTTGAGAATAAAATTAAAGCACACTTTTTCCCCCTCGTATAAACATGTCCGTCGTATTTCCCTGAAACCAATTTTGGCTGTATTGATCGCTCGTAAATGAATACGATAGTAATGAACCTACAACGTAATATTATTTTCATTTGGAAACCTCAGTAAAATTATAATTATTTCCTTACAAATTTATTTTTGTTGTGAACTTCTCGAAACGCACTCGTACGGAACAATTTTGTTCGTATTTTATAAATCAATATACCATTGATAAATCTTGAATAAAGTTATTTTTATTGTTTTTTTTTTTCGGAAGAATGATGATGGATAATTCTCGCGTGTGTCATACTAATAGGTTTATATATGTGTATGAGGGACGACGTCCCTCGGCGAGTACACTATCCGGGGAGAGGGAAGAAAGAAAAAAAATGGGGCCTATGACCTATAAGTAAGGTACTACACCGGTATTTGCCTGGTGAGAATGAGGAAAACTCAGGAAAAGCCTCACTCAGAATGGCTGGCCTAAAGAAAACCTTTTTATACTTTTATCGACCGACTGTCCCCACCGGGAATTGAACCTGGGACCATCTCACAAACTAGAACGATATTCATAGCGCCGTGGTGGCTCAGTGGTAGAGCGTTCACCCCTGGCGTATGGTGTCCTTGGTTCGATCCCAGTTTGCACCAATTGAACTTTGTGGTGGACAAACACCGTGTGTATGGATTTTCTCCGGGTTGCACCAATTGAACTTTGTGGTGGACAAACACCGTGTGTACGGATTTTCTCCGGGTTCTTCCGTTTTCTCCCACTTTCTTCATTCCACAATTTCCATTTATTTCTCATCATCACCGTCCTCTTTAGCCTAACGGGCATAACTGTGGGACGTAAAATGCAAAGATTTCATAGAATGGTATTAATGGTAGTGCAACATATCATTATTATTATTATTATTATTATTTAGAAAATTGACCGAAAAACAAAAGATCACTTATGTAGGAAATTACACTTTCACAACTAAGTTAGTGCGTTTTTTTTTTGTTTTTTTTCATTTCTCAAAAGAATGTTATATACAATATGATGAAGCACTTAGGAGATATATTGTTTTTACCATTTTGTCAATGTTATATTTTCAATACATTTCAACAGTACAGTGATATACAGTTTTTGTCTACTTGAAACGGCGCATGAATAAATAAATAAATAAATAAATAGATGAAAAGCAACTATAACCCCTGCAAAACGGTTGTCCCGTTCCTCAGTGATTATTAAGAATATGTAAAGCATTCGGGAAGAAACAAACTGAAAATGGACGGTGTGTTGCATAATCCATCATTTTGGTTGACAACGCTATCACGGTGAATTCACATTTCGTTTTCCATGCTAGGAGCTCCGTCTTCCGCGCATTTTCTAACGTCATTCTGTGTCGCGATGGATCTAGAATTCTGAAACCATATTGGCAAAATTCTATGGTGCGAAAATCTAAGTAAGCACGTGAGTATATCTTTCTCAGCTACTTTTCAGCAGCATTTGATAGTAAGTGATACATCAATATTTCTCTTTTTATGTAACTATAAACTGTTTCTTTCAAAATGAATCTCAATATATTATGTTTATTAACATAACTGACACGATGATATTCACTAAAGAGTTGATAATATACAATCCGAGGACAATAAAGTAATAAATCAATTGCAAGTAATAAATCATCCGAGTCTTCCATTTAAAAAGTTTAATGAATGTAGTTCTAACTTTCTATAAATGTGATTAAAAAATATGTTTCTAGATATAGTATTGAAGAGCAATGTAAACTTATACGATACGTTTGTTAGTCATATGTAGCATAGAACGATCTTTATATGTGTTAGTTGTTAAATATCATGTCATAGGAACAGATTGCAAAATTTTATGTCGCTTTACAAAGAAATGTTGTAAAGTTGAACACTGCATCGGCTCTAGTCGTACAAGGTTTTGTAGTGCTTCAGTAACTCAGAAAACCTATGCCCAAGCGTTTATAAATTATGTCAACAATATTAAAATCCGATTACTTATCGACAATAGTATTTTAAAGAATAAGAAATAAAAGAAATTTTCCCGGTAAATAGTTTACCCTATATAGTTTTTCCCTATCAATTACCAAGTTATTAACATCGTATTTATTCTAAAAGTATTTTTAAAACACCCAACTTTTCTTTTGCTGTGATTCGAAAGTCGCCACTGGGAAATCTATAGGTTGTATAAAAATAGTGGCAACAATGTTCTCAGATAAGATGGCTATGCCTCAGCACTGTAAACGATCCTGAGCTGATAGAGGTTTGCGAGGCAATAAAATGTGGCGAGTGGTAACGGATGTACTTTATTGAGTCAAAAGAAGCGGTATTGTAGAGGACGAAAATGGGTGAGCAATAATACGAGGCGTGTTCGGAAAATAACCTCCAAATGCCCACTGTACGTGAAATAGTGTGGCCAGCGCTGCCATCTTCGCACAGACGTGCAAGGAAGATCAGTCTGCATCCAGCCGTAGTAGAGTGAAGGTTGTCTGATCACTAGTTCCACTTCTGCAGCGTCTCAAAATGTGTGCTGCAATAGAAAATCCCGACAAGTGCGAGGTGCTATCTATTATAGACCCTACATTTTCTTACGGCAGCAACTATTCATCGGGAACTTTGAGCCGCGTATGGACGAAGTGTGATGAGTGAAGGAATTGTTCGCGAATGGTTTCGTTCATATAAAAATAGTCGAACAAACATACATGACGAAGAGAGGAATGGCAGGCCATCAGTGGTCACTGATGAACTTGTTCAGAAAATTGATGGAAAACTCGTGAAAATTGACTTTCCACCCAGCGATTATAATCTCTTCATGCATATAAAAAGTGGCTTGGATCTAAGCGCTTTGGTAATGATGAGGAGCTGAAAGATGCGGCCACAGGCTGGCCCAAGGCACAGTCGCGAGATTTGTATGCTGATGAAATTTCTAAGCTATAGTGCAGAGATATGGAAACTATGTTGAAAAATAGAGGGAAGAAGTAGTTTTCAGAAGTATATAATACATTTTTCTTATTTACTTTGGTGTTTCATTTCTTAACCAATCAGAGGTTGATTTCCGAACGGTCCTCGTATGTTTCGGAAAGGCAAGCGACATTCCTGGATGAAGATTGAGTGGTATGTGGCACAATGCACATCAATGTTTTCATGGACTTCGTGACATTTTCGCTAAAATTAAAGAACCACTTCGCAGGAAAAAACTACTACAAAAGAGAGGCTATTATGCATAAATCCAGGTACAAATCATAACAATGTTATGATTATGTTTTGTCCAGCCCTTGTAATCTAAGATCAGTAAGGATTTCATTAAAGTCCTAAGTGTGTCAACAGAATTTGGCTACGTTTAAACACATGATGTGAAAAAGAAAACGGCGAGACACTCATACAGTAAAAATATTTCAATGAAACGGCATTAGTGTGTATAATGATTTGTACAAATTTTTGAAAAACCTTACTTTACAAGGATAATTTACTCTATTTTACCTCACTTTCTTTTTTTTTCTTTTCACAAATTGAGTTGAGTTGTTGAGTTGATTTTAGTTTAGCGTCCCTTTCAGCAGCGAGGCCATATGAGACGTGGATCTACTGATTAACGTGGAATCCGAACCACATGAGCTCCCGCCGGGTTTTCATAAATTGACCATATTATATATGTATATTAGCTCTCTCATGACAACTTGGTTAGCGAGCTCGGCTCCGATTCCTAATCGATATATAATGTGTGTGTTTATACCAAATTAACTGAATAATTCCTACCAATCTATTACTAAAATAGTTTTGTTGGAGTAAATATGTATTGTCTGATCGAACAGACACATTGTATGTTCATTCAAAATAGCAGTTATATAATGATCGGTGACACTTTATGAGTTATTCTTTTTCTTATCATACTTTGTATTTAACTTTGTATGAAGAATATTCCATAGTGACTCATTTCGTGTTTTCTTGCTGAACTTAATGAAACTGCTAATAATTTGCAACACTTATGAACATCATTCACCTATTTAGGTTGCATGATTGATTTGATTTTAACGTCCCTTTCAGCAGCGAGGCTATATGAGAGGTGGACCTACTGATTAACGTGGGATCCGAACCACGTGATCACTGGGAATCTAACTTGGGACTCTCACTCCAAAGGCGTGCACGCTAACCGCTTAGCCATGACTGAGATCTCCTATTTGTATTATGTATGTCCACATCACTTGAGTGTGAAAGAAAAAAAAAAACTTTTCTAATAACTTGAGTATCAGAGACATGATAAAACTTCTGATTTCCAGTATTCATTTTGCCTTGTGTTCTTCATTTGTTGCGATGAAGTCAACCATAATAGCTCCTAAGAGGCTTCAAAATTAAACAATGCCGTTAGTGAACTCTAAAAGTTTGGAATGTTCCTCCGCTGAGAACAATATAAGATGGTCAAAAGTCATTGTGATCAACTTGGGAATCATTCAAAAGAACAAAATGAGAGAAAAAAATGTGAATCTGGACAGTAAATGTTAATATTACGTTCTGTAGATAAAAGCACAGACGAAGCCGTACGCTCTGTGCGTAATTATGGAGAGAAAATGATATTTAATAACCATATTGTCTTCATTTACTTTATACTTGGGACATAGTTCCTGCGTGTGTTTGATTCATTTCCGAAATTTAAAAAAAAAATACTGTAAAGAGGAAAAGTTTCATTATCGGACGTAATTTTCTACTACGTTGATATGTTGACACATTTTAAGACAGTAGGAATTATGAATTGCCAACTTACGCTTCTATAAATTAGCTTTTCATAGACTAGTTTGCAAAATAATGCGCCCAATTTCAAACGTAATAGCCTGCGAAATCATGGGAAGCTAATTTCCATGTTGCTCATCATCTGACTTGGAAATGCTTAGAAGTCTCGTTACAAACAAAATGTTGAATAAAATAAAATCTTTAGTATCTGCAACCAGATGTTAGCAATAGGTGTTAAATTGTTGGCTTAGGTACGAGACTTAACAATGCCTCAAAGAAAACGTTGCGTGGTGTTAGGTCTCATGATTTCTGTCGCTAATTTCGGTTATGTCTTCGAGTTTGAATTAAATTTCCACAATGTGGACGCGCTGAATACAAATTTTTGATTTTAATTTAAGTTTTAGTTTATCGTCCCCTTCAGCAGTGAGGCTATATGAGAGATTTTCCTACAGTTTAACATCCGAACCGCATGATCCCTCACTTGGAAACAAACCTGGGTCTTCCACGCCAAAGACGCGGACGCTAACTGCTTAGTCACAAGGGAGTTCTTGAATACAAATTAATACTATTAATTTATTTATTTATTTAATTATTTTGGGAAAAAGAAGAGTAGAAGTGGATGACTCATCATCGCCCAGGCCACACTACTGTAAGCATTAAAATGAAATTTGGAGATAATACTCTTCTTGTCACGGAAGTAAAGGATTTGGAAGAATTTTTGGAAATATTCGTCATAAGGGGTTAAAGGGGGTTCAAACTTTCTCTGAAAAATAATGTATCTCACGTATTTCAAAAGTTAGAGAGATGAAACTCGGGATATGAACTCATGATTAAGAATAAGGAAACACTTGTTTCAGAGTTTACGAAAATTCCGTTCGAGAAGAGAGAAACAGGAACATTTATAAGATACTCAAATTTTCCTCTGTTTAATCAGAAAATACTAAATGTGAGGATTACATTAAGTCGGAGATATAAAATATAGTTTTCATAATTTTAATTTAAAAACAAGGAAACATGTATTTCAGCGTTTCTGAAAATTACACTTCAAACGGAATAAGAGATCAACTTTAATCATATTGAAATTTCCCTTTGCTTATTCACAAATTACGAAATGTGAAGATTCGGTTACGTTGGAGATGTAAAATTTGATATAGTGAGTACCTCAAAGCTCTCTTGATAGTAAAAAATGGCAGACCGAAGCGCCGCCGAAAACCACTTGGCCAAGTTTTTCGACGATAAACCACAGAAGTTCTACTGCGATGAAATTATGAAGTTACCCGGAAAATGGCAAAGGTCGTAAATAATAATGATCAATATGTACTTGATTAAAATTGGTTTTCAATAAAGATTTTTTTGTTCAAAAATGTACCAAAAACCGCGGAGATTTTCTCTTTGACCTTTTTCATAAACTCTTGAATAAAAATAAGAAAATCCATTTTTCAGCGTTTTCTAAAATTCTGCTCCTAAGAGGGAAGACTTAGGCTATTTCTATAACATCCAAATTTTTCTTCGTCTATTGAGAAAGCACGACCGACTAAGGAAACATATTGTTATTTTTTCTTATTTTAACCTAGCGAAGCGGATAATTACTTTCAATAATTAATTACTTTCAATAGTGATATATTAATACAACGCTATTATATTATCTATCTATACATATGTTCCAAATATATCTAAAGATCAGTCTATTTTTTCATGGCCATGCATTTGAGATAATGTCTTAGGGGAACAACTTGCTACTGTTTTAGTGTATTTTAATGGCATATACCTCAGTTTTGTATAATAACAGTAGATTAGTATATAGTCTGACAAATCATACCGACATTTATGCGTGAACTAATAAATATGAAGTAATGTTATAATTTTGCACAAAATTTGTACGTACGTATTACATGCAACATAGCTTGAAGTTTTACGATTGGTGCAGCCACTGTCTGTACTGTAGTGAATAAATTAGTTTTCTTTTTTTAATTGTAAAACTAAAATGTATCAATATTATTTCCTTTTTCTGTAGATTCTGATACCAGCTCTCAAGAAGGAAGCGGAACAGAAGAGAAATCGTCGACATTGTAGTGACAAAGATCTTCAAGATCAAACCTTCACTGGAGATAGCAGAATGGCAGACAAGTATGAGGAAAGAAATTGAGGGCGCCCGAGTTTCAGCTCGGACATTCAAATTTCCACAAACAAGGAAAACTGACCCACAACCATGTGCCCCACATCTGCAGTACAAAAGGACGGCCTACACTACTGGCCTGAATTTGTAGAAGTAAGAGGGAGGTGTAAGAATGAAAACTACAAAGGTGTACTAAAAGTCAAGTGAGTAGTAGAAAATGGATCGATCTGGAACAGTATCAATCAATTCACGAGCCCCTGGGAAATTGAGCACCTTGCACCGTGAGCCCACGGTCTTTTACGACCTCCATTTTAGGGGTGAATTTGTTCCCTTTTATGACCACATTTTAGGGGGTGTATTCGTTCCCTTTTACGAGCACTTTTTAGGGGTGAACTCGTTCCCTTTTATGAGCATATTTTTCAACCCTTATTTTAACATAGCATAGCATACATGGAGACTATGAACACACACAACAGAACAGATAATACATAACACACAAAGGTGTATTCATTCTCTTTTATGAGCACTTTTTAAAGGGTGTACTAGTTCTCTTTTACGACCTCCATTTTAGGAGTTAACTCGTTCCCTTTTATGAGCATATTTTTCAACCCCTACGAACACATAACACTACGTAACACACAGCAGAGCAGATAACACATAAGAGTACCTAACAGAACAAGGGTGAACTCGTTCAACCCCTATTTTAACATAGCAGAGCTAATAAAAGAGCATGGCTTATTTTCCAACCCTTATTTTAACATAGCAGAAATTACACTGAGACTATGAACACATAGCAGAACATAAGACTACATATCATTCCCTTTTATGAGCATATTTTTCAACCCTTATTTTAACATAGCAGAAATTACACTGAGACTATGAACACACAGCAGAATAGATAATACATAGCACAGCTAATAAAAGAACATGGCTTAGTTTCCAACCCCTATTTTACCATAGCAGAAATTACACTGAGACTATAAACACATAGAAGAGACTACGTAACATAGCAAGGGTGGACTCGTTCCCTTTTATGAGCACATTTTTCAACCCCTATTTTAACATAACAGAAATGACTTAAGAATACGTAACATAGCAGATAACCCATTCCAACCCCTATTTTAACATAACAGAAATAACATAAGAATACATAACTCATTCCAACCCTTATTTTAACATAACGAGCAAAGATTACAATCGAACACCCCACGGTCTACAGATAATCATTTTAGAGGATGTATTCATTCATTCTCTTTGATGACCATTTTTTCCACCCCTAATTGAAATTACTTAGGAGAGCAGATAATACATAAGATTCGTTCCCTTTTATGAACACTTTTTAGGGAGTGAACTCGTTCCCTTTTATGAGCATATTTTCAACCCCTATTTGAACATTTTAACATAGCAGAAATGACATAAGCATGTCCTCAAACTACTGACCATCGTGAACAAAGGTCAAACTCAAAAACAAAACAACATATCGAGGTGCTGTTTCCACATTTAGTAAAATTCCAAAATAATGACCATCGAGGTCAAAGGTCAAAACTCGAAAACGGAGCCACATACTCAGGTGCTGTTTCCACATTTAGTAATTGGTCATCAACTACTACAAGTTCCAAAATAGTGGCCATCGAGGTCAAAGGTCAACATACTTAAAACCTAATCACTCGAAAATGGATCCACATATTGAGGTGCTGTTTCCACATTTAGCAATTGGTCATCAGGTACTAGTTCCAAAATAGTGGTCATCGAGGTCAAAGGTCAACATACTTAAAACCTAATAACTCGAAAATGGATCCACATATTGAGATAGAGTTTCCATATTTAGTAATTGGTCATCAACTGCTACATGTCCCAAAATTAGTGGTCATCGAGGTCAAAGGTCAAAATACTTAAAACCCAATAACTCCAAAACGAAGCAACGTATTGAAGTGCTGTTTCCACATTTAGTAATTGGTCATCAAATACTACAAGTTCCAAAATAGTGACCATCGACGTCAAAGGTCAAAATACTTAAAACCTAATAACTCAGAAACGGAGCCACATATTGAGATGGTGTTTCCACATTTAGTAATTGGTCATCAACCAGTGCAAGTTCCAAAATAATGACCATCGAGGTCAAAGGTCAAAATACATAAAACCTAATAACTCGAAAATGGATCCACATATTGAGGTGCTGTTTCCACATTTAGCAATTGGTCATCAGGTACTACAAGTTCCAAAATAGTGGCCATCGAGGTCAAAGGTCAACATACTTAAAACCAAATAACTCTTAAATGGATCCACATATTGAGGTGGTTTCCAAATCTAGTAACTGGTCATCAACTACTACAAGTTCCAAAATAATGATCATCGAGGTCAAAGGTCAACATACTTAAAACCTAATAACACGAAAACTGAGCCACATATTGAGATGCTGTTTCCACATTTAGTAATCGACCACTAACTAGTACAAGTTCCAAAAATAATGACCATCGAGGATAAAGGTCAACATACTTAAAACCTAATAACTCAAAAACGGAGCCACATACTCAGGTGCTGTTTCCACATTTAGCAAGAGGTCATCAACTAGTACAAGTTCCAAAATAATGACTATCGAGGTCAAAGGTCAAAACTCGAAAACGGATCCAAGTATTGAGGTGGTGTTTTCCAAATTTGGTAATTGGCCATCAACCACTACAAGTTCCGAAAATAATGACCATCGAGGTCAAAGGTCAATCTCGTAAATGAAACCACATATTGAGATAACGTTTCCTCATTTAGTAAATTTGAGTGATCTATTCAATTTTGTACAAAGCAGAAAAAAAGTGAAGAAGGAATAAATTTGAGAACACAATTTTAACTAGCGCAGAATTTCTGTACCTTTCTGGGCTATTCAAAAGAAAGCAAATATATGCCATATTAACTAGCTGAGAATTATTTAAGCAAAACGAAGAAAGCGAACATGGACCATTTTACTCAAATTTGGATGGAGTATTTATATTTGTATGAACCAGAAAAAAATGAAGAAGGTTCAATATTTCTGTACAATTTTGTACTACCCAAATAATCACAAGAAATTCAAAGAAGGGTCATTTTATGCCTTTTTGTGCTATTCAAATAATAGAGGCAACAAATTTCAGTGGTCTATTTTATTTTTGTACCAATCAGAAGAAAAGCAAAGATATGCCATTCTCAGACTTTTATACCATTTTGTACTACTCCAACAAACGAAGGAATACCAACCAGAAAAAAAGAAGTGAAGATCAGGTGGATTATTTTCTTTTGTACCAACTGGAAAAGAGAAGAAGAGCTACTTTAACTAGCCCATTATGTACTGTTTAAACAAACGAAAATTGACCATTATGTAACTTTTGAAATACTGAAATGTTCTATTTTTGTATCAATCAGAAAAACCCGAAGAAGGATCATTTTAACAAGTTCATAATTTCGATGTTCTACTTTTTATACCAACGAGAAAAAAATGAACTAGCTGAATATACGAAAGAATAAATTTAAGTGACCTATTCAATTTTGTACCAATGCTGAAATGTCATTTTTAACTGGTTCAGAATTTTACTACTCAAATAAACAATGGAATATTTAGTTTTGTACCACCGAGAAAAAACAAAGAATATTGTACCATTTTGGAGTTTTCAAATAAACAAAGGACTTATAATTTGTGTCAACTCTAAAAAGGATCATTTTAACTAGCTGAGTATTTTATATCATTTTGTATTATTTCAACAAGCAAAAGGAAAAAGCAAAAAAGGATCATTTTAACTAGTCTAATAAACGAAGGCATAAATATGAGTGAGACCAGAGAAAAACCGAAGAAGACCCATTTTAACTAACTGAGAATTTCTGTACCTTTTTGTACTATTTAAACAAACGATGAGATGAATTTGAGTGACCTGTTTTTTGTACTAACCAGAAAAAGCGAAGAAGGTGCCTTTGTACTAGCCCAATGAACGAAAGAACAAATTTGGGTGTTCTACTTTTTTTATACCAAACAAAGAAGAACCGTTTTAACTTGCTGAGTATTTTATACCATTTTGTACTACTCAAATAAACGAAAGAATAAGCGAAAAAAGACCTTTTTAACTAGCGCAGAATTTCTGTAACGCAAAAATTAATTTGGATGGAGTAACAAGAAAGAAAGCAAAGATATGTCATAGTAACTATTTAAATAAATGAGGGGATAAATTTAAGTGATCTATTCCATTTTGTACCAAGGAGAAATGCCATTTTTATCTAGCGTAGAATTTCTAGTGCATGTTGTATTATTTAAACAAAACGAAGGGCTAAATTTGAGAAAGCGGACATGAACCATTTTACTCAAATTTGGATGGAGTATTTAGCTTTGTATGAACCAGAAAAAAAATGAAGAAGGTTCAATATTTCTTTATAATTTTGTACTACCCAAATAAACGAAATTTTTTTTTGACCAATCACAAGAAAATCAAAGAAGGGTCATTTTAACTAGCCAAGCAGAAAAAAAGGAAAGAATTAACACTTTGTACTAACCAGAAAATGAGAAGAAGGATCAGCATTCTATACTTTTTGTGCCATTTATTGGGGTGTCCTTTTTCCTTTTATACCAACGAGAACCATTTTTAACTGGCTCAGAATTTTATGCCTTTTTGTAAAATTTGTATCAAACCAGAAAAAAGCAAGGAAATACCATTTTAAATAGCTCAGCATGTTATAGCTTTTTGTGTTTTTGGTCTACCCAATTTCTTGACCATGTTGTACTATTTAAACAAACAAAGGAATAAATTTGTGTGACCTATTCACTTTTATAGCAAGCAGAAGAAGGAAAGAATACATTTGAGTGGCTTAAGCAAAGAAGGTCAATTTATACCTTTTTGTGCTTGACCTATTGAAGAATGAATAAATTTTGTTTGCAATTAAAAAAGCGGAGAAGGTCTACTTTCTGTACAAACCAGAGAAAAACAAATTTGTCTAACCTATTCACTTTTATAGCAAAGCCCCTTTTAGTTTTATACCAACCATGAAGGTCCATTATACCATTTTGTATTACTCTATTTCATTTTTGTAACAATTAGAAGAAAACAGCTCAGAATTTTAAACCTTTATGGTGTTACATTTTGTATATTTTTGTGTCATCCAGAGAACAATTCAAATTGACTCTCCCTGACAATTCAGTTGCCTGAGTCCAATGTTACTTATCTATTAAATTCTTAATATTACAGTACTACAAATTGATCCAGTTAACAGTTCAAGTTCTTCTATTCTTACACAATCAAATACATATGCTACAGTGGGCTCAGTGTTCATTTACAGAATTAAATAATTGTTTATCTTTCTCTAAAAGCATTTCTACTATTTTGTTGATATAATAATCACACTCTGTAATGTATTCATATACCAGATTAAATTTTTTCTCCACAGTATAAGTGTTCTTAATATTACAACCTTTAAAATGCTTCTTTAAATAAAGTTTATAGATTTTCTCTCTCATTTCACATTTAATTAAGATCGTCCACACCTTGTGCAATAATTCGTAATCATACTGCAGCAAACAGTTGTGATCTTTTTTGTTCTCATTATGTTTAGAACATGTTTCACATAATAATACTAAATTTGGTGTATACTCATTAAATAATTGTATAACACATGTATGACTAATACTTTCACTAGTACACCCGCACTCATTAGCTTCCAGTTCAAAACAGGTAATATTTGAAACACTGTCATCATCACTTTCCGGGAGTATTTCATCATTATATCTATTATAGCGTCTAAAATAATACACATCTTCTATTTCCTGTGTTGGATATATGATTCTCACTTTATCACGTAATTCATCTGGCAAATCGGGGTCAGACGGGTGAATTAACAGTATATGTTTTTCGTTTTCACGCTGAATTTCTTTTTCTCTAGGAGAAACATAAACAATTTCCATGCTAGTCATTTTTTCTGCTCTTCAGCAAAAACCAATCAAATAAATAATTTTATATATCTACAATAAAAACATTCTATGCATTCTCCGTGTTTAATAATATGTTTTCAAGGTAATATAACATCATGATGTATGTTCTATTATTTTCCAAATATACTCCATAAACTTATATTCCATTATAATAAAATACATAAATGCAAAAATATATATTTGTCTTTTTGAACTTAGACGAGGAAGGAATTGAATCGTTGAGCAATAGGCAGTACCGTAGGACCCACACTATACTAGCAATACAACTGTTAAATATCTGCAGCAACATGGAACTTTGAAAACTTCTCTTACTTTGATATAATCTCTTCTTCTGCTGTAATTCAAAATGGACAAGTATGCTGTTATGATTTGTCGTCATTCATCAGTTTTCTTTAGAACGCTAATTGCTATGTAGTCTGTTCTACACAATTATGACGCAATTCTGGTTGGTTAAATCTTACGTTCAAATATGTAGTTAATGACACAAAAATATACAAAATGTAACACCACAAAGGTATAAAATTCTGAGCTGTTTTCTTCTAATGTTACAAAAATGAAATAGAGTAATACAAAATGGTATAATGGACCTTCATGGTTGGTATAAAACTAAAAGGGGCTTTGCTATAAAAGTGAATAGGTTAGACAAATTTGTTTTTCTCTGGTTTGTACAGAAAGTAGACCTTCTCCGCTTTTTTAATTGCAAACAAAATTTATTCATTCTTCAATAGGTCAAGCACAAAAAGGTATAAATTGACCTTCTTTGCTTAAGCCACTCAAATGTATTCTTTCCTTCTTCTGCTTGCTATAAAAGTGAATAGGTCACACAAATTTATTCCTTTGTTTGTTTAAATAGTACAACATGGTCAAGAAATTGGGTAGACCAAAAACACAAAAAGCTATAACATGCTGAGCTATTTAAAATGGTATTTCCTTGCTTTTTTCTGGTTTGATACAAATTTTACAAAAAGGCATAAAATTCTGAGCCAGTTAAAAATGGTTCTCGTTGGTATAAAAGGAAAAAGGACACCCCAATAAATGGCACAAAAAGTATAGAATGCTGATCCTTCTTCTCATTTTCTGGTTAGTACAAAGTGTTAATTCTTTTCTTTTTTTTCTGCTTGGCTAGTCAAAATGACCCTTCTTTGATTTTCTTGTGATTGGTCAAAAATAAAATTTCGTTTATTTGGGTAGTACAAAATTATAAAGAAATATTGAACCTTCTTCATTTTTTTTCTGGTTCATACAAAGCTAAATACTCCATCCAAATTTGAGTAAAATGGTTCATGTCCGCTTTCTCAAATTTAGCCCTTCGTTTTGTTTAAATAATACAACATGCACTAGAAATTCTACGCTAGATAAAAATGGCATTTCTCCTTGGTACAAAATGGAATAGATCACTTAAATTTATCCCCTCATTTATTTAAATAGTTACTATGACATATCTTTGCTTTCTTTCTTGTTACTCCATCCAAATTAATTTTTGCGTTACAGAAATTCTGCGCTAGTTAAAAAGGTCTTTTTTCGCTTATTCTTTCGTTTATTTGAGTAGTACAAAATAGTATAAAATACTCAGCAAGTTAAAATGGTTCTTCTTTGTTTAGTATAAAAAAAGTAGAACACCCAAATTTGTTCTTTCGTTCATTGGGCTAGTACAAAGGTACCTTCTTCGCTTTTTCTGGTTAGTACAAAAAACAGGTCACTCAAATTTATCTCATCGTTTGTTAAATAGTACAAAAAGGTACAGAAATTCTCAGTTAGTTAAAATGGGTCTTCTTCGGTTTTTCTCTGGTCTCACTCATATTTATGCCTTCGTTTATTAGACTAAATTAAATTAATGATCCTTTTTTGCTTTTTCCTTTTGCTTGTTGAAACAATACAAAATGATATAAAATACTCTGCTAGTTAAAATGATCCTTTTTAGAGTTGACACAAATTATAAGTCCTTTGTTTATTTGAAAACTCCAAAATGGTACAATATTCTTTGTTTTTTCTCGGTGGTACAAAACTAAATATTCCATTGTTTATTTGAGTAGTAAAATTCTGAACCAGTTAAAAATGACATTTCAGCATTGGTACAAAATTGAATAGGTCACTTAAATTTATTCTTTCGTATATTCAGCTAGTTCATTTTTTTCTCGTTGGTATAAAAAGTAGAACATCGAAATTATGAACTTGTTAAAATGATCCTTCTTCGGGTTTTTCTGATTGATACAAAAATAGAACATTTCAGTATTTCAAAAGTTACATAATGGTCAATTTTCGTTTGTTTAAACAGTACATAATGGGCTAGTTAAAGTAGCTCTTCTTCTCTTTTCCAGTTGAAACAAAAGAAAATAATCCACCTGATCTTCACTTCTTTTTTTCTGATTGGTATTCCTTCGTTTATTGGAGTAGTACAAAATGGTATAAAAGTCTGAGAATGGCATATCTTTGCTTTTCTTCTGATTGGTACAAAAATAAAATAGACCACTGAAATTTGTTGCCTCTATTATTTGAATAGCACAAAAAGGTATAAAATGACCCTTCTTTGAATTTCTTGTGATTATTTGGGTAGTACAAAATTGTACAGAAATATTGAACCTTCTTCATTTTTTTTCTGGTTCATACAAATATAAATACTCCATCCAAATTTGAGTAAAATGGTCCATGTTCGCTTTCTTCGTTTTGCTTAAATAATTCTCAGCTAGTTAGTATGGCATATCTTTGCTTTCTTTTGAATAGCCCAGAAAGGTACAGAAATTCTGCGCTGGTTAAAATTGTGTTCTCAAATTTATTCCTTCTTCACTTTTTTCTGCTTTGTACAAAATTGAATAGATCACACAAATTTACTAAATGAGGAAACGTTATCTCAATGTGTGGTTTCATTTACGAGATTGACCTTTGACCTCGATGGTCATTATTTTTGGAACTTGTAGTGGTTGATGGCCAATTACCAAATTTGGAAAACACCACCTCAATACTTGGATCCGTTTTCGAGTTTTGACCTTTGACCTCAATAGTCATTATTTTGGAACTTGTACTAGTTGATGACCTCTTGCTAAATGTGGAAACAGCACCTGAGTATGTGGCTCCGTTTTTGAGTTATTAGGTTTTAAGTATGTTGACCTTTAACCTCGATGGTCATTATTTTTGGAACTTGTACTAGTTGGTGGTCGATTACTAAATGTGGAAACAGCATCTCAATATGTGGCTCAGTTTTCGTGTTATTAGGTGTTAAGTATGTTGACCTTTGACCTCGATGATCATTATTTTGGAACTTGTAGTTGTTGATGACCAGTTACTAGATTTGGAAACCACCTCAATATGTGGATCCATTTAAGAGTTATTTGGTTTTAAGTATGTTGACCTTTGACCTCGATGGCCACTATTTTGGAACTTGTAGTACCTGATGACCAATTGCTAAATGTGGAAACAGCACCTCAATATGTGGATCCATTTTCGAGTTATTAGGTTTTATGTATTTTGACCTTTGACCTCGATGGTCATTATTTTGGAACTTGCACTGGTTGATGACCAATTACTAAATGTGGAAACACCATCTCAATATGTGGCTCCGTTTCTGAGTTATTAGGTTTTAAGTATTTTGACCTTTGACGTCGATGGTCACTATTTTGGAACTTGTAGTATTTGATGACCAATTACTAAATGTGGAAACAGCACTTCAATACGTTGCTTCGTTTTCAAGTTATTGGGTTTTAAGTATTTTGAGTACGTATTGGGTTTTAAGTACGTATTCTTATGTCATTTCTGTTATGTTAAAATAGGGGTTGAAAAATGTGCTCATAAAAGGGAACGAGTCCACCCTTGCTATGTTACGTAGTCTCTTCTATGTGCTCATAGTCTCAGTGTAATTTCTGCTATGGTAAAATAGGGGTTGGAAACTAAGCCATGTTCTTTTATTAGCTGTGCTATGTGTTATCTATTCTGCTGTGTGTTCATAGTCTCAGTGTAATTTCTGTTATGTTAAAATAAGGGTTGAAAAATATGCTCATAAAAGGGAATGATATGCAGTCTTATGTTCTGCTATGTGTTCATAGTCTCAGTGTAATTTCTGCTATGTTAAAATAAGGGTTGGAAAATAAGCCATGCTCTTTTATTAGCTCTGCTATGTTAAAATAGGGGTTGAACGAGTTCACCCTTGTTCTGTTAGGTACTCTTATGTGTTATCTGCTCTGCTGTGTGTTACGTAGTGTTATGTGTTCGTAGGGGTTGAAAAGTATGCTCATAAAAGGAAACGAGTTCACTCCTAAAATGGAGGTCGTAAAAGAGAACTAGTACACCCTTTAAAAAGTGCTCATAAAAGAGAATGAATACACCTTTGTGTGTTATGTATTATCTGTTCTGTTGTGTGTGTTCATAGTCTCCATGTATGCTATGCTATGTTAAAATAAGGGTTGAAAAATATGCTCATAAAAGGGAACGAGTTCACCCCTAAAAAGTGCTCGTAAAAGGGAACGAATACACCCCCTAAAATGTGGTCATAAAAGGGAACAAATTCACCCCTAAAATGGAGGTCGTAAAAGACCGTGGGCTCACGGTGCAAGGTGCTCAATTTCCCAGGGGCTCGTGAATTGATTGATACTGTTCCAGATCGATCCATTTTCTACTACTCAAGTGTATAAAGTCTAATGCGTCTTGTGCTTTACTCCAACAAAAAAATGTTTCAAGGACTTTCATGTAAACTAACAAGTGTTGAAAGAAATAAATTCAAAAATAAATAAATAAATAGATAAATCCATTTGTAAACTATCATTTGACATAGTTTTATATTTATATAACTACATTAAACAAATAAGAAAATAAATCTTGTCTTTTTCTTAAAAAAAATCTTGTAATGAATAATTAATTACCTATTTACTAGTATTGCATGATGTTACCTGGAAGTCACAGCCCCTCCCTCGTAATATACATGAGGTAGGACAATGTTTCCAGTCTTAATTATTTTATACTATAAATATAAATATCTTTAGCCACCTTTTGATTTTTTCTCTTAATTACGTTAATTCATGCAATGTAGGTTTAATGACCATGCCATAAGTTACTTGCATTAAAATGCTCATCTTAAGGGGAAGAAGTGAGTTCAAAAGAGGAGAAAATCCCAACAAAAACATTTTAATAGTGTAAAAGCATAAGTTTCTATGAAGTAATGACTCTCCCTGTATCCCTGTATGTAGTGCTGAACATTGTTGCCGTCGCTAGAGGCGTTGAATTTAGCAATCTGTCTCAAAGATGATTTTAATAAATTATTAAATGCCTTATGATTTTTAAATTATTTAATTTAGCCACGCACCCTGTAGGACTGTGCGACACGTCAGTTGGGAACAACAATTCAACAAGAATGCCCACAATTAAAATCATCCCTGTCTATTAGAACAGCCTGCAGGGTATGTTTGTGTGTTACACTTTTCCTACTACTATAAAAGTGAAGCTCAAATCACTACTAGGTACTAGCACTGAACTTCCACGAAAATTTGAACCCACGAACATTAACATAGTGGATGAGCATGCTGGGCTAGTAAATGTTATTAATTCGTGAAATTATAAGAGCAAATCAGAAAGAAATGAATCATGGACACGATGTTTGTCTGCTACATAATTTTCATGTTGAAAGAGTTATAAGTCATGTAAGTGAAACTTAGATGTATGTATCAACACCCTGAATTTTACACTTTTCAGTGTAAAGATTATTTCCCAATTTTGATCCAAACAATATATGACATCAAAACGTAAGAATAAATGCAAAACGCACCAGCTCACAGTGGTTTAGAGAACGATAAAAACTGGCGAAAAGTAAAAAAAAAAGGAAGGAAAGTATCAAAAGTTTTGTAAGTCACGTGATAAAGGTTCATTGTATTCAAAACAGTGTGAAATATCAAAGTAACTCCATCCAGTCCTAGAGGGAAGTCAGAAGATTAGAAGTTTCAACGTGAAAGATTAGAAGATATGATTAGAAAGTATGCAAATAGCATTCTGTAGTTATAGATCATAAGCGTGTGCCGAATATCAATAATAGTTCCAGTGTAGAGCGGTACGATTCCTATCAATTACGAGACACAATAGTATCTGGGAAAGGTCTGGTTTCTTGGCATAGTAAGCAGCCAAAGTTCCTGGTATCACAGGAACATTACTTGATGTTACTACGTAATATTAATGCATTAATTAGTACACAATTCTTTAGCTCTAATTGTCAACCTATTCCTATTCTCCCGCTTTTATTTTCAAGATTGTCTTGTACATTTTTAGTCACAAGGAAAAATAACTGTTCATTCCAACCCAACTCTACTGGCTTAACGGCTCTGTCTAACTAGCAGGGGCGGATCCAAGGCGGACTTCTGGGAGCGGGGGTTGTAATACTGCTACTTCGAGCTACGTTTAAGAGCTCCAAACTCTGGGATGGTATTTATTTATATATAAAAAAAAGAAAGTTTCCTTTTATGGGGGTCTATCACCCCGATGGCCCCCGCCCTGGATCCGCCCCTGTGTTACAGTACCACAGAAGAGCTTGAACCTGTTTTAGGAAAGCAAACTCATACATATTATATAAAATCCACCGAAGTGGCATTTTAAAATTTGACACAATTTACGCTATATATAACTTTCTAACTAGGGATGATTCCATATCGGGACCAAGTACCTGGATAAAACCTACATATTGTCTGAAAGATCTTGTCATGAGAAGTACGAAACCGTTTTCAAATCACGGGCAAACCCACAACTTCACCCTACAAGGGGCCAGTTTGTTGCTGTTTGTGACTCTATGTATGACATACTCGACAGAAGTAAGAATGAATGTCATGAACCATAACACGTAAGCATCTGAGCTCATTACGTTCCTTTTCGGCTCGTTGCTAGAACGTGGCTCCGGCAAGGGTTTGGTAATATCACTTTGCACACAGACGTACCCATTCGGTCAGTGTTGCAACGAATTGTAAATATAATGTGGCAAATGGTTTCTCTACCACTAGACGTATATCCATGTAACGTGGAATAAACATCATTCGTCACTAGAGAAAATATATAATGGACGTATTCCTCTATCAAGGACCTCAGTTTGTCAGTGTTGCCAACCAATTGTAAAAATGAGAAGGTGTAAAACAGGTTCATATGATGAGAAATTTATACACCAACCTTGGTAGAAACATCACATGATCACTCGAAACATCACATCATATAGCAAAAAGACGTTGAGTGTAACCGTTTTCCAACCATTCTAGATTGTCAGTGTTGCCAATAAAATGTGAACATCACGATGTTGCAAGTGGTGTGCTTGCAATTGAACCAATATATAACAAATGTGACATAAGCAACATTGGACAATGGAAAACCTAGCATGGGTCACAGTCTAATAATGTTTGACAATGCTGTAGACTTCATGCATAATCTTGAATGTCCGCATTAGTTGGCAACACTGCTAAACTGGGGTGGTTGGGAGACGGGAACACTCACATTATGTTTTCCATTATCCAATGCTGCTTCTGTCACATTTGTTTTATATTCGTCCCATAGCACGCACGCCATTTGCAACATTGTGATGTTTACACTTGGTTCGCAACACTGACAACCTAAAATGGTTGGGAGATGGTCACATTCAGCGTTTTTGTGCTATAGTATCGTGCGATAGTTCTGTCAAGCTTGGTGTGTAAACGTCTTTTCGTACGGAACCTGTTTTACACCTTCTCATTTTTAGAATTGGTTGGCAACACTGACAAACTGGGGTTCTTAAGAGAGGAATACGTCCACGGTATATTTTCACTAGTGACGAATTATGTTTATGCCAAGTTACATGGATATACGTCCAGTGGTAGAGAAACCATTTGCCACATTATATTTACAATTCGTTGGCAACACTGACCAAATGGGTACGTCTGGTTGCAGAGCGATATTACCAAACTCTTGCCAGAGTCACGTTCTAGCAATGAGTTAAAAAGGATCATGATGGACTCAGGCACTTACTCGTGATGCATCGTAACATTCATTTTTACTTAGAGTCGCAAACACCAACAAATTGGCTCCTTATAGGATCAGGTTCCGGGTTTGCCCGTGATTTGAAAACGGTTTCGTACTTCTCATGTTAAGAGCTTTCAGACGATATATTGGTTTTATCCAGGTACTTGGTACCGGTATGGAATCATCCCTTGTAAGTCTGGCTGCATACTGAAAGAGAAAACGGGTCTAAACAACATTTACGTGTGATTTTCTTTCCATTGAGGTTTGTTGGAAATCAGTTTTCCGTGCATTCTCCGTAAGTCGGCCGCTCAAGCGTGTGCTCCAGAATCTTTGCAACGCCTCACAATACTTGGATCACTGTCGGACGATTACTCTCATTTCTTTGTTGCGTGGAAAAATTGCGGGGACATATTGGTTGGTGCACGCATATACCAAGACTATAACTATCTATCGTCTGTTCTCTGTGTTTTGCTGTAGACTTTGTTGTTGTAGGTGTGAAAGTACCACGCACACTGAGGGAGTAAAGAACTAAATTGCTCTGGATGAAAGTGATTCGCAACACATACTTCTACCCGTTTGCTTCCTCAGTATGTGACCATCCTAACAATTTGGACTTCTACTCTACGTTATTTCTCAACGCCTAAGGATAAGGAATGGAAATATGTTTATCGTATAATTAAAATAAACCATTCCCTCACTCATGTGGTAAAATGGAGTTGATATTTCCGTGGAGGCAAAAATTTAGTTGAAGTCGTATAGCTAATGAATGAGAACGCAAAGAGAGAGAGAAAAAATAATGCTTATCTGCAAGTTTAGGAGCCTCAATATGAAGTCCCAGTTTCAGTTTTCATGCAACTTCCGAAGTAATGAACAGAATAGCTAACTAGTGTGTTCTTTATAGTAGTCTACTACTGACAAACTACTGGGAAGCCATATTTTCTCCTGTCTTTGATATTGTTTATCAGTGCGTAATTTTACCAACTGCCAGTCACTATTGTGAAACATTGTTTCCATGTACTCATTTTTCACATTTTAAATGAATTTATTTTTCTTAATTTGCCCCTTTCAGAAAGTTATAGACCCCCTACTTGAAAATTGTCACTCAAATCAGAAATGACACTCATCATTATTTATATTAAATGGACACAGTATGTGTTTATTTAAAACATTTCTTTCTACATTAAAAAATAACTTACACACCTATTTAAACAGCATATATTCTGCCATAAGAAAGCGCGAATGTATTCCATTAATTTGAAGAATAAACGTGTAACAAAGAATTGGAACATTTTGTGTAATATTTATTTTTAAAATATGCAACTTTTTCCATGCCTAGTTTATATGTGATCTATTTCATTGCTTTTTTTTCTGATTATTTCTTTTACATAAAATAAATTCTCTTATAGTTCTTGTAGTAATTTCTTTGTGTTATTCATAGTGTGCATGTATGGATTTTATTATTATTTCTGGGTCTTGTTGATTTTTGTAAGTTTTTATGCTCAGAATTTCTCTATCTATAATGTTAGTCTTTTCTATTGCCTCTGGTATACGTTATGTGTTTGTTTTTCCCTTTTGCTATTATTTAAGCTCTGTAGTTTATTTTTTTTTCTTTAAAAAATATTTCGTTGAAATAATAGTGAGTAGGTAAGTTTCGCATGTAAATAAAATAAATTTAATTTCGATATATCGAAATCATGAAAGACGGCACATCGCATACGAGGGTACCCCAGAAACATATTTCACAGCTTGTGACCAGATTTCTTTTTGGAACAAATTGATTGAGTTTTCTCAATACCATTTGCGTGACTGCAGAATCGTTTTCGAGATACAGAATTGTACATTGTGACAAACTATTGACTTTAGAAAATGTTAAATACAATTCAAACGTGGGGCAGAATAGTGGTAATATATTGCAGCAAGGTGCTGTGATACAATTAGTGCAACGAATACATGAAATGTCAGTGACACGGAAGTGACAATGTTAGAAACCGTGAATAACATTATATTGTAAAAAAAATCATGTTATTGGATGTTTAGTGTAATTTGGCACTGCTGAACAAAGTATGGGGAACCAATAATTCTGTATTTCTAACTGTTGCTAAGACATGCACGTTGCAGATATAAGTCTTACTTAGGAAATTGGTTTCTGTTATGATTTTACTAGTAATTAACTGTCATAATTTATCTAATGAGTTTACTACCTTATCCATATTATTAGAAAATAGCATGTTTTGAGATAGACTCAATCTGAAACAATTTCCCGTTAAATCTAGGCACATTGAATTCAAGCTCTGTGTAATCCAGATATAAACTCTTATTGATAAACTCTTATTGATATAAACTCTTATTGATATAAACATGATATTGTCCCAAAAGAAATGGGGCAAATTCTCTAAAAATATTGTTTTATTAAAAATATAATTGAAACACACTTAGTGTTTTTCAAAACATATTTCTTGAGCGTCAGTGCAGAGTTTATAACGTTGCTATCACTGATTCTATTAGCACAGGAAGTGTTAATGAGATGCTTACCGAGAGTAATGCATGACAGCTGTTTGGACTTTTCGTAATTTTCCAGAAACAGTTTCCTTTGACGCTGATCTTAAGTTTCGGCAACACAAAGAAGTTTGATGTGGGCAAATCTGGACTGTACGGTAGATAGAAAAGCGTTAGCACACGTTTGAGGACAAGAAATTCCCTCACAAGCAACGGATGCGTGAGTCGGAGATTTGTCATGTTGGAGAATCTAAGTGGTTACACATAGTGATGGGTAAATTCCCGGGAAGATATTTTTCGGGAATATTCCCTGGGAAAATTCCCGGAAGATTCCCAAAAATGGGAATACTGGGTCGTATCCAGAAGTAGTAGAACTGATTTTTTCTTTCGCGCTCAGAACAATGTAGGGGGGCTGCAAGGACGGATGTTATGGAGGGGAGCCTTGGTAACAGGTGTCGAACGGCGGCAGTCGCCTGCGTGTGTTAGCTGAGTGTGGACAACTGTGTTAGTGACCTCCTGTTGTGACGCCTCGTCGTCAGTTGCAATGGAGCGAAATTTGGAGCAGCGGTACGCCATCAAGTTTTGCGTCAAACTGGTAAAATCAGAGACCGAAACCAAGGACATGCTTACGCAGGCCTACAAGGAGGACACCATGAGCCGTTCCTCGATATTTGAGTGGCACAAGTTGTTTCGGGAGGGGAGAGAGCTCATCGACGAAATCGATGTTGATTGCATTTTTTGACCGTCGTGGCATTGTCCATAAGGAGTTTGTACGTCCTGGACAGAGTGTAAATGCAAGATTTTACCTCAAAGTGCTCACACGGCTGCGAAATCGGATCACACGCGTGCGACCAGTCCTGGTGGGGAAATGGAATCTCTACCATGACAACGGCGGATGGATTGTGAGGGATCTCCTGACCAAATTCGGCGTTTCCACGTTGCCTCACTCCCCCTACAGCCCTGAAGTGGCACCGCCGGACTTCTTCCTACTCCCCTGTATCAAGAGGCAGCTCAAGGGGCATCGTTTCGACTCGGTAGATGTGGTCCAAGCGGCGACAACGAGGGCGCTGAACGGCATCCCGGAGGACGACTTCCAGGAGGCCTTCGCGACCTGGAAGGCCCGCTACCAGAAGTGTGTGAATGCCCAAGGGACCTATTTTAAAGAATATTAAGTCGATGTACCAAAATGTGCATTAACTTTTAAAAAAAAATCAGTCCTACTACTTTTGGATACAACCCTGTATTCTGGGAATTTATGTACAAACAAAGTAAATTGCATACTATTACTATAGTATGATTTCAAAATTCGTTTTCATCACACATCACAAACTTGTTACTGTTATCTCCAGAGAATTATTTAAAATTATATTCTTAACGGTATTATGTTATTTTATTAATATTTTATATCATTTAGAGACTACGCATAAACGCATGTTTACTTACAATATGTTTTACGCGAATAAATATGTAGAAAAAAAACATTTGGTATAGAAGTCCATGTAGTTACACCGCTAAACAGTTCAAATTTATACGTAAGTGGATTTTCTAAGCTTAACTCTACTATTAGTATATTATAATGATATTAAATGTTTAAATGTTGTAAACAAATTGGGTTGGTAACTGACGGAAAACATACGTTGTCTCTCGAAAAATTCGTAAGATTGCCAGCGTATGGGATGACACATATGCAGAATGTTGATCTGAGGTACACTGTGCTTTGTAACTGTGTGGTGTCCTCCCATCTCGCCTAATCCGATCTTGCCCAACGATTTATCAGCCATGGGGTCCCGGGTTGAAACCCTGCTCCCGCCAAGTGAACTTTGTGGTGGACAAACACCGTGTGCGTGGGTTCTCTGGGTCCTCCCGTTTCCTCCCACTTTCTTCATTCCACCATTTCATTCATTTCTCATAATCACCGTCTCCTTTAGCCTAACCGGCATAACCGTGGGACGTAAAACTCAAAGATTTCATTTCATTTCATTTTTTATCAGCCACTGATGTCTACAAGATAAGAATATATGTTATTTTAGGCGAGATAGGAATTCCCATCTTGCCTAATCCCATCTCGCCTAAAATGGCGGTAAGACGCAAGGAGGGAACTTCTGCAGTAAAAAGGGAATTCCTGAACTAGCATTTTAACCACCAACGCTAAGAAATTGTGAAATCATACGCACATTTCAGAAAAGAAATACTCCATTTATTAATTTTTCGGACATAAGAAAATCAAATCTAGTTTCATTATATTTCAATCAATATTGAAAATATCTCTATTTTATATTCTGTTAACTTTCCACCGCGTATACTTCTGCAAGTAAGTCACAGCCATGTTTAGAACAATCTCATAAAAAATATCTGCTTGTTTCATATAGGCTATCAGCAGCACAATTCATTACAAGTATATACTGTAGGTTGTTTGAAACCAACACCGACAATGTTTGGAAGCTGATTCCTGACACTAAAATAGGACAAAAAGTGTAGACCATCCTGGGTGCACAAATGCTTTTGACGCTATGACCAGCCGAAAATCTGTCGGAAAAATGCAAAAGCAGCCATAACTTGAGGACAAAATGTAGGATCGAAGTCTAGTAAAAGGGAATGCTCATTATTTTTAGTCGTATATTTCATTATGCACAATTAGATGTGGTGCAGGGGCGGCGCAAGGATGATCCCCAAAGAAATTGAAGAATTCCTGGGATATTTTATCAAAAGTTCACTGAGGAAAACTGGCTAAAATCGTGTACATTACGTCAATGAACAAAAATCGTGCTGTATTGTCCAAGTTAGAAAAACTGTTAGAATTCACAAAAATAAGAGACACGCATGTTTGGTTAATCTAGTTTGCCTCAGAGCAGAATAAATTCTCCGAGGGGGAACTGCCTTTCCGATAGACATATTCTCTGAATGTATGACATCGTTTTTTTGGAAAATACTGAAATATTTATGTTGCATGGGAGAGCACAGCTTTTGTAAGTGTAATTGTTAAGAATGTGTTGTATTTTATAACCAATCCATTACTTTATTCCCTCTCTTATCTTTCTTCCTTTTCTTTTTTTCATTGTTTTTTTTTTTAATTTTAGAATGTATCCTTAGTGTATTTACATTCCTGAACTAATTCACTATTGGACTTACTATCATACGAACTTCTAACTTTATTATAATTCCTATATGTTAACTGACTGTCTTTTCCGTCTTACTCTTATTAAGTTCCCCTAGTACAAGTTTCATACACACGTTTCGTTCGCGCTGCCCCTCCACTTTTCATGCCATAATACGTTTGCGATACCTTGAATTAGGTAAAAGTTAAGAATCAGTGACAACACCAGAGGGGAATAAGAAAACGAGCGTCCGTTCCGTGTGGCAACGCCTGCCCCCCGCAGACAAATTGTATTATGATATAGGTGAAATAATATAAAATTACCCTTTTCGTATACAAAAATTTGCTGTCCCAATTTGTTTCTGTCCCTCCGCTTGACCCCCACCCAATTAATTAAAACTGGCGTCGTTACTGTTAAGAATCTTTCAGTGAGTTCCTCTATCAATTTCATCCTAATTTAAAATAATTTTCTCTGAATATCTTATAGATTAAGAAATAATTACTGACTCAATGAAGCAATCACTGAAGCAGTTTAGTTCACTATTGTTGACTACGTAGGTGTTGTAGGAATTACTTTAAAACGCCTATTTAATTGTAATGTGAAATATCCTAATATGAAGGGTGCTCAATACATATCCTCCTATATTATAATGAGCTTATCAGATATGAATTGAAATAATCTATGCTATTTTTCGACGCACTATCCTGCCACTACATTTTCTTTTTACATGGCTATGAGCCTCTTTACTTAGTTATTGTAGAATTATTTTCCCCGTTCCTTCACACTATAGAAAATTGAGTGAACATTTCTTGCCCATAATATGACTAATAATGTTAAAAGACTCACAAATGGAATTTTGTTCTTACCTTTATCATTTTTGCAATCAACTTTAGTTCTCAGGCTTTCTAAAATTATGAGCCCCATACACTCCTTCTTCCTTACAAATAATAACAACAATAATACAACGTATTAAAAACTATCTTAACGGTGACCCATCGACAAAGTGTAAGCAACCCCTGGAAAATGAAATGAAATATTTCAGTTTAACGGTCCATGATTATGCTCTTCAGGCTAAGGGAGAAAATGGTTAAGGCAACTGAATGATGGCGGAGAATAACATTTAAACATTATGGAATTCATATAATTTCAGTTCTTCCTCCAAAGCCAATTCTGTACTGAGACAAAGCAGATCAATCAAATATGTGTATATTTCCTCTTTCGAATTCTAATTATGTTCTTGTAACTTGGACGATGTTCCAAGACTTTTGTTAGTTGAAATATCGTATTTTATTTTATTGTAGTTAATTTGTCTCAGTTAACGCTTGATAAATGATCCTAGGAATTCGTCGATTTCTTTCGGGTGACTCTTGCACCACCTCTGTAAAACATCGAGTTGTGCATTAATGGAAGCTACGGCTAAAAATAAGGGACATTCACTTTCCTCCAACTTTGATTCGACATTTTCCCTCGAGTTATAGCTGTTTCTTGCATTTTTCTGACAGATTTTCGGCTGGTCATAGCACCAAAAGGAAGCATTTGTGCACCCAGATTGGTCTATACTTTTTGTCTTATCTTGGTGTCAGGAATCAGCTCCCAAACTTTGTCGGTGTGGAACATCCTGCATATTTCTATCATGTTTCTGATTAGCTTCTGTTTGCCAATATCCTTCCAGTATTCCCAAAACAAACCAAAGGCAAACTAAATTCACTAAATCGCCTTCTCCCATGTTTTCTTGTTGTATAGTACTTATTATATATTTATATTGTAGTTAACAGAGATTGACAATATTGATTGACATATCTGTTTAAAATTCTAGTAGAGGAATTTCCTATTTAGTGCAGAAATTCCCTCCTTCCATATTTCCGCCATTTTAGGCGAGATGGGAATTCCCATCTCGCCTAAATGGCTAACATTCGTATCTTTTTAGATTCCTATGGCTGATAAATCATTAGGCGAGATGGAATGGAATCAACTGTGTTCTTACTGTGTACTATTAAATCTCTAATTTAAGCAGATATGCTATTTCGAACAATATACTCGGTGTACAAAACTACGCCAACAAAGCTTGGTACATAAATGCACACATAAAAGGAAAGCTATTCATTAGTTTTGAGGGGCAGGCTTTTAACCGACCTTTTTGCGATATTCTATTTACATTCGGTTAAGTTACAATAATAACATTTAATTTAGACAGTATTGCCGATCGATCGTCAGCGAGTGAAGGCGGGTTAGTGCCTCGCAAGGCAGGTTGTATTCTGTCTTCGACAATTTTGGCCCCATTACTAAACTGTTACCGGTATTAAAGGAAGGAAACAAATCCTATTTAACACAGGTCCGGAAACACCAGTACTAATAAAACATCCTGTTAAGCAAACCTAATTTTGATATGTAAACATTACATTTTCAAAGTATGTGTACTTACGACTACAGGGATTTCACTATTTAATATGTGATTCTTTCCAGAGAGAGAAATTCGAATCAGAGACAGCAAGCAGACCGACATCCATTACTGATGGTGGTTCGGGGTGTATTGATAGTACTTCACCTCTATCTCTACAGGATTTCTAGATTATGAACTTTTTTCATCATTTATAAATTACTACTTTGTTACTTTCTAGTGCAAATGGAAATGAAAATTTAAAAATCATATTAATAACTAGTTATATAAAATATAGTCAACGAATTTCATTTTTTAACCTTCAAATTATTTAAAACCTAGAAGTAAATGATAATAAATGAAAATAAAGCAATTAGTCATAAGGTTCTTATAATTTGGAAAGTAAGTAAATAAATGAAAATAAATTCCTTCCTGGGAATTTATATGCCAGGAAAAAAACCCGGGAATATTCCCATTTTTATTTTCCTTCCCAGCGGGAATATTCCCATTACCCGTTACTAGTTGTACAAAATCCAAAAACTTCATGATAAGTCTCGACAAATTTATCACACATTAAAATCTCCAATAATGATATTATGCAAATCTCATTTTAGCAAGTCTGTCATATATCTAACTTAGCTCACATTCAAACGCCGTTCAGATATCAACGAAGACTTCGTTTTAGCTTCATTTTCTCCATTCCTGGACCTCACTGCCCCCCCCACTCTCGGAAAGTTGTTCTTCCTCCACGTCTTCTTACCCTTCTTTGAACATCTTCCATGGGCAAAGTTAGGAACTGTCTCCTGAGGGAGCAGACCTTTTGTCTGCTGGGAGCACGGTAAATACAAATGAGAATTGAAGGATCTTATAGGTGGCATTTTTATTTTTTGTCAAAAGTTCAGGGCAATGCCCCCCCTATGCTTCCCCCAATAGCTCCGCCTATGCTTATACCATGTGTACACTTATGCTCCCACTCCTCCTGATCGGCCCTACTCAACCTTCTACCATAGCTTTCGAAACGGACACCGTACAACTTTTCGCATGTATCGTACTTTAACACTGAAGGTGGCATTTCATTGCTAGAAGAGAATGATCAAATACCTTTAAGAATATGTTATTGTGCTTGATAATAGTTATAGTATTAGAGCATCCCATAATAACTTATTTAATGTCTTCTTAACAGTTCTACTTTCGAAAGCAAGGTACATATAAAACTGTATAATCTAATATGAATAAAAGAAAGAGTTTGTTTGTGTGTTTGTCTGTCTGTCTGTGTGCGGCCTGCGGACCAGACGAATGGACCGAGAGTTACCAAATTTCGGTCATGGGCACCTTGGTCCAAGCTCCAGATCAAGACGAAATGTTTCTTTTTTTTCAAATTTCGAACCAGAGGGGTCTCAGGGGGGCGTTTATCGGGACCGGTCTGAGGTCTGGGCTGACAGTTACCAAATTTTGGTCATGGGTACCTTGGTCCAAGCCCCAGGCCAAAACGAAGCTTTTTTTTTTTCAAAATTCCAGCCAGGAGGGTCTCAGGAGGGCGTTTACCGGGGCATGTAAAAGTAGTAGAAAATGACTAATATTAGTGTCGAATTCATAGTTTTCGCGGTCACTGAGATCAATGGTGAAACTTCGATCGCATTTACCCCATTCGGCTGCGGACCTGGGGTCACCAGGAGGAGAATACCGAGACATGTAAAAGCAATCCAAAATGACCGATATTAGTGTCAAGTCCATAGTTTTCGCGGTCGCTGAGATCAATGGTGACACTTCCAGTTACGATGATTTGCAAATTCAGCTACCATTGTATGCGGGCCGGGGGTCAGTGGGGGAGGCGATACCGAGACATGAAAAAATAGCCCAAAATGACCGATATTAGTGTCAAATCCATAGTTTACGCGGCCGCTGAAATGAATGGTGGTACTCTCACAGGCATTGGCTTCTAAATACAGCCCCCATGCAAAGAATGGGTATATTCAGCTAGTTAATTTAATATTTTTAGTGTTTCACATATAAAGCTCTTTTCCTACACCGAACCACATGCTTATGCTGTTTCTACAGCTCCCTTGCAGCTACGTAGATAGCGTAAGCGCCTTTGGCGCGGGAGATCGGTGAGAGCTCATGTAGTTTGGATCTACGCTAAGCTCTAAGTCTAAGCTTCCTATAGCCTCGTTGGTGAAAGAGACGCTAAACTCAAAATTAAGTCAAACAGCCGCCAATTCAAATCATGGTGTTGTACAACTTTTTCAGTTATTCGTGTCAACTATACAAGGTAAATGTTATATGTGTCTTCTGGCACTTTCTTCTTCATCTGTTAGTCAAAAGAGAGGACACAACTAGTTCCAAAATCCTAAAATACAATTTAAATTGTTAGATGATTTTCGGATAGGATATTAGTCAAAATATAATCTAAATACGCACATGAATCGTTGAAGACATTTATTACTTTTATCTTCCAGCTTTTGGAAACCAAGAAAACAAACCCAAACAAAATAAAACAACAACAACAACAAGAAAACTAGGGATTTCTAAGGCATAAATTTCTAAGTAAACATGATGACAATGTACTCACCAACCTATGTACCACGGTTTTGTTCCATCCCTCATATGCGCTCGATCTTCGCTCATATTAAATACTTCCTTCAATTGCGTAAATTCTGTCTCATATGGAAAAAACTGACATCCAAGTTGAAGACTCCAGTACTCCAAACTTTGTTCGTAGACGTTTTTGAAGAATTCGAAGCTAAATACGTGTTGAGCTGTCCAGTTTTCCATTGCGTCTGTGACCACTACTGGACGACCAGTGTATGCATATCTACATACGAAAAAAGTAAGAAAAAATTATTCTAACTTAATTATAATAGGAAACTGTTGAATAAAGTATGTATAAAACTAGTTTAACCCTACAATGCATGATTTTCTTTTAATTTTCTGTGAAAAAGTAGTTTTGCAACAAAAAAAAAGTGAGTAACGGAAGTAACGGTACGATTAATAGTGCCATCTATCCGGAAACTGTGACAACTAGCTTAGAACGTTCCCACTCTAGTTCAACATACATTAGCAATACATACCGTTATGTAGGAAAGCACATTTATTTACCGCTATGACCCATATCTGTTGCACTATGCATTGTAGGGTTAGTGTCCTTTTCATCTCAATGAAATTACGTTCTTTGATTTCAAGGGCAGCTCTATAATGTAGTCCCAAAGTTTTGTGCCTTCTTATTCAATTTGAGTAAAATTATACATTCTTTAAATTGACACTTCTTATTGAATACGAATGAACAATACCCAAATAAAAATATATAGTTATTTTAATATGGAGTCTGCAACTTTTGGTTGGCATTTGTGAGAAAGAGTATAGAGAAAATTCCACTAAATTCCTCCTACGAAAGGGAAACCACACTAGACATGGAGTTGGTGGACGCGGGTGGTGGCGTTAGAAAGGTCCGGATTCTCTGAGCACAGTAGTGATGTCAGAAATCGGGCCCCGGCCATGAGGCCTCATAAATGGGATCCCGAATTTTTGGGACCGGGTCCCTTCTATACACCTATTAAACATAGAGTTGTTATACGAGGGTAATGGCTTTGGAAAGTTCGGAGTAGTCTAAGCATAGTGGTAATATCAGATATCGGACCCTTACCTCAAAAATCCGGAAATGGAATCCCGAAAATTTAGACTCGGGTCCATTATATTTTTCTTTTAAGCATGGACTTGATGGAAATGGGTGGTGGCGTTGGAAAGATCATGGTCTCTTGAGCACTATGGTTTTGTCAGAAATCATGTCCGGGCCCTGACATTTTGGGTTGTGTTGTAAATCTTTGCTGTATGTGGTTTAATCTCAATACCTGATTGCGTGAGATAAAACCATCAATTCAGTTATATATGGGGTTTGGATCCCACGTTAAGCTGTAGACCCACGTCTCATATAGCCTTTTTACAGGAAGCTAAAGTCCAATGCAACCAAGAAACGTAAAGTTCTGTTTTCCAAATAGCGCTGTTAGTTAATTACATATTTCAAATCTGCATGTCAAATGAAAATTTACATACCACATTTATTATTCAATGTTGCAAACAAAGAATTCTACAGTATCACAAACATACAAATTGTGAAGGCCTCTGCAACAGTAATAACACGATTCAGATAGATGAGGCAATTCATACCTACGACGTATAAATCTAGGATGCTATGACCATAGTATGACAAATATCGAATTAATAGGAACAAAGTTACAAAGGATTAAAAACTTGACCGTTTAGGAAGCTTTGTTTCGAAAAGTGTTTAATTATCACATCTGTGGACTTCAAAATGTGAATGTTTGTGATGCTTAACATATTTGATTTGCAAGTATTGAATAATAAATGTGAAACTGTTAGCCTTCGTAACATCAAAATTGAAATATGGAATAATTTGATGTAATGCGATTTGAAATACAAAAAAAAAAAAATCAATGCAACTTTATGTCGGGCTAGCGATACTGCTAATTTGGTGATTTTACGTCAAACGTAGTACGCCAAACGACTTTCTCCTCTTAATATTTGCTTCACACAAAATTTTAGAGCTTTTTTATCCATTAGTTGAGAAATTACAAGTGTGAGTCACGTTAACTAGTCAACCCTATGCCTTATAAAACATCGGCAATATATGAAATAAAATTAAAAGGGAATGTTTTGTTTACAGTCATGCGGAGAAAAATCTTTCAGCATGATATCTAATTATTAAGCATTTAAGGACCCAAAAATATATGTTCTAGCTTTAGAAACTTTGCGAAACTCTTCAAATTTTACCGCAACTACCTATTACAATTAAGACCGTCACTGAGTAGAAATGACAGATCTTTTTGCTGCTTCAAAGGAAACACTTCAGTTTAAAAATATGTACATATTTTAGGTAACGATACTACCAATACACATATTACTATTAAAATTACTAATATATATGATTGGAACTTCTAAACAATCCATGGTCTATGTACAGTAAATAAATTCTCAGAAAGAAATATTTCAGACTATCATTTTCAAAGTAACATAATGTGAAGATTCCAATATATATATATATATATATATATATATATATATATATATATATATATATATATATATTTGAACAGACTGCCTCATAACAATAAAAAATACAAATAAAAGATGCCTCAGGGAATAAACCATGTAAAAAAGAATCAACACTTCAAAATAAATTTGTGTGAAGCCATTGAAAACTCAGACATGCAGTTAACTCAATGAAAGTTGAAACTAATTAATTTTCTTTTACAAACAGCAAATCATCAAAGCCTGAGTGAAAATTGAGCTCCCTTTAGTACTTTTTTAATGTTTTGTGAAATGTTTGATCCATTTGTGTTTTCCATTGCACATGATACTGAAAACAGATGCAGTGGTGCGGTAAACATCTCATATAACAACGATGCTGTTTTTTTATTGATAATTAATTCGAATTCGTGTGCTTATGTTATCGTTTTTTTCTGCAAATAAAATGCAATTACCATTTTCATTAGCTACTTATTAAGAGATGAAACCGTGGTGGCTAAATTACGTTGTCTTTTCGGTTACCTCATTTATGTGGTTAATCATTTTGTAGTTACAACAAGGGAGAAATTTATGACGTTAGCAAAACAAAAAAAAAAAAAAAAAAAATTGAATTGAAACTTTTAATATTTTTGCATGATGAAAAACCTCCTCGATCTGAAAATATGTCATGCTTGAATGATAGACTATTCATAAACCGCGTATAAAATCGATCCCAAGAACAATGCATAATAAATTGAATTTTAATTCGTCAAACACAGTGGATTTTGTGATTTAATCTTTGAAACATGGAAAATGCGAAATTATTCAACATCGTATAGCCTTAAATAAACAAGAAATTACTAGAAAAATAAAATATTATGTTATTTATAATAGCGTGACAACAAATACTAATTTTAGTAGAAAAGCCAACTTAATGTTCTTGATGAATCCAGAAAGGTTAAACTTCTTGCCTTATTGAACTTGAATTATAGTTAAGTGAAAAATTGCTATTCTGTGTTTCATAACAATGTTTAGTCTTATGTGGAAAGCTTAGGAGATTTTTGAATATGAGATATGAAGTGACAGAGCAAGGGGTAGAAAATTCGAATAACTTAAAAAAATAAATGCTCTGGAGAGATTCAGTTGCAGTACTCGCTTTCCAGTAAGAGACGGTAGTAAGAGAACGTCTTTAAAATTCAAAAGTAAAGTAAATTTCTCCACCAAAGCCATGTCTCTCTGCTATTGAGGTTGCTTTAAAACACTGCCATTTCTTTCATTACTAAAGCTTAAGCTAAATGCATTCCTTAAAAAGCAGCGGTAACAGAATAAAAGACGGTAATAAACGAAGCAAACACTATTGTCATTTCATATTGTATACTACTTTAAGATGTATTTTATTTGATTGGTTTATGCAAGGCCGTAACTTGTGGGGGGTAGGAGCCAACTGCCCCCAAGGAACCTTTCCGCCGTTCGAGGGGGCCCATTTTAAGAAAAAAGTTTCTTACTCAATATATGATACTTACAGGTTCACTACATTCCATAAACAAAACAGCACACAAAAATGAGTCGTGGGTCCATTTCGGTTAAAAGAAATCTACTATTAAGGACCCTAGAAATAATATTTATTGGCATGGCTTTGAGAATTGTCAATATTGTCCCCTTAATTAGTTTGTCATATATGGAACGGGCACAGGTGCGTAACTAACAGCCCCGTAGACCTTGCCATGCGGGAGGGCCCACAAAGAGTAAGACAAAAATGGAAAGAAGGAGCCTATTTCCGAATTTTGCGGGAGATCCCACGCGATCTTAGTTACGCCACTGAATGGACCCATTATCCCATTTAAATAGAACTGAAAATCATTTAAGGGGCCTCTGCTGCCTCATCATCTGAACCATATATATTTCCAAGGATGAAGTATAAATATAATCTGGTCCCTATTTCAGTGAAGCTCCCTACTATGATGCCCTCCGCAATTATTAAACATGTTTATTAAGGATTAATCGTGGCAAACACATGCCTACAGTTTAACTTATAATAATTGTTTTATAAATAAAAAAATAGAGTACCGGTAAATGCCTGTTCTTACCCAGAAAAATAATGGCCCGGGTTTGTGTTAATTGAATTGTATTGATAGCAGTGCATTCGTGTCAGAGGCTTAAAAGAAGATATTACTTCACTAAATTCTCGTGTTTCAACAAAGCGACAAAGTGTCTAATGCATGGTTATGTTTGCGATCTAACGCTCGATAAAGAGGTTATCGAAGCTGAACAGCGATTTCGTTCAGAACTTAAGAACAAGACTTCCAGTCCCTATACAAAAAGAATTATGCAAGTTGTAGTTAAAACTGGATGAGGATAGACGGAGCACAGGGTAAGTTGAACGGAGTTTAAACTTTACTATATTCACCTAGTGCATATTAACCCTTTATTTGGCACTGTTGTTCTCAAGCAACATCTCATTCTGTTGCGTGCATATTATCTGCACGAATTATAATTTCAGTGATAATTTAATTGGTATTATTGCTTTCATACAATATTCATATATATGCGGGTCGTTTCTTTAGATACTTCTAATCTTCTTCAGCAGGGGATAGTCAAATGTAGTACAACAGGGGCTTTATCTCCTGCGATCCGCGAAAGTTCTTTGTTTTCTCTTTTTATTTGTGATTTCTTGCTCTGTAGGAAATATTTCAACGAAATTGTTGCTAATTACTGAGAATATTCTTATGATATTTGACCATAATAGGGTAATGCTGTTCTGTAGCGACACATAAGCCCTATTTTGTGGCAATGTTGGTTTGAAATAAACATCCTGTATTTTGTAACCAAAGTACAAAAAATACTTTAAAAAATACGAAATTATGATCAGGAGAAGACATGGTTCAACCATAAAGGCAAACTAAATATTTTAAATAATGCTATCAATGCTTGCCAATTAAAGAGTTAAATTCAATTATCCACTGTATGATTATTTTTCTGCAAAATTTTCTTCGATAGATTATTGAATTATGTAGAACCCCTATCGATGTGTTGCAATTCATTGTTAGAAATGATATGACGGACATATTTCTAAATGTTTGCGATGTGTGCTGATCTTTTAAGTATCCGAGTAACAGTTGCACCATGTGGAAGAAGTTTCGGCAAATTAAGGTTAATAAAAAGTTACTTGAGAGTTTCTATGTCAGAAGAAAGACTCAATTCGCTTGCACTTCTGCCAATAGAATCCCAAATTGCCAAAAAACTGGAGTACGATGATGTTATCAATTCCTTTGCCGAGGTAAAAGCAAGAAAAATTAATATTTAAACGAAACAAATTTGACTAACTTCTCATATTCATTGTGTTGTACTCTTACTTATGTTAAATATATGAGGGAACATGTATGAATCTTTTAATTTTAGCATGATCTATTTATTGCTTTAGAACTAGAAAAAAAAACTTTTTCTAAGGGGGGATATATATATTAAAACTTGTTCCCCAAGAGAAAACTCTAAGCTACGGTGCTGGGTTTATGTAATGTGTTTTTCGATTATAAAAACTTCAATGTATCATTTCTTCAATTTCTTGAGTTTAGTGGTAACACTAGATTGGAAACTATGTGAAATGACAATCTTACACAAGAAATGAATGCATCAAATAAAGTACCTATAAAGAATATATTAAATATGGGAAATAAAATTAAAATACAGACTTAGACCCAGCCTAATTTCTGTGGATGTTAAACCATTTACAGGGATATGTATTCAATGCGCACTGCTTTTAGATTCGAGCGTTAAGAAGATATATGTTGAGATTTCATCGAATTTACATGTGTCGTGAACTATATATGCCAAACAAGTTGTTTTTCGACATCTGATCCAATCTTTTTTAATATTTTTTTTTTCATATTAGCGCATCATTGAAGTCAAATATGTGATCTAAATGCAAAAATGTATATTAATAGAAATAACTACAACGACTAGAGAGCATTTCTCCTCACTTGTCAAATGGCTAGCGCACGAGTGTTTCATTCAGGAGGTCATGGGTTCGACTTCGTAAAGAAATGAATATTTTACATACTACTACATGCTTAGACTTTAGCTTGGTACGTTTTTTATGCATGACAAACGAAAACTAAATTTAAGCATATGAATTTTAGAATTTAAATCCAGAAGGGGAATTTCAGCCCGGAGGAATGAGGGGAAAATTAATTATTGCAGTATCAGAGGAAAATGGAATTTTGTTGAACCATTGGACACAGAGGCACGACTTTTGTATATGTTATATTTTGATACGATGGATACAAATATCGCATTAATCTGTACAGGTTCAAAATATACCGTTCCAAAGGTCGCAAGCTATAATCTAAGATTATTACCTGTTTTCTTTGAACCGTGTCACTTAAAGCCAGAAAATGGGTAATATGCATGGTGTCAAAAAGTTCGTGTAGTCACTAAGAAGGTGACAAACTACGAACTCTTCAGACATGCATTTTATAGATAGGGCATTGTATATTAACAATGTAGATTCTAGATTCGTTAGAACAAATCTTTCTTTCGTTTTTACATGTTTCTTTTTACAGGTAAATCATTGAATGTGCGATGATAGGGTCATTAAGGGAAATCAGATCCATGAAAAGATTAAAGATATCTATGGGCTATGAAAATTTATTCTGAGGTGGTATCCAAGTGGAAACTACAATTCCAAACTGGACACACGACCACCGCGGGTGCCTCTAGATCTGGAAAACCATCCTTCACTGATGATAGCGCCTTGATGAAAAAATTTGAGATCATAATGGGATACAAGACGATAATCACTGAAAATGTTATGTATGCAATAGGTATGAGTTATGGGCTGAATGGAATATCATCACAACCAGCTGCATCTTCAGAAAGTGTCAGAACGGTGAATGCCATGACTGCTCATATCTTTCTAGAAGAGAAATCGCGAGGACGCTGCAAGAGAAATGTAGCATCGCTGTAAGGTAGATGAAGAGGACTTTTTCTTGTCACTAGTGGCTATGGATGAAAGTTGGGTTTATCTTTATGACTCAGAAACAAAGGAATTGAGCAAACAATGCATACACTCCTCCTCCCTCCCCCCTTAAAAGGAACAACTGGAGAAGTTTACTGCCAAGGTCATGCTTTCCGTTTTATGGGACTGTGAAGGTGTCATCATGACATATTGCTTACCATAACTAACTAACTAACTCTATGGCCTATGAAACCCGGAGGTTCAATGCCGCGTTTATAAAAGCTCTCCACTGACTTCTATCCTTAGCTAACTGCATCCAGTTTCTATTTGGTATTCCAATCTCTGCGAGATCCATCTTAATATTGTCTTCCCATCTGCGCCTAGGTCCTCCTAATGGTCGTTTTCCGATTGGTCTTCCAGGCAAGACTTTGAAAGCGTTTCTACTTTCTTCCATCCTAGCTACATGACCCGCCCACCTAAGCCTCCTAGACTTAACGACCCTAACAATGTTGGGTAGACCATATAAATTATGTAGTTCCTCGTTATGAAGTTTCCGCCATTCCCCATTACCGTTCCTCTTGGGTCCGAATATTCGTCTCAGGATCTTGTTCTCAAATACTTTCAGTCTATGTTCTTCCCTCAGAGTAAGTGACCATGTTTCGCAGCCATACAGTATTGGAGAAGTTTATTGCTTACCATAGGGGAAAACTATTACTAGTACTAGAGAAACTGAAGAAGAGATGTCGTAAACTGGTCACAAAATTGGTGCTGCTATTGGCAGACAATGAACCAGCTCATTCGGCTCATGATGAAGGCAGTGGAATTAGGATATGAGATATTGCTCTACTTCTCATACTCACCGGACTTAGCCCCAAGTGACTTCTTTATCTTAACAAAATGAAACATCCACTCAGAGGACGCTATTTTCACAATAGAGATGACTCCATTTCTGAGGTTGAACTGTGGTTTCAAATCCGAACTGCAGATTTTGCGAAACTGCCTCACGGAAAGTGAAGAACAGCTGGTAAAAGTACGTACGTCGCTAGGCACGGTGACTACGTAGAGAATGACTAATGCCATCATGGTGTCAAAGGTCTCTAGAGTGAATTTATTCTAGGTGCTTGTACGATCTTTTAATACCCTCTTGCATGATTGTTCTTTGATACGCATAATACTAATTGGAACAAAGTTTCCTAGTGCTCACTTTGCTCCATTCTTACCCGAAAACCGCATTTCGATTGCCATCTTCTTCTTCTTAATTTTTTTTCATGATTTGAACCAAATTTTGCAAAACTAAGATTAAAGATACAGAAGTGCTGTCTTTCCTAGGATGGATTTTTATCAGAGTTATGTAAGGAGCTATAACAGACCAGCTTTTATGAAAAAAAAAAAAAAAAAAACTTTCACTTTTATGACTTTTTAAATTGATTTTCTTGTTCAATTATCAAGTTTGTTCAATTTTCTTTTTCAGTTTTCCTGTATTGGATTTTATAATTAAAAAGATGTCTTTATAACATTCACTACTTATAAGTACTATGTTCTGTGAAGAACTACCTTGATTGATTTTCAAACTCGAATTGCATGGGTAGCCAGCAAGTGTAAGTTATGCAAACCAGCACATTGCAAAGTGTCGTTTCTGTTACCTAATTACCTTACTAAGTGCCTGAAAACTATACATCTTCTCATATGTGTTTCATATGTTGCGTAAATGCAAACTGATAACCAAGAAGAAATCATCATCATCATCATATATATTCTGCCATTATTGTCATGCTGCTTGCTGCAACTGAGAAACTTCCATGTCCCATGGTCTTCCGCTAGCATCTTCGTCCTCACGTACGATTTTTCTGCTTTGATGTCGTCCATTAATAGCAGTCTCATTCGCCCCTTTCCTATATATCATGCCACCCTACTCTCCAACAGGTCCCTCATGATACAATTCTTTCTTGCCAATGTTCCAACCAGTTTTTCTTCCTCTTTTTAGTAATATCTAAAATTGTTATTTTCTCATTCTCTAAGACACTCTCGTTCGTTTTACGTTCGACGCAGGTAATTCTCTCCATTCTTCTCCATACCCACATTTCGAAAACTTCCAGTCATTTTTCATCATTTTTTCGTAATGTCCATGTTTCTGACCAATGCAATACAATACTCCACACGAAACATTTTATGAGTATTTTTCTCAACTCCTTATTCAAGCTACCGCAAAATAGTATAGGTACTAGCTATGCTATTCAACGCAACTTATTGATATTTTATTGGTATTATTGGTATATTACGTATATTATGATACTAATATAAAACGTCCTTTCGCAACAAAGATAAATGTATAATAAATAACATATTTTTATTTTACTTTCAGCAGTTAATTGCAGGAAAAAATGTAATCAAGAAATGTGCACTATTAATTATTTGCTTTTATTTGAAACCACTTTTACTAATGCATACGACGAATATAAAAATATTTGAAAACAAGATTATGAAACGAATATTCGGACCAAAGAAGAACGGGAGTGGGGAATGGTGGAAACTTCATAACGAGGAACTACGTAATTTATACGGTTTATCAAACATTGTTAGGATCATCAAGTCTAGGAGGCTTAGGTGGGCAGGTCATGTAGCTAGGATGGAAGAAAGTAGAAACGCTTTCAAAGTCTTGACTAGAAAACCAATCAGAAAACGGCCATTAGGAAGATCTAGGCTCAGATGGGAGGGCAATAATAAGATGGATCTCGCAGAAATAGGAATGCAATGTAGATACTGGATCCAGTTGGCTAAGGATAGAAGTCAGTAGAGAGATTTTGTGAACGCAGCATTGAACATCCCGGTTCCATTGAGTTATTAGTTAGTTAGTTACAACCAATATAAAGTTGCTTCCGAGCAACTAAAGCGTGACTAATGCATTAATATCACAAAGCTGAAATAGAAAAACGTACCATTACATATATGACAACATAAATATATAAAATGTGTATTCAGAACAATAAATCATTAGAAACATCTACAAAATAACACAGTTGAAGATAAATAAACGTATAACATGGCATATATAAGCTTTAAATGACATTAACAAGAAAGAATAACACCTTGAAGACAGCATCTGAGGAAGAAGGTTTATATAATACAAGAAGGAGTTGCATATGGAACATTCAGATTTTATTTCTTCCCGTCCCGATCACAGAAAATAATGCCATTTTATATAAAAGTAGAAAATTAGATGTTTTACAGTGTATTTTCATCAATTAAATTAATTACTGAGTTTTATTGTAGAAACATGATATCATTTTTAGATTCTTATTCACGGAATAAATTAATGATGGAGGATTACTAAGAAGCAAGTCCATTCTATAGAAAATGACGAAATTGAACGTCAAACTCCTAACTATTTTACTACGTTTAAAAGCAAAGGATAATCCTGTATTGATGAAACCGTCGCACAATAAGTACTGGATATCCTACAATATTATTAACGTTTCAAGGGGGTCCAAAGATTAAACATATAAAGATCGCTAGATTTCATTGAACTCTACAAAATGGTACGGCTGAGTGTAGATTCTCATACGGTTATCAAGTAAATTGATGAAAAACAAGTTTATTTATTTATTTTGTAAGCGTAAGAATGTTGTACGTTAAGCTGAAACTGATACCGATGTATACGCTATTCAAGTTTTTCATTATGTCATTAGCAACACGACAGTATACAGCAGGGGCACACTCATAGGGGTCTACAGGATACAGATTCCCCAAACTTGGTAACTCGACATATAGGGTAAATGAAAGTATGTTCGCCATGCTGGGAAATTCACCATATTTGTGGTTTTTGTAATCGTAAAAAAAATATGGGTTGGAAACACTCATTAATGCCACTAAAAAATCAAGTAATATGTGCCTTACTTGCACTGACATTTGCAATGTGGTGAACAAACTAACAAGCAAGCAGTACAATTTCTAATGAGCAGTCACGTCGAAACGGACGACAAAGAAAGGCGCAGAATTACAGTAATACGTTGGAAATTCTCATTTTTTGTAAGTTAAGAATTATATTCAGTCTGGTGTGTATTGATAACGTAACCATAAGCTGTAACGATGTTGTGAAAATATTTTTGCTTTGAAAATCGTGCATTTCTTTTGACTGTATATGCAGGTGAGTTCTCCAGAATAACGTAGAATGTGGCGAATTTGGAATTTATGGCGAATGCGGAGGTCCAAAAACTCGGAAGAACATGTGTACGACAACAAAATATAGAACAAGCAAAGTGTGGGGAAACAGGATTCCACACACAACAACAGTAAGTTTACAACTTCAAGCAGTGAACAATATCAAGACAGGAACCAAAGTTCAGTGGCTTCTTAGAAAGCAGGATGTAATGGAATAAAGAAAAGAGTAGGGAAAGCTAAACGGATCAAGTCAATATTTTGTGGTGACTGTGGAGAGGATAACTTCAATTCCAAAGGTACAAAAAGTGGATTGGTACCAGTGCTTAATTTGGCTAAGTTGGTTTTATGCGGACTGCAACAAAGATTCAATAAAATGGTGTAGTTTGTGCACAATGTGAGATAATGGTGACGCACTTACTTCCGATTCAGAATCTGATTAACAGAGCATTTGTTAAGGTCGTATGCACGTGTAGATCTGTCGTATGCGCTTACTTTTGTAATGTTTCAATTGTATCCTTTGAAACATGGTAATTATGCATGCTTGTATTGCATTTTCAGGAGTTTTTTGTGTTCTATGGTAATTATGGCTCTTTTACGTGTTGTTGTCTTTGGCAGCTGGTTTTTTACTCAAAGTGACATTAACATGATATATAAAGTGTATAGCACGTGATGGGAAGTTTGCCACTTTTTCTCATTCTCGTATTTTTAATATTATGGTATAAGTGTGAGTAAAACAGTGTTTATTTTATTTTCCTCATAATCTACAATAACTACTTTATGTATAGTATAAATGTTGTCCTTCTCCCCTGATTCGTTTAGAAGACAATACATAAATAAATAAATGACTTTTTTCGAACTTTCCATCAGTTACCCTATATCTACCCTTTCTTTATAAAACCATATTTGTTTAGCAGAGAAATAATTGATGTAACGTGAAGATCTCATATTTCACTTGTATTGCTCTTTCATTTTTTACAAACCAATCTAGTTCTATCATTTTTGCTGAGAGTAAAGGTTACAATGCTAGACTATTACTTAGAGGCCTCTGTGGTTCAGTGGTAGAGCGTTCACTTCTAATGCGTGGGGTTCCTGGCTCAATCCCAGATCGCGGGAAGTGAACTTTGTGTTGGACAAACACCATGTGCATGGGTTTCCTCGGTGTTTTTTTTTTTTTCGTTTCTCACCACATCACTCCCTTCATTTCTCATCATCACAGTCTCCTTTAGCCTAGCCGGCATAAAAGTGGCACGTGAAACTGCAAGATTTCTTTTACTTGACAACTGCTTATCATTTTTTTTTTCGGGTGTAGAATAGCAATGGTTCAATATCACATAGACGTATTGCCTTGTAATATTTGACACCCCGAAACTTAGGACCTCTCCCAGTAAACAATCGTGGATACATTAAGAACAAAACGTACGTGCGGAACGTAAAATCATAGGTTACATTCCTACGTCCTGTAGTTTTTGAACTTAAAGTAAAACCTTATATAACATCCTGCAGTAAACATATAACTGAAAACGTATGTTTTATACGTATTTTCCGTACGAAAGAAAGAACTGTATATAGGTAGTCAGGATCTCACATACAGATGGACGTATATAACATATAGCTGACATATGCCATATAACGAATACTGTTAGATGTCAGATAGCCTGCAGCGACATGACGTAACATCTAAGCGGGAAAACGGCAGTGCGTACGTAGTATATACAATATATAACGTATGCTCCGTACAAATTTCCGTAGCAAACGTAAGAATTTCGTATATTTGTACAATATACTGTTGTCCAGATAACATATTTTTCTCATCGTACAGTATGGTTAAAGAAATATACCCTAAAGCTATGATCTAATTTTCTACTTTAATTTTTATTTGACTATGTTATTGTCCAAAGGCATACATATCAATCGATAGAGCGCATTCAAATGAACAAAATGGCATGCTTGAATGTGAATTACCGTGCGTTTTTTTTTTCTTTTAGAAAACCCTGACATCTTAATTGTTATGGCATTAAGATGTACGTCAATCGAAGCCAATCTGGTAAAGCACAAAATTTTGTTCTACAAAAATTTTAGGAATGGCCCAAAAAATTTATCAAAAGATTATTATCGTGGCCAATAATTAGTTTCTGGATCAGGGGCCACAAATTTTTGAACGGCCCCTAAATCGGGTTTTCGTGGTTTCTACGGAATAAGCAGATCATACTGAGTTAAGTGATAGTTTGGGTTTGGCTACATTATATGTAGTTTTTCACATATAAAGCGTTATCTTTTTTTATACATTGAAATGAATACATATATTGTTGAAATACATCTTTCGGATTGTTTGTGCATAGAGCTAATATGAAATGAAATGAAATCTTTGAGTTTTACGTACCACGGTTATGCCGGTTAGGCTAAAGGAGACGGTGATTATGAGAAATGAATGAAATGGTGGAATGAAGAAAGTGGGAGGAAACGGGAGAACCCCGAGCAAACCCACACACACAGTGTTTGTCCACCTCAAAGTTCACTTGGCAGGGGCCGGGATCGAACCCGGTACCCCAAGCACCAAAGGTGAACGCTCTGCCACTGAGCCACCGCGGCCCCACTAAAGCTAATATGGTTGTCAGTCAACGTCAACAAATACATTTTGTAAAGTTAAACTTGTTTGTAATTTTCTGTTACTCATTATTGTTTACATCTGTGCTACCAAAGTGACTAAGTAATTTGTGCTTTTAGAGATTGAAAATAGTGAAAAGTTCGTCGCCACTAAAAATTTTGTCAGTATACTTTTATCGTTAGGTATCTTGTTAAACATATCCTTTGCATCTAATTTGTTTATATTAGGGTATTCGTTCTATGGTAAAGAATGCGGATGATAACTAGAAATAATAGTTATAGGTAAATTCTTTGAACAGTGTTAACGTGTGGAAAAAAAAAAAACGAGAGAACTATAATGTCATCCATTACTAGTTCGCATATACTGGAGTGAAGCCTGTGTATTAGAAGAAAGCATTTTATATGTGTGCAAAACAAGTACGAGATGATATCTAATTCTCTAAACACAAAGTAAGCAGCTAACCACTTTGGCTAAGCGGTTAGCGTACGCGCCTTTGGCGTGTATGGCCCGGGTTTGATTCCTGGCGGGAGCTCATGTGGTTGGGATTCCACGTTAATCAGTAGGTCCACGTCTCATATAACCTCACTGGTGAACGGGATGTTAAACTCAAAATCAACTCAACTCAATACAAAGTAAGCAGTTAGTTCAAATCTCTAATTTAATAACTACTATCAGTTCTGGTGAACAAACAAATTAACGTGTTTTGAACATGGCATACCTTATCACTGGAAGCTGAAGTGAGTTTATGATAGGAAACATAAAGGACAAATTTATTTTTAAAAATATCTATGCTTCTGTTGAATAAAGAATTTATTCCACTACAATAATGTGTCTTTTACAGCGTATATGGAAGTCATTTTGAACTGAGAGACAAGTGCTACAAAGTGTGCTGCTTTTTCATCTTGCATGTTCCTTTAAAAAAAGAAATATCGATAACTATCATCTGATGCTTTCGTCACATCAAAACACAGAATAATGAACGAACAGAATTTCATATAGAAGACAAAACGAAATGCCAAAATAACTTTCAGAAATTGGTTATAGACTTTGGAAAGGATACAATAACCCACTATAGCTTACCCCCTTCCACTATCCTTTTCCCACTCTCATTCTAGATACATCAGCAAAGAATGAAGGCTACTGCTATCGGATTCAATGACCCCCTCCGACCATCACACACCAAATGTTCTTGATAAGGGTCCTCCCTCTCCCTCCCCATTAGACCATAGCCACCAGTCCTATTACAGTTCCTGTCTATCGTCATTCACTAAATGGAAATCGTGTTTCTCATTACGAACCAGTTCAATAAAAACACGACATTCCTCATACTATCAGAGTGTGGTCGAAACACACCAAGGAAGCGCTGAATCGTTTTAATCGATCGGAAAATAGCTCATTCAAAAAGTGCTCCAGCGGCGGGAATTTTCATTTCACCCTCGCTTCTCGCTCCGTTCACTATACATGAACTTTGTTTCAATGCATTACCATTGAGAGATAATTTTTTTGTTTATGTTTAATTCTCAAGGGAGCAGTGTTTTATTTCACTGCAATGAAGTCATATATGCACACAAACACAAACACACACACACGCACGCACACACACACACACACACACACACACATGTATATATACTGCACTTGAATATATGTAAGTCACGAGGTAGTTACAAAACTGTACACCAAGTTGGTGGAAGAACTTCACACAATAGTGGAGAAAAATAATTGTGTAGTCTGCGCGAAACACACTAAAGTGTTACGTGACAATGTTCCTTCCTAGAAAGGCACAAATTAAATATACCTGCTAACTGAATTTACTGTTCTTCAAACGAAAATTGCGGTAAACGTAACAAACTATGGTTTAACTTTTCATGGTATAAAATATAAATTATGTAATGCGTAACTTACGAAGATCTCTATTTTCTTCCCTCATATTTCTTTAATAGTTATATCTAGGCATTACTGGAGCAAAGGTCTCTACCAAATTTTCACACATCTACTGCATTTTCCGATTTTTCCTTGCACAACATGCACTAAATGAGGAGCTAATGCATAAACCACGATAGTACTACGCTCTTTATCACACAATTCTTTGTAATAGAATCGTATATTGCATTATATGTGTCGCAAACGTCCATTGCTAGCACGAACAGAATATTCCCGCCGTTTATTTCCACCTTTTTCGCGCCCTTGTACTCTTCCGACTTCCGCTTCAGTAAATAGTTACACTTAGAATACGTTCATTACCATTCAAAATATATTTCAATATGATATCCACTGACTGAAATTGCTTATATTCACACTCCTCTTCTTTTACGAAAAGTCTTTGACATCGTATTTTATCTATAAATTTTGCTTTTGGTAGAGCCGTCTGCTCGAGTGAACCCGTTATATATATATATATATATATATATATATATATATATATATATAACAGTTGCATTTGCATGGTTTTGTTACAATTTCAAACTATTACACATTGCATAATTGTCTATGTAAAACTGATTGTGTGGTGCATCTCTATGAAGTAGTTGAAATAGCGTATAAATAGTTAATAGGACGTGTTTTATTAAGTATATTTGCCTTGCCTAATAAGAAGGTAGCTTAGATGCTAAAATCAATAGACATAAAATTACAAACGATAATCAAATTAAACAAGTACAAATCTACTGTATATCATAAAAGAAGATAATATATCCATTATGGTTTCAAGACTAAAGTCAACATTTCATTTCAGTGAATTATAGTTTATTCATCACTTAACGTTATTCACCGTGTTATGTATGTTCCTGTCACCACGGCATGGCGCGTCCTCAGGTTATAATCGAGGAGAAGACCTCTAAATATAGAGGTTAGCTGGAAGTATACTGAGTAAGCACTCGCGGACAGACGACAAGTGATAGTCCTTCAACCGGCACTGAGAAAAATCCGTTCTCAGAACAGCGCTATATTGTAAAAATATACGGAATCCTCTTGCTTACTACAGAAATCAGTACGGAGGATACGTTATCTATATGCTACATGCGCACTGCCCATAGAAGTTAGATTATGCCGTTGCTGGATGTCTGACGTCTAACAGTCTTCCGTGTATTACTTACGTATACGTATGTTACGTCAGTTATATGTTACATACGTCTATATGTATGTGAAATCCTGACCACCTATATACAGTTCTTTCGTCAGCACGGAAAATACGTTTGTTCGTAACACTTATACGAAAAGTACGTATAAAACATACTTTTTTGAGTTATACGTTTGCTGGACGTTAAGTCCAAGAACTACAGAATCTACACATGTAGCTACGTTTTTACATACGCCACATACATTTTCTTTCTTTTTTTTTTTTTTTTTTTTCTCAGTTTGGGGTTTGGCGCGAGAAGAACCTCATCCTATAAAAACAAGTATTTGTTCAGAAATAATCATAGAAGTTTCGGACCAGGACTGATAATTGTATCCATTCGGAATCATTTTACCACTCTTATGTTTTCCATATTCGTCTATGCATCTACTTTCGAGTTCTGTTATGATTGTGATTAGTTAGAAATGAAGTAATACTGAGTAAGAATGTAAGTGATAAAAACATAAAATAGTATTTTGTAGATAACTTTACAAACTGTTCCTTTTTCGATCCATATTTTATTTGACAGATGGTTTACAATCGATTGTCAACTTGACGTCAACCTCAAAATTGGAGGATCGGGATTTTCTTTCAGGCTTTACTCCCTTAGTAATAATTAATCGCTACAACTTTTTCATCCGCCTTTATTTCGAAACTTACCCGCATATCTAAGGGTCGTTCCCATTAACCGCAAATTACGGATGCGCCCTGTCGCACTCGGAACGTGCAATGTCTTCATTTAGACCCCAGCTAACTAGACAAATGTTTTAGAAGAATAAGAAGGTAAAGCTTTACAAAATTGAATAATAATAATAATAATAATAATAATAATAATAATAATAATAATAATAATAATAATAATAATAATAATAATAATAATAATAATGGAAGAATATGTTTATGTAAAATATTTGACGTGTATATTTCAACCCCTTTGGTCCCTTTAAGGTGCGTGTTTGAATCGAATTGAAGTGATAAAAAATACAGCTCGACCTAAGCACTTTGTTGAAAAATGCATTTTAAAAGATGCAACCGTTATTCTTTGTGAAAAATGTAAACGCTTTTCACAAATTAAAATGTGCATTCTAAACAAAGGATGATAATGAAAACACAGGTTCACCCAAGTGCTACTATTTCAAAAGCTATTTTCAAAAACTACTTTGAAAAACTTTGAACAATTTTCTTATTTTTGCTGTTTGGCGAATACAAAATGGGGAATAATAATAATAAAAGAAATTGCTTTATTTCCCCCCTTTATAAGCGGAAGTTTTAGAAGCGCTGGAACACTTATCAACTTATGTTTAATGAAAAACAAATACAATGATTTTAATCTGACTAACTTGAGGCGCTCATGGGCTGCTCCTTTTCGGGATACATTTTGAACCTTTTTTTTTTTTTTTTAATTTTTTAAGAATATGCAGTTTGATTAAAGTAATATGATAAACATCTGAACAGAACTATTGCTACCTATGTTCCAAAACCCTTTCCAAACGATTCAACTAACTTCCCTTGACGACGAGATAGACAACGTTGATGAAAATGCTCGTATTATGTAAATTATCCCTTTTTCGCTTACAAGCGGAAGTTTCGAAAGCACCGGAACACGTGTCCAATTATTTGTTTTTATGAGTTTATGCATAAAGTTTTATCTTTCTAACATGTGAAGCTCGTTATGTGCTCTATTTTTTTGGCATACATTTTACAAACCCTCTGTTAAGATGCACAAGTTAATCGAAGCCATCATCATTATCGAAGATATTCTGCTATTATTGGCAGGTCTCTTGCCGCAACTGAGAAGCTTCTATGCTCCACAGTCTTTCGTTAACCTCTTCGTCTTCACGTATGATTTTTTATGTTTTTATACTGTTCATCAATTGTAGCCTCATTATCCCTCTCTTTCCTGCAACCATACCATACCATACTTATGATTCAGCTTCTTTTCAGCAAATATTCCAATTAGTTTCTGATTCTTTTCTCAATAATATCTAAAATAACTATTTTCTTCCCCATCATTTCTAACACTTCCTCATTCGTTTTCCGCTCGACCTAACTAATTCTCTCGATTCTTCTCCACACTCACATTTCGAAAGCTTCCAGTTGTTTTTCATCATTTTTTGCGTAATGCACATGTTTCTGTCCATGCAGTTCAATACTTCACAAGAAGCATTTTATGGAGCTTTTCCTCAACTCCATATTCAAGGTCCTACAGAACAGTCTTTTCTTCCTCCTAAAGGTTCTTTCGTCATTCCTATTTTTGCTTTCATTTCACGTTCACTATTCATATTGTCACTAATAATACTACTTTCGTATTGAAAACTAGTCACCTAGTATATTTATTCCCTTCCTATTTCTATATTTGACACCGACGGCTTCCAATCCACCATGGCTTTTGTCTTTCTAAGATTTACTTTCATCCAACGTTCTTCACAGCCTTTCGTCAACTTTTCTAACATCTTATTGATTTTCTTTTCAGATTCCGCCAGAAATGCCATACATCTGCGAAACGCATATCTAATCATTCTATCTTCTATCGAAGCCCCCGCCAAGTGAACTTTGTGGTGGACAAACACCGCGTTCGTGGGTTTTCTCGTGGTTCTCTCGTTTCCTCCCACTTTCTTCATTCCACCATTTCATTCATCACTCATCATCACCGTCTCCTTTAGCCTAACCGGCATAACCGTGGGACGTAAAACTCAAAGATTTCATTTCATTTCATTTATCTTCTATCGAAATGTCGTTTTAATTGAAGTGATTTGATTTTTAAAAAGCTGACTTTTGTCAAGTACTAACTATTGAGAGTTCAAACTCAGTTCGAGATAAGTGTTAACTTTGTTCAAAAAATTAATTTTAAACCGTTGAACAGCCTTTCCGTAATGTTGTAACTAACAATGTTTAAGATTTACATAAAGTACTGATAAAATTTTAAATCAGCTCTATCATGAACTTTAAATCAACCAAAATGTTAAACCAGTGTGGTGCCCTACTTCTTGTGGTTTGGTGCTAGTTCCATCCATTATCCCCCCATTGGAAGACCCTAACCACAGCAGTTCGCGAACACCCGATAAGTCGAGCTGTTTCCGAGATGTTCGTTTCCAGCCGTTTGACCATCATAACCTGTCCCCAATCAAACTCTGATATATCGCAATTCTTCTCAATTCTACGCATAAGCATCACACTGACTGATCAAGGGAGATACTATAAACGTTTTGCGATAATGTTTTAGCTAGTGAATGTATTGGAACGAATAATTGTAGTTAAAAGTATCTAAGTCTGGCTACTCCAGACTTAGGTCTAACAAGTGCCAACTTTCCACTATTTTCCGGTAGTTAGTCTGTGCTAATATCTATTGGTATAGTTCCAACAAAATCAATCCACTAGAGAGTTGTCAACATGCTAAGATGTTATAAAGAAGAGAACTGCCGACCTCCATCAGGTATATGTATTCAATTGAGGAAAATAACTTAGACGACCAAAGGACTCGATTTTATGTATGTCCAGGTTAGTGTTAATCTTACCGGCAATATTTCATTGTATTGTCCATCAATGTCTTCAACACATCTCAGACACACAAATGCAAAATACACATTTATCTTCAATATATTTCAAATTTTAGTTTGTTTCTCAAATGGATCACCTCATGTTAAATATAATGAATACAATTACTGTCATCAAAACGCTAAATGAAAACTATGTTCTTGGTACGACATCTTGCATTCGTTTTGGAATTCCGCTGGACAGAGTCACACAATGTACTCCTTTCTAAATCATATCGCCATAAAAACTTAATGTTACAACACCACCAATTAGTTCTTGCATTTGTAATTAAATAGTGATCTACGAAAAACTGTTTTGTTGTAAAGAAACAAACAAAAAAAGCTGCAAATACAATTGTAAGTTGGTTCTGTATGAACCTGGTGAGTTGGGAGTTACGAAAAATGTTTAGTAGAAAACAACAACGTGCACATCAGGTAGATTTTTTTTCATGAAGTTGAAAGTAAAAGCAATAGTATTCAATTTATATATATTATCTGCAGTTAAGAGTAAATACGTGTAGAACGGGTGTATAGAAGAGCTTAATTTGATGACTAAACACGGGATCTCACCAATAAAAATAAAACGGCATTTATGTGCCTGGTAGGGAAGTATCTGTGTTATTTATGAGTTTCAACATAACGTATACATGCCAAGCTTTCTGTTTGAAAGAACTATGGCTTCGAGACCACATTCAAGCTATTTCCACTGGTGCTCTTAACAGAATTAGTTTCTCATTCTTATCAAGATACGCTTATATTTTAAAGTGTTACTTTTTACGCCTCTCTCTCTCTCTCTCTCTCCCTATATATATATATATATATATATATATATATATATATATATATATATATATATATATATATATATATATATAACAGAATTTGAAATGATAATTTTGCACAACCATAACATTTTATTGATCGAATTAGTATTAGTAAAACCCTGGTAGAGCCTGACCCTAAATTTGAAGTCTGATGTGAGATATGTCTCTAGTTATACTTCGGAGTATGATGTAGATATTAAGATATTAAGTTAAAGAAACAAGTACAATAGTAACTTCTAAGATTGGTTTATTTTCTGGTATCATTATCAAGATTGATTTATGTGTGTCGTGGGTCCAAGGGAGAGCTAATCCCCTTACAATATAGACGTGGCAATGATTATGGAGCTAGAAATATGAAACAGACACCACTCGCAAGCTTTTACACAACTGAACACAAACAAACGCGGGCCTAATTGCTGCACCATACATAGTTTTTGAGATATAGCATGAAACATATCCAAACATTTAATTTTTTTCAGGCTACAGCCATCGTCACGCACATACTTTCTTCGCTTTTTTTTACCATGTCCTCACTTTTTCTCCGTGTAATATCAGTCATGATTTTTTTTTTTTTTTTTTTTTTTTTTTGCAATAGTTTATTCACATACAGAATTACTTCGTGGCATAAACAACAATTTTTAGCACTTTGCCTTCCTGAGATATTACGCCCCAAAAATGGCATCAAAACCACAAACTCAACTTTCGGATACCCATAATTCTACGGTGCCAGTAGTATCATAGCTGTGAATATTTCTGCAGACTCTTTACATTCAATAGTATTCAGCACAGAACTTACGAACACCCCACTTTATGCCATTCCAAAATACAACACCTTTAAAAGTGTAATTTTCTGTAGTTTTTTCTGGTAATTTCATGTATTGGTTTGCAACCCTACATATTTATTTAGACACAAAAGTTTATATTCTTCGTGTACCTCAGTCTCTCCTGTAAACATTCGTTTATGTTTGGTGCTCGTCTGATTCGTACGTCCTGAGCAACTGTAATGTTCGTAAACGCCTGCAAATGCTAAAATTGGCACTCCACCGACAACAAAGATGGCCACTATTCAGGAGCACTTGTACATACGACAACGTGAATAATGTTATTGATCTTCTCATACACAAAGTTCATCACACTCATTTTGTTATAATTTTCGGAGATGGTCGAGAAACCACCTCTGGACCACTTCGTATGGATTGACCCATGATTATTTTTTCTTAATTTCATCTAGAAATTATCAGAATCCTTGCGCATCTCGAAAAACCCAACAACATTTAAGCCACTTAATTGCAAATACAATTGTTCCGACTCTGCAATGAAATACATGAAACAGGAGAGTAGCCAAAAGATTTCCTAAAGACGATCATGATACTGATGGCTAAGAGATCGAACCCAGAGAGATGAAAGGTTTATAAAACTATTAGTTTCATATCTCATGCAGAAAAAAAATGCTTCAAATTTTGAACAGAAGGTTGTATGGAAGAACAATTGAAAAAAATTGAGGAGGAACAGTTCGAGTTCAGAGAGATAAGGGCACAAGAGATGCAATTGAATTATATAAGATAGTCAGCAAAAGGTTTATAGAAAAAGGAGATGTGCATGCTCTAGCTATTCATCTGGAAAAGACTTTTGATCGCGTAAATTAGGAATTTTTGTTGGGTGTTCTAAGGAAGATAGAATTGGAATATAAAGATCAAAGACTCATAAGAAACTATCGATCATGAAAATTACAACACCCAATACGAATGACCCGAATTAATCCTTTGCGAATATTTGTAAGGATGTTGTAGGATAAAGTTATTAAAATTTCGGAGAGATGGCGTTCCACGTAAGGTTGGAAGCGCTCTCTCGTTTCTGATCGGAGTAGTACCAAGCAAGGTAAGTGCATTTCGCAGGGAGGCAGTGAATAGTGTTGAGTCAAAGTATAAACACATAGGTAAGTGCCAGTATGCCTCTTCGACGTCAAAGGGCACAATATACGCATTTGAGTGAGTTCGAACGTGATAGAATGATCGATCAGCGGGAAGTGGGTTTGCAGTTCCTCGAAAATGCTGCTCGTACAGGACATGCTGCGACGATAGTGATGCGTTTCTGAAAGCAGTAGACAGAAGAGGGTACTACAAAGTGAATGAGCAGGGACTGGACCACGCACTGCGACCAGAGCACGAGATGACAAACACCAAACACCTTGTCCGGATGGACATAACGGACCAGACAGTGGCATCCATAGTGTTGGCTCAACGCTGGAGTACTGCCATAGGTGTTGCAATGTCTGCATCGACTGCTCGACATTGTTCGCTGAAGGCTGGACTGATGGTTCGCATACCATGAGACGGCTCCCCGTAACTAGAAACCACAAATGCAACAGACTGATATGGGCATGCGAACACCACCACTGGCATGCTGAATGACAAAATGTGGTGTTTTCAGACGAGTTTCGTTTCAACATGTCCTACAGTGATGGCTGTCTGACACTACCGTAGTGAGCGCAATCTGCCACCTTGCATTGTTGAGAGTCACAGCAGACAAATGTCCAGGGGTATCATTGGTTATAACATGCAATAGCAACTCATTTGTATCCAGGGCAATCTGAACAGCAACCGGTATATTAGTGAGGTTTTAGAGCCTAGGTTGATGCCCTATCTACAGGCATCTTCAGACGCTATATTTCAGCAGGAAAATGCCAAGCCACATGTAACGAAGAATATGCGACATTTTTTTCTTTTCGCAGAACGCCAGGTATTACAACTTCCCCGGGCTGCCCGGTTGCCTGACATATTACCATCAAGCATGTCTAGGATATGGTTGGGCGCAAAATTCTTAGTCATGTTCTGCCACCGGCAAATGTAGATGCCTTGTGGACTCGCACACAAACTGTCAGAAAATTCCCCAAGAAGATATCCAGCACCTTTCTAATTTCATGCCAGGACATATATAGACTCTGATGTCAGTACGTGGTGGATTCACACGACACTGATTTCTCAAGATCATAGCTAGTGTACAGTTCTGTAATTCTAATCATTTGTGTTTCATCTTGTATTTAAACCCTGGAATAAATTTCATTGTTCTTACATAGATCTTTCTGGATGTTGCAATTTTCATAAACAGCAGTGCATATGAGCTAAAAGATAAGTGGTATAATACGGGGAAATGACAGAGCAGAGTGAAATTGGAGGGGAAGTTCGTCAGAGATGGTATCTTCCTTCTACAATATTTAATATCAATTTATAAAATATAATTTAAAAAGCCCACACAATTAAGATGGTATTTTGCGAGGAGGTAGAATGATTAGGTGTATACGGTTTGCAGATATGGTGCTTGTTGCGGAATCTGAAAAGAAAATCAAATAACATGTTACAAAACTTGAGGAAGAGCTGTGGGATGAAGAAGATGTTAGATAGACAAAAGTCATGGTGATTGGAACGAAGCGGTCAGTGTCACATATAGAAGTAGAATGGGAGAAAATAGAATAAGTTGAAGTGTTATGAGTGATGATATGAAGTGCGAACGTAAAATAAAAGCAAGGATAGGAATGGTGAAAAAAAAAACCTTTAGGAGAAAGAAAAGTTTATATTGAGGAACCTGAATAAAGAGTTGAGAAAATATCCTTTGTGTGGAGTATGCAAAATTGATTTAAAACGACGGGAAGCTTTCGAAATATAGGTGTGGGGAAGAACTGAAAGAATTAGTTGAGTCGAGTAGGAAACGAATGAGAGGTTGTTAGAAATGGTGGGGGAGAAAGGAAGAGTTATATATATTATTTAGAAGAGGAAGATAAATGGTTGGGACATTGGATAAGAAGGAACTGTATCATGAGGGACGTGCTAGAGGGTATGGTGGCAGAAAAGAGAGGGATGGGGTGAGGGTAGTTACAACTTATGGACGGTATCAATACAATGAATATATATATATATATATATATATATATATATATATATATATATATATATATATACGTGACGACGAAGAAATTAGCTGAAAACTGTGTAGCATGGAAGCTTCTCAGTCGCGGCGAGTAACCCACCAGTAATGGCAGAATATCTATTAGGATGATGATAATGATATTATTGTAGTAGACTCAGTATGACTTGTGGGGGCCGCGGTGGCTCAATGGTAGAGCGTTCACCTCTGGTGCTTGGGGTTCCGGGTTCGATCCCAGCCCCCGCCAAGTGAACTTTGTGGTGAACAAACACCGTGTGCGTGGGTTTTCTCGGGGTTCTCCCGTTTCCTCCCACTTTCTTCATTCCACCATTTCATTCATTATTCATCATCACCGTCTCCTTTAGTCTAACCGGCATAACCGTGGGACGTAAAACTCAAATATTTCATTTCATTTTCAGTATGACTTGTGTATATTTAAACGCTCATAAATATTCTTCATTGTATTCACATATACACTTTATTAATTACAGTCGCTATCCTATGAGTCTTGAAACATCATAACAGGGTTTGCGATGATTTAGGCGAAATAGTGTTACTCAAGAGAGTTATAAAATATCGTTTCTTGCTTTGAAAACGAGACGACATTTGTCCTATTTCTCGTCTCGACTCTCTTCTTGTTTTAGAGATATACTCTTTTGAAAAAGTACAACACTTTTTTTAAGGCTAGCCATCCTAAGTGAATTATTTCCCCGTTTTATTTCCTTATTCAGACTAGGCATATGCCGGGATGGTACCTAATGTACAAGTCATGGGCCGCTTCTTTCCTTTTCCGTTTATTTCTTCTTTCCCCCTTATCCGGGTAGTGTGTTCAGAGACGGACATTATCTCTCATGCGTGACCGGCTTAAGACCATATATGCCGGTAATATCTAGAAATATGTAGAAATAAATAAATAAATAAAATCGTTCTCAAGATGAGACAAGAAATGTCTAGTCTCACGCGCAGGTGTGCCGGAATCTGAAAAGATAACCAATGAGATGTTAGAGAACTGGAGGAAAGGCTGAGAAGAATATGGGATAAAAATAAATGTTAGAAAGACGAGAGCCATTGTGATTGGGACTAAGCGGTCCGTGTCAAATATAAAAAGTAGGAGGGGCAAAAATAGAGCAAGAGACTAGTTTTCGATACCTGGATAGTATTATTACTAATGATATGAAGTGTGAACGTGAAGTAAAAACAAAGTTATAAATGGAGAATGACACCCTTAGGAAAAAGAAAACTCTGTTTTGTGGGAGTTTGAATCAAGAGCTGAGAAAAACACTCATAAAATGCTTCGTGTGGAGTATTGTACTGTATAAGAAAGAAAAACAATTTTACATATTATTGAAAGAGAAAGAAAAATGGTTTGGAACATTGGCTAACAAGGAACTGTATCATGAGGGGCGCCCTAGAGGGTATGGTGGCAGGAAGGAGAGGAAGGATGTGATTTTACAATTGATGGGCGGTATAAAAACAGAAAAAAAAAATCATAAGTGAAGACGAAGATGTTAACAGAAGACCGTGGAGTGGAAGCTTCTCAGTTGCAGCAAGTGACCTAACAATAATTACAGAATATCTATAATGATGATTATATTATTGTAGTATACTAAATATGATGTATATATTTAAACGTTAATAAATATTTTTCATTGTATTCATATATTCAGTTTACTAATTATAGGTGTATTGCTATAAGCCATATAACGCTATAAAAGCGTTTGAGATGACTTAGGTGAAGTAATGTTTCCCATGAGTCTTATGAAATATCGTGTCTCATCTCGAAAACGAGTCGAGAATTGTCATACTTTCTGGCCTTTCCTCATTCATACTAGCCAAATGTCGGAATGGTTCCTAACGTATAGATCATAGGCCGCTTCTTTCCTTTCCCATTCATTTCTTCCTTCCCCCTCCTCCGGATAGTGTGTTCACAGAGGGACATAATTCCTCCTATTTGACGGATTTTAGACCATAGATGTCGGTAATGTTCAGAAATATTTATAAATAAATAAAGAAATAAACACAATCGTTCTCTAAATGAAAATGAAATTATTAAGTTTTACGTCCATGGTTATGCCGATTAGGCTAAAGGAGACGGTGATGAGGAGAAATTAATGAAATGATGAAAGTGGGATGAAACGGGAGAACCGTGAGAAAACCCACGCACACGGTGTTTGTCCACCACCGGGGCTGGAATCGAACCCAGGACCCCAAACACCAGAGGTGAACGCTCTACCACTGAGCCACCGCGGCCCCCGTTCTCTAAATGATACGAGAAATTCCTTGTCTGGTGGGAAATAGTAACCCAGATGTTCTGAGCGGAGGGTATTGCACGGTATATTAGGACATTAGCTGGAAAAGTATGATAGTTCTGGTATTCGAAAAGAAGACTGTGGAAATATGATATAAGACATGATCTTTAATCAGTGTCAATTCATCGTTGATTAGCTAGCGTGCATGACTTGATTACCGAGTTCGATCGTTGCCTCTTATATAATCCCTATCAACAATCGGACCCCACATTAACTAAACAGTAAGCCATTTTTGCCGCATTTAAGATGCCGTAACGAAGATTAAGACCTAATCAACCAACCAAAGATCTCGAATGATGGATAACAACAAAACCTCACTGAACTAACTTCGCAGGGGATAGGATTGAATGGAAAAATGGTATTTCTGCAGCAATGAATGTTCGAGTTCCTTAAGCCATGGTGATAGCTTTAACATATTCAATGAAAAGTTCTTCGTTAAATTTCAACTGAAAGATGTGATGAAACCGTCATATGGAATTTAAAAGCTCTGCGACTACATGAAAAGAGACGTAATCCAATTCTCTCTTAGCATTATTTCTCTTTCTCCCTCATAGAGGTAGCATTTGAAATAGGAATTTCCTTTTCATTTCCTTTGGCCAGGAGAGCGACAAGTTAAAAAGACGCGACAGAGACTAATCGCCTCAAATACATAATCCTGAAGGAGAGGCCAGATAACGCAATTCATTAATGTCTCTCTTCGCCTACCAACTTTCATCTCTGGAGGTGTTTGCATTGCACTATTCTATACATAAGTAGAAAAAAATATCATCGGAAAAAATCACAGTAGCTACCATTTTAAGCTACGCATCCAAGTTGTTTATATTACTTCAGTGACATTACTCTTCATAAAACTTACATTGTATGGACTGAAAATTGTACAAGCCACATTACAGTGCATTAGAAAATGGACGTACAAAATAGAAGTTTTTTTTTTAATTTCTTTTGGCAGAATACAATGCCTAACTACGTACGACAGAATCAAAATAAAAAAAAAGACACAAAATTTGTGAGTCATTGTATATAGGACAAGGAAACAATATGCAAGATCTATGTAAGTGTCTTAGGGCGCATATATATCTTCTCTGATTGACTATTCTTGTATGTAGAATAGTCACTCTGCCATTTTAGAAACATCTATTATTGGTGCTGATTGGTTTGATCTCAAATAAGAATAGTGGGGTCGAACCTAAGAAGTCACGTGTGGGAGTCTTATCACACAAAAACAATTTGAACAATTATTATTGTACGAATTTTGAAAGACCATGTACAAATAATAAGACTACGGAAGGAGATGTACAGACATAGTGTTAGTCAAAATAGGTGTTTATAATTAAATTATGGTCTTTACGACTGTTTGTTTTCATAATTATTTTCTGTGTTACTACCTCGATCAAGTAAATACACTCCATAGAGTCAACCATGTCCTCAAATACAAACCCACACCACCAAAAATATCATTTGCATTCTTCAAATTCTTGTGGTACAGGGTGCGGCAGAACCAACTAAGCAGTTTTAAGGAGCAATAAAAAGTAAATTTGGATATATAGAGAAAACATTTTTTTTATTTTCTAAATTAGTACAATATATCATTTTACATTCGTTTAGTTTTGAAAATAATGTCCTCAAGATGGCGGCAGTTAGCATCAATACATTGTTGTAGACGATCCCTGAAGTTTCGGGCAGCTCTTCCACACATATCGCGGGGTATGGCATACACTTCGTCAATAATCCAATGTTTTAACTCTGGTAGGGTGTGAGGGCGGCTTTTGAAAACCTTTTCCTTCAGATATCCCCAAAGAAAATAGTAACAGGTGCTCAAATCTGGTGACCGCGCAGACCACTTGACATCACCCCTCAAAGAGACGAGGCGTCCCGGAAACATCTATTGTTTTCATAATAAGCGCGAATGGCAAAACCGCAATGTGCACCGGTCCAGACCATATTAGCTACTGAAATGGGGTCAACGACTGAACAAAGGCAGACCACGTGCAACTGCCTACCCCCACCACAGCTCTCGCGGTAATCGACAGAAACTGCTTAGTCGGTTCTGCCGCACCCTGTAGTTCCTTCCTCCTTCCTCCTACTCAGTGGAGTATTTAACGGGGGAGGCTTTCGGGCTTAAGACCCCGAAATTTTAGTTACTATATTAAAGTAAATGAAATATCTTGCAGAATTTTCACATTTCCAGGACTAAACTTAGCAAACCCACCCCCCGAAACAATCGTAAATACGCCACTACTCGTGCTATTTGAGTCTATGAAACAATTGCGAATCTTTTTGGAGCAGTACCATATATTAATTTTGATTTCACTAATGTTCTACTTATAATTATTGTACTATATGCATCCAACTATGATACTTATTGGTCTATCTAGGTTCAGTAAGAAGGAAATAATATGAACAAATGTTAATATCTTTTATACGATCTGTAAGAAATGTCCCACGTTTTACTTAACCAAAACTTACTTTTAGGCCCCTTCCTTAGGCCCATAATACTCCTTCTTTATGGATTAAAATTCAATTAGCTGACTAGATTTTAACTCTTTTTAAACTCTGAGACATGAGACCATAGATGTTCATTTTACTTCGACCTCACTCACCCTCGCCCTCGCAGTAGCAGTTGGCCCTCGCCCTCGTTCACCCTCGCCCTCGCGAATAGAATTGTCCATCGCCCTCGCGCACCCTCACCCTCGCCATCGAAGCTTGTCCTCGCCCTCTCGCACCCTCACCCTCGCCCTCGAAGCTTGTCCTCGTCCTCGCGCACCCTCGCCCTCGCTGCCGAAACTTGTCCTCACCCTCGTGCACCCTCGTCCTCGCCGTCGAAACTTTTCCTCGCCCTCTCGCACCCTCACCCTCGCCATCGAAGCTTGTCCTCGCCCTCGCGCACCCTCACCCTCGCCATCGAAGCTTGTCCTCGCCCTCGCGCACCCTCGCCCTCGTGATAGGAGTTGTCCATTATCCTCGCTCGCCCTCGCCTTCGTGCTCAAAACTTTTCCTCGCCCTCATATCATTGAGGGCGAGGGTAATTGAGGTTGAGGAGGCCTCGAGAGGTCCTCCTTCGTGAGGATCAGAGCATCAATTATTCAACCTATTTGTTGAATTATTTCCTTATCGTCAGTGGCGGATCCAGGGGGGACGATCGGGGCGATCGATCCCCCCCAGAAAAGGAAACTTTTTTATTTTATATATACAAATAAAACGGATCCCAGAGTTTGGAGCTCTTAAAAGTAGCTCTAAATAGCAGTATTACAACCCACCACCCCCACCAGAAGTCCGTCCTGGATCCGCCCTTGCTTAACATACGTCCTAAAGAAAGGAAACTAAACACATCATCGTATAACTTACTGTGGAACACCTAAAATGGAACAACTGTTGCAATGGAGATCTCGGTCAATAGTAACGTTTACATCATTTATCAACAGTATCCAATGCCTTTACTTCAAAATGTTCCTTGAACTACGATGCAAGCATAAGTATTCAGCCACACAAGGGCAGCTATCATGAGGGTGAGGGTGAAATCAAGGTTTGATGAGTGGCGGTAGAGTGACTGCCGCGGACTATCTGTCAGAATTTGACAGTCAACACGTTGGCCATCCCTGATGTATGTAGCGTAACTGAGGAATTTGAACAAATTCAAAGGGAAAGATCCAAACAGCTTAATTCTGAAACTCCGTCAGCAAACAAATGAAATACTTCAGAACACTATTGTTGAATTATCACTCGGAAATATTTTATGGCACCACTTTCATTCTATGAACTTTAATACATACAAAAACTTTATATTTCCAAATGAAACTATATAGCGACATTAATGGGTCATTTCAAAAGAGTTGAGTTGAGTTGATTTTAGTTTAGCGTCCCTTTCAGCAGCGAGGCTATATGAGACGTGGACCTACTGATTAACGTGGAATCCGAACCACATGAGCTCCCGCTGTGAATCGAACCCGGGTCTCCCACACCAAAGGCGCGTATGCTAACCTCTTAGCCAGGGAAGAGCTCGTCATTTCAAAAGAGTGGTGTGAGGTAACTGTCCCCCTTTGCCCCCCTAATCGCCTTCATGCTATGATGTGTGGCACATTTGTGCGAAATTAATAATAATATGATTAAACTGTTTACCCACAACAAAATCCTGCTCGTTTTGCTGAAGTGGCTTTACCTAAGTTTTATATGTTTCATATATCCTACAGTTTTCTTCAGGCCTTTTTTTTTAATTTGTCCAAATTTATATTTCTCCTTTTACCACACAATCGTTCAATACTTGCACTATAATATTTACAATCAGTGTATCATCCTGTAACGTATTTTATTCCTAATAAAAATCATTGAACAACACAACATACAAACCCTATCTCACTGGCTTGCACGAGAACCTTGGTGCATGGGGTCCTGGGGACAATTCCGAGTGGGAGAACATTGAACGACAGTGGATCGAATTTCGTGTTAAACCTATAGGTCCATTTCTCATATAGCCTCGCCGACGAAAGAGGACGCTACACGGCAATCAGTCAACAGTTGCAAATTTCGGCTGCATAAACAACTTATGTCTCGTGGAACTTATTAAATTTATTTTGTTAAAGCAGCTCTTTTAACAAAATTTCAGTATTAACGTGTCAGATATTTCTATTTAAGAACAAGAAAAAAACATATTATTTATTTTGTAACTAAATGATAGCTCTACCCACGTAGATTATAAAAGCAGAAACAATGAAAATCGATACAATAGTGACTGACATTATTTTAACAAATATCGATTCAGATAATAGTTTGGGCTGTGACAAAACTATGAAAAGTTAAAAATTCCGATTAATTGTAACAACTTCATCAGTGGTGGACATTGGAGGAGGATGTATGCTATTAATCAGCCCATTTCATGGGCATCCAAACTCACGAGCCCAACGCTCGATAGCTCGGCATTCGCGCTCGACCGTTCTCGGGTTCAATAATTAAGCGCTACCCCGAGCGCCAATGAAATAAGTCAGCGCGAGTCCAACTGAGGGAAGTGGGCCCGAGCACGAGTCCCAAAGGAATAAATGAGCGAGAGCCCAGTTGAAAAAAATGAGCCCGAGTCCGAGAGAGTCCAGAGCAAAATGGGCATCTATGGACCAAAGTCATTCCATCAAGTCTTTTTCCATTTGATCTACTGCATTCTGATGGTTCTCTCATTGATTGTGTTTGTTCAGATATCAGCGCTCTTGTCATTTACGGCTGAATGACGTGAGTGACTGTCTGTCTGTCTACCAACACTCTTTAAACATGAAAGTGTAGTAGACACTTCTTATCTAAAACGTCTCCAGCACAGGGAGGGCAACAATGAAGCACACTTACTTCTTAATGTAGCGCTATTTCTACCCGGAAACTTTCATGGGAAAAATCAAATATTATTCTTATTTGCATTATTATTTTTAATAATTATGTACGTACACACGAGAGATTGTTTACTGCAATTAATTGAAAGGAAAAATACGATTAATGTATAACCTTGCTATGACACTAACTTTTCATCTAGGGGACATGGCAGATGATATTTTAAATTTTGCCTCTCTCCAAAAGAGGTCAAACAGCAAACTTCAAAACAGTTGCTTTTAAGGAAGCTTGTCCTCCTCCCTCGCGTGCCCTCGTTCTCCTGAAGGAAGTTGTCTCTAGCCATCGTGCACCCTCGCTCCCGCAATAACACTTGGTCCTCACCCTCGTTCACCCTCGCCCTCTTCGTCGAAGCTTTTCCTCGCCCTCGCGCACCCTCACCCCCGCCATCGAAGCTTGTCCTCCCCCTCGCGCATCCTCACCCTCGCTGCCGAAACTTGTCCTCACCCTCGCGCACCCTCGCCCTCTTCGTCGAAGCTTTTCCTCGCCCTCGCGCACCCTCACCCACGCCATCGAAGCTTGTCCTCGCCCTCGCGCACCCTCACCCTCGCCATCGAAGCTTGTCCTCGCCCTCGCGCTCCCTCGCCCTCGCGTCACTCTGGGCGAGGGAACTTGAGGGTGAGGATGCCCTCGAGAGGGCCACCCTCGCGAGGGTGAACATCTCTGCATGAGACAGACTAAAATTCAGTATATCTTTCCCTGTTTAACCCTTCCTTCACTGATATAATCAAGGAATTTAAGGCACACTAAAGTAAGTCCTGCTTCTGCATAAGCAGACAGCACTTCCGTAGCTTCTTCACAACGTTAATACTAATGTTTGCTATATAATTTTAAAATAAAACGTGGAGGCGGAGGAAAAGATAAGTTAAACGCTAAAATATTAAAAAGAAGGTACTGTGCCTGTTTTCTATGTAATATCACGACAATTGGATAATATGAAATAAAGCTCAAGAAATGTAGTTATGACACGTAGCTTGAAAGTTCGTCATCATTTGAACACTGCTACCTGAAACAATAATATGAGACTGATAAAATCATCATTTTTTCCTTAATTACTCATCATTCTTATCTTCAAATAACCAGTAGATTAACTATTAAATCACAAACTTTTTTTTTATTTGACGTATAAACTAACCGCACTTCAAAACACCATATCCTTTTCCGTCTTAATATATATTCCAGAGAACTGTTTGATAACTTACTTTCGAAGAAAGTTTCATTTCTTAGTTTATAAAACCTTTGTCTTCTTATTTTCAATTGAGAAAAAAGAAAAGAAAAAGAAGAAAAGAGAAGATGATCTGAAGTCCAGTGCAAGCGTTACCTCTGCTAAGAGAGTATGCCAGTGCTCTGATCGATAAGTTTACACAGAAGGTAGTAGTTTGCACGCGGAGTGGAGCTGGAGAACTTGAAGAGTGTCTTGTCACAGTCAAATCGATCTCACTCACAAACTGGTGATTTTTCCCTCCAATCTGCACAATGCACTTCTTCAAGAAAGATGAGAAAGAAATCCGCTATAAACTAGATGCCATTTTTTTTCCTTCTTCACGCTTTATAGAGTATCCTTTGCTGAGGGAAAGGAATCAGTTCCAAAGCCAATGCGTGCTGCTTCTTTGGAAGACGGAAGGAGTATTTTTATTTTTAAATAATAATTCAAGTCATATTTCGGTTATGATTGTATTACCTATCGATGAAAAAATATTCAGATACAAAATGTTATGACTTATTCATGAAAACAAAACAAAAAATGTACTTTATCACCAAGTTTTAAGCAAAGTCTTAAATTATTTCAAAACATGCCCGGTTATTTACAATATGTTCCAATTATATTATGAGTTAATTATAGAAACAAGTCCAGAATCGTTCATTTTAACAAAAGCAAGTTCTAATAGTCCCTATGTCACTACCCTGGTTCTTTTATATTATACAAACACAAAAAATGAAATCTTTAAGTTTTACGTCCCACGGTTATGCCGGTTAGGTTAAAAGAGACTGTGATGATAAGAAATGAATGAAATGATGGAATGAAGAAACTAAGAGGAAACGGCGGAACCCCGAGAAAATCCACGCACATGGTGTTCGAATTAAAAAAAAAACAGAGTATTTTATTATATCAGAGGAATAGTAATAGAAGTGTGCAAGTAACTACCTGTGTAATGAAGTCATACTAACATAGTTTTGTATTACGTAGTGTTCCTAGTGACAATTATCAGCCTATTACTCTCACCAGCTCTTAATTCCCAGCTTGCTACACGCATAATATTTTCTTAGCAATAATAAAGAAACAGAACACACTGTACCTGTTGTACCGACTTAGTGAACTCATTTAACTACGTTAAAATAAGTTAGATAGAAACCTTAGGGAAGAACACCCAGATAATATACAATAAAAAAAAGTTTCATTACATAAATTCCATTGACATCTGACACATAAAATAACCCGATCCAAAGCAGATGACATTTTACTCTTTCCATTTGTAGCTAAATCTTTATGAAGCCAAATTAGTTATATTTAACAACATTATACCCTTCAAGGAAGTTGATTCTTATAATCATTCTTTAATTTAATGCATGTTTCTACAACTTATATAGGAGACGTGAAGCTACAGTTAACGTGAGATCCAAATCATTTGAGCTTTTACCAGGAATAAATCTGAGATCCCCGTAGTTATGTGTCGTCGCACTGCTGACACGGAAACACTTTTGCCACTCATAAACTTGGAATTTATCTTGTATCATCACTACATGCTTTCTTAAGAAACATTAATGTCTTTGGCGAATATTTGGGAATTCAAAAATTATATAGGATCACTTCCTATATTAGGGCCACACTGGTGTAGCAGGTAAAGACTCGAGCTACCAACAGGATGGATGGGTTCGATCCCTGGTTCAAGGGAAATGTATTGTCTTGTTCTACCGTCATCCGCATGTCACTAATCCACGTTTTTTTTTTTTTTTTTTTTTGAAATGTGTGACTAGGGGAACCAGGGATGTAAAGTCAACCGAAGTATTATGTTGATCAAATCACCTCCTCTTTGGGTCAAATCTAAAGAAATGTAAAACCTTAACTTCACACCATTGGACCATAATTGTTAGTCACGAATGGGATCAATTCCTACCCTGAAATCTCAATATTGCCACTTATAGTTCCACGCACAAACTATGTTTCAGTCAAATATAAATAATAAAGTAATTTCAGTCATATTGAACATCGTAGCTGCTATCGGCTTGAGAACTTTCGATAGCAGGCCTTAATTCTGTGAACTTCTTTAAAAAGTGTCAATAATTTTGTGTGCGGAAATATTTGACAATTTTTTCGAACCAAGGTCTATGTGTAAAATGGTTTATTTGAGAAATACTAGGATGAAACTTGTGATATTTTAATGGGATGCAATAGTTCAGAGCACTCAACTCAATGTAACAAATAACATTTTGGGAACAATTAGTAAAAAAACTGATTTACTAAAATCCTCTTTATATAGTTACTCTGTCTGTTCGTGTGTCCATCCAAACGAAATGTTCTGGATGAATCTGTTGAGAGTCTTTTAAAAAAATATATCAGCTGTGACAATTGCGACCACCTTCTTAGTCATCTTATAAGTTTCTTTGTAATTTAGGGTTAATATGTGATATTGAAGCTCAAAACTGGTCTAAGACCGCTAAGTGAGGAAATAACTCATATTAATTTGTGTGTAGTGCTTACAAAATTGAATGACTTCCGTTAATCGGTGCAAAAAATGAACGTCAAACGGTCTGTAACGCATATAAAAAATGCGTAAGCAATTTACACAAGTTCATATTATTTGTGCTGATTTCGAGAGTGCAAATGATGAAATGAATGCATTTCCAGGGTGAATAACCAGAATGAAGGTACGTTATTCATCATCTACGAAGCTTCTGCTAATGAGAAATAAGAATAAGTATTTAATTCTTCTGTACAACAGTGGCTGTAAAATTAATATATTAATCTGGATGCATGATTAATAAGGCCCGGATTTTTATGTAGTACAAAGTACCGAAATGTGTACATAAATATGTAACAAAAATCAATGAAATATGTAAGAAATATGTTAAAAATATGAAAATATGTAAACATATTTTTTCGTGTTTATTTTCTGTCTGTGCTATTTTCTTAGTTAATAAATATACTATAACATCTTTCTGTAATAACTTCCTACAGATACGTACAAATTTTCAAGAGAAACAAATGAAAATATGTATCAAGAAAGTAAAAAATCACATTATTGAACATAAAAAAATATTTTTTTTTTCTAGCTTCTCGCGAACATTTGCAATCCACCCGAAATTACTTGCAATGTACGCTAGTGAACATTGAACAACAGGATTTTTGAACGCACTTTGAGAATCACGTACTGCTGCACTAGATTCTGCAGGAAATGTGGTGACAACTGACTTTACAGCATGAAAAGGTGCCCCACCGTGTCAGTACAGGCTGCGGTGGTAGCGACATATTTGGTAGCATATTGTTGTAGCACTGCACATGACCAGGGGCTTTCACAAAAACCTTCTTAGTAGAAGACACAAGATCATTGACTTCAGGGAAGTTGATCAGCGCTTCCTCTGCTACACGATGTAATCCATGGACCAAACAGCACATATGAATGAGGTTTGGGTAAAACACTTTAAGCGCATCGGCAGCTCTTAACATGTACGCCGCAGCATCAGAACACACCAGAAGCACTTTTTCTGCAGGAACACTTTCTGGCAACAACACTCTCAGTCCATCATTTACGAAACGTGCAACTGTGGAATGGTTTGTTTTGTCCAAAACTTTTGAACAGATCAGAAATTGTCGTGATGGAGAATCAGGGTCAAGCTTTCCTACTACCAGATTGGCAACGAAACGTCCTAATACGTCTGTAGTTTCATCCACCGCAAACCATATATACGAATCACCAATTTCAGCTCGAATGTGTTTGATAGTATCTTCATAGCACACATCCAAATAATTCTTGAGGATAGTAGATTCGTCAAGAATGTCTCTCTTGCAATATTTTTCCAAAAAGGACGCCAACTGTGGGACTTACAATTTATACCACGGTATGTCTGCTGCTATGAACACATTGGCAAGGTCTTTGTAAAATTCACTGCTGTTTTCAGATGCTGGTTTAGTTTGGGTTAAAAGTTTTATGCTTTGTGGCACGCTGTAACACCTTGTTTTTCATGTGAATAGCTGTTTTCGTGTTCTGGTTCAATTGCGACTTCATTGAATAGCCCACTTTCTTATCGAATACTTGACAAAATACAATTTTACCGTCTGTGGTATAAGCGTCATCCATAGCTATCCACGACTCCAATTTTGAAGTCATCATTGAAAACAAGAAACAAACTGACTCGGTCACAAGCTGCACACTAATAAACCGGTCGCGAAACTGAATATTTTTTCCCTTTGTTTGAAGGAAGAAGTGTCGAAGTAGCCATTGAATCATGCAAGAATCATACAAAAGCGATTTTATATTCGATTTAAGAAACAAGTGATAAAGCCTAGCCGCTCCAATCACCTCCCTCTCACCGCCACCCCCACCCACACCCGTAGAGGTTACAAAAAAAAAGTTGAGAGAGCCAGTCAACTGTGTGCCTTTTAGTTTGTTTTGTCGGCACACATCCGAGTGACGTCTGCTTGCAAAGGCGATAAGCACAAAAATTCTTATATTGTTTTCTTTCTTTATATATAAAAAACAGATTTTTTTCAGGATTGGAAGCGATAACTGATGACGTTCTTTGCATACTGTAAGGTGTATGATTTATTTTAACCCAGCTTTCCCGCAATGCAAATCGGTTGAACAAAGTGAGAAAAAAAATACAGATAATTAAATAAAGTACTTTTTATTGTTGCATATTTGATTTATTGTTCCATATATAGGCCTATTTTCATTTGCGTATTATTTAAAGAAAATTAGCGAAAAGGAGCGAGGAAACTGAATTTATGTAAAAATATGTACAGTAGACGGAAAATATGTAACAGACTTCAAAATATATAAAAAATATGTAACGTGATTTTGGTTTATAGTATGGCTCTTTACTTCGTAATTTGCGAACATTTCATATTTTCACCAGCGTACATACAAAGGAAAAAATATGTAAAAACATAAAAATCCGGGCCTTAATGATTAATATAAGGGGGTAGAATGAAGAAATAATAAGATAAGTGAACTTAGGGTATGGTAGACCCTTTCCGAAGATTCAAGACTTGATTCGTGCTTCAAGTTGGAATCTAAAAGAACGAACCTGATAATTATGAGAGTGGAATATATCTTTAAAAGACTCTTAAGTAGTAAGTATATGCATGAGGGACGGATGAGAAAACTGATAGAGTCATTAAGAGGTACCGAGTTACTGGTGATTTCAGAAAATGTCTAAGAGCATTGGCCCATGCTCATAATTTTCATTTATGCTCAAACTTCTGTGAAACTGATCGTACATAATGATACATGCATCCTCATTGTTTATGTATGGTATACAATAACCACAGTAGATAAGTAAGTGTTTAAACAATGCCACAAAATGAAGATCAATATTGATTTTGAACACGTCCAGATAATTCCGCAATTAGGCCGGCGTTTCAACTATGTTACCAGTCTCAGGATTGGAAAAAGTACGATAGAGATTGGTATTTAATCATTAATTACTACGTCTATATAATAATAATAATAATAATAATAATAATAATAATAATAATAATAATAATAATAATAATAATAATAATAATTACGTCTCAATTTTTTGGCACATTCAAATAGGGGCATGGTGGCTCAGTGGTAGAGCGTTCACCTCTGGTGCTTGTGGTCCAGGTTCGATTCAAGTAAGTGGTACACAACATCGTGCCCGTTGGTTTTCTCAGGGTACTCCCGTTTCCTCCCACATAATCATGCTGTCAATTCTTACGTCATTATTCACTTGCCTTAATCACCGTGTCCCTTAGCATAAAGGTCTTAATCATAGGACGTTAAACTGAAAGAAAGGCTGCCATTTTCAGTTGATAGCAATTGTCACATATTACAAAGGCCACGACACCAAAATGTAGACTGTCAACAGTTACGAATCTATTTCGTTTATGGGAGGTGATTCATCCATCGATATTGATAGAAAAGAAAACATTTCCGGTTTCAAAGTTTATCATTATTGAGCAAAACTCGTCACAGATAGCGAAAATCAGTCTCCTGCAATCGATTAAGTGTCTCAAGAATACATTTTGTATGTGCATTCTTAACTTTCTACTAAAAACTGGAAGTGATAACTATAACTTCCGGTCTCAATATTGATATACACGGAGGAAAGACGATAAGAGACAGTTAGAAACGTTATATATATATATATATATATATATATATATATATATATATATATATATATATATATATATATATATATATATATATATATAGATATATAGCTTTTTAAAAACAGTATCACTTTTTATCTTCAATCTCTATTCAAACCAGAAGTGGTAGCACTCAACCACTCCATATTTAATTGCTACAAGCCATTTTTGAACCGTTAAAAATCTCAAACTTTTTGACTGTGACACTGTGACCCCGACAAACCAAGCTCCTTCATGTGATGCACACTGTGGATCTGTTAGTCTTTTTTTTTTTTTTTTTTTTTTTTTAGATTTCCTAGTATTATTGCAATGAACCTCTGGCTCTTATCAGTTTCAAATGAGTGTCGCGTTGAGACTTTCCACATTGTATTTCCATTTCAACGTTTACTTTACATAGTGAGGATAATTGGGGAGCTGCTTGGACAAAAGAACTTGCGAATTCATGCTATTGCGTGATCATTAGCAACGAAAAGAAGTAGATATGTTTACTTCACATCACCACCAAGACGTGAGTGTCAAAACTCGCTACTAGACAAGAGCCTTTATAAACTACTTGCACGGAGTTAAGCTCAGTGAAGAAAAAAACGTAACCACCTAGCGTCTCATATCATACTCAAAGAAAGCTCTGGACAAATACCGTGCTCGTGGGTTTTCTCGGGGTTCTCCCGTTTCATCCCACTTTCTTCATTCCACCATTTCACTCATCTCTCATTATCACCGTCTTCTTTAGCCTAACCGGCATAACCGTGGGACGTTAAACTTAAAGATTTTCAAAGAACGCTCAAACTTCCAGAGTTGATATATCATAATTCTTGTTGGAATTGTAGATTGAAACATGGTAATTCATTTATCTGCCATAACAAGATCCATACACATTTTTAGCTCATTCTTCTGCAGAAAAACTCAATTATAAGATTTTTAAAAAAGCAATAAAGAAAGCAAGTAATTTACTCAATCAATGTGCCTTTATTTTAACATTAGGTCACGCAGAGCAATCTTCTTTTTAACTTAGCAGGTACAACTATTTATCTTAGTTGTTCCTCGGCGACAACAAACTCTTCTGGAATGGATTTCAAGCTCTCTATTGTGATCAAGTGTTAAAAACAGATATTTTATCAGCAAGATATTTTTTCTGTACCGAATCTACTTTTTACGTTAAGATGTTAAGAATGCTAAATGACGCTGAACTTTGAACAGATTCATTCTGCGTAAGAATAAAGCTAAAAACTGATACTTAGATATGTTTGTTATTCTACGGTCAGTTCTACATTTAAAGGTGATGTATGAAGATGTGAATTAATGCTGGAGAAACGGATTACTCACTTCAATCAGGACAAGTTCCAGTTGAGTCGACCGTAAGAAAGCTTCGATAATTCAACACAACATGCGCGTATGTGTGTGAGTATCTACCTATTCCACGATAAGAACAATCCATATTATGAATCACGTATTTCGAAAATTATGTTTATTTATGCTTAATTTTAATTAGTTTATATTATAAACAACGAAACGCAAATATTATATTAATTAAAATAACTTGGTTTATGTCTGTTTATCGATATTTCATATATAACAGTTCTTTTAATATAAATAAATTGAAAAAAAAATGTTATTTATTAATATTATCAATTAATTTATTTTAACTATAAAGTAAGTATGAAAAAAATAATATAGTTATACAGGTACACACTGCACTAAAAACAAAGCAGTGTTTAAGAATTACAGTCTAGTCATCTTGCCACTCTCGGTCTCTTCATCTACTCCATCCTGATAAGGTTTATTAATTGAAAGTTAGAAGTAAGTCCTAGGATTTCTATGTGTTATACGTGGACTTTGAACTCAGGATAGAAAAATAATAGGAATTATCTGCGGGAAGGAGGATACACCAATCACGTCTGGCTTAGTTATTTTGTTTCTATGGTCATACATTATCGGGTCAATATATGCATACTCGTCCATATATATACTAGCTTTTGGCTATCTGAGGGTTCCGCCCCCGGACCCCGAGTCTGCTCGGTCTACGCCCGCGGATTTTTAATCTATCCACTTTTACATTAACAATGAATTTCGTGAACTTGCTCTTCATGTTTCCTGAATCTGACCATCCCGGGGCTCGCTCCTCCTAAACCCACAATTCTATCGTTTCTTTTCCTATTTCAACTATCTAAAAGATAATATTTTGTATCTCAAGAAAACGCCCCTTTAAATAGCTTGGAAATTTCTTCATCCACCTTTAGACCCCTAAAAAAAAAATTAAAAATAGTCACCTTTGGCAATTTTTCTGTCGGATAGTTCTGGAAGGCTAAAATCATGCCAAATTTCATCATTCTAATCCTGCCGGAAGTGCCTAAACATTTTGGGGTGTTGACTACATCCCGTATAAATAACATGGGAAAGATTTTTCAGTTCCCCATAAAACTACTCTAAGTTAGAAATTTTTATTTCTGATGATTTACTTAGTTAACGGTAACGAAAACGTATAAGCATACTGAATTTTAAGTTTTTATTCTAATTCCAAGTACCTAAATCATGAGATTATATGTAAAAAAAAAAAAAAAAAAAAAAAGGTTCATTTAAATAACATGGGGAACATTTTCATCCCTCTTTAAACCCCCTAAAATTAAAAATATTCACTTTTGGCAATTTTCCTATGGGTTTGTCTCGAAAAGCTACAATCATGCGAAATTTAATCATTGTAGCCCTACGGGAAGTGGACAAAAAATTTGGGGAGTGTAAAGGGTGCTCCATATAAATAACATGGAAAAGATTTTTCAGTTTCCTATAAAACCACTCTAAATTTGGATTTTTTTAAACTGATTTACTTAGGTATTGCTAACGAAACATATAAGCATACCGAATTTCAAGTTTTTATTCCAATTCTAAGTATCTAAAAACATGAGATTATAGGTCCAGAAAAAGGTCCCGTTTAAATAACAT